>NW_019154111.1:11062434-11143551 GCF_002288905.1 Enhydra lutris kenyoni
CTCAAAAGACTCCACTCCAAAACTGCTAGAACTCATACAGGAATTCAATGAAGTATCAGTATATAAAATCAATGCACAGAAATCAGTTGCATTTCTATACACCAACAACAAGACAGAAGAAAGAGAAATTAGGGAGTCGATCCCATTTACAGTTGCACCCAAAACCGTAAGATACCTAGGAATAAACCTAACCAAAGAGGCAAAGAATCTGTACTCAGAAAACTATAAAGTACTCATGAAAGAAATTGAGGAAGACACAAAGAAATGGAAAACTGTTTCATGCTCATGGATTGGAAGAACAAATATTGTGAAAATGTCTATGCTACCTAAAGGAATCTATACATTTAATGCAATCCCTATCAAAATACCATCAATTTTTTTCAAAGAAATGGAACAAATAATCCTAAAATTTATACAGAACCAGAAAAGACCCTGAATAGCCAGAGGAATTTTGAAAAGAAAAGCCAAAGTTGATGGCATCACAATTCCAGACTTCAAGCTCTATTACAAAGCTGTCATCATCAAGACAGTATGGTACTGGCACAAAAACAGACACATAGATCAATGGAACAGAACAGAGAGCCCAGAAATGGACCCTCAACTCTATGGTCAACTAATCTTCGACAAAGCAGGAAAGAATGTCCAAAGGAAAAAAGACAGTCTCTTCAACAAATGGTGTTGGGAAAATTGGACAGCCACATGCAGAAAAATGAAACTGGACCATTTCCTTACACCACACACAAAAATAGACTCAAAATGGATGAAAGACCTCAATGTGAGACAAGAATCCATCAAAATCCTAGAGGAGAACACAGGCAGCAACCTCTTCGACCTCAGGCACAGCAACTTCTTCCTAGAAACACTGCCAAAGGCAAGGTATGCAAGGGCAAAAATGAACTATTGGGACTTCATCAAGATCAAAAGCTTTTGTACAGCAAAGGAAACAGTCAACAAAACCAAAAGACAACTGACAGAACAGGAGAAGATATTTGCAAATGACATATCAGATAAAGGGCTAGTATCCAAAATCTGTAAAGAACTTAGCAAACTCAACACCCAAAGAACAAATAATGCAATCAAGAAATGGGCAGAGGACATGAACAGACATTTCGGCATAGAAGACATCCAGATGGCCAACAGACACATGAAAAAATGCTCAACATCACTCGGCATCAGGGAAATACAAATCAAAACCACAATGAGATACCACCCCACGCCAGTCAGAATGGCTAAAATTTACAAGTCAGGAAACAACAGATGTTGGAGAGAATGAAGAGAAAGGGGAACCCTCCTACACTGTTGGTGGGAATGTAAGCTGGTGAAGCCATTCTGGAAAACAGCAAGGAGGTTCTTTAAAAAGTTGGAAATAGAGCTACCCTACAACCCAGCAATTGGACTACTGGGTATTTACCTTAAAGATACAAATGTAGTGATCCGAAGGGGCACGTGCACCCAAATGTCTATAGCAGCAATGTCCACAATAGCCAAACTTTGAAAAGAACCTAGATGTCCATCAACAGATGAATGGATAAAGAAGATGTGGTATATATATAGATATATATATATCTATATATACACAGACACACACACACACACACACACACACACACACACACACACACACAATGGAATACTATGCAGCCATCAAAAGAAATGAAATCTTGCCATTTGCAACGATGTGGATGGAACTAGAGGGTATTATGCTGAGCGAAGTAAGTCAATCAGAGAAAGACAATTATCATATAATCTCCCTGATATGAGGAATTTGAGAGGCAGAGTGGGGGGTTAGAGGGGTAGGGAAGAAAAAAATGAAACAAGATGGGATTGGGAGGGAGACAAACCATAAGAGACTCTTAATATCACAAAACAAACTGAGGGTTGCTGGGGGTAGGGGGTGTGGAGAGGATGGTTGGGTTATGGACATTGGGGAGGGTATGTGATATGGTGAAGGCTGTGAAGTGTGTAAGCCTGATGATTCACAGACCTGTACCCCTGGGGCATATAATACATTATATGTTAATAAAAATAATTAATAAAAAATTTAAAAAGAGAACTTTAATATGATCTAGCAACTCCACTTCTGGAAATATGTCCAATGGAAACGGAAACACTAATTCAAAAAAATATCTGCACGCCCATGTCCCCTGCAGCATGACTCATAATCACCAAGACATGGAAACAATTTAAATGTCCATCAATGGATAAATGGATAAGAAGTTGTGGTATACATACACTAGAATTTTATTCAGTCTTTTAAAAAGAGGAAATCCTACCATTTGCAACAACATGGATGGACCTTGAATGTATTACACTAAGTGAGATAAGTCAGACAGAAAAAGACAAATACTGAATGATCTCTCTTATATGTAGAATCTAAAAATTTGTCCTAAAAAAACAAACGGATAGAAAAAAGTGATCATATTTGTGGTTAAGAGAAGTAGAAGATGGAAAACTGAAGGAAGTTGATCCAAAGGTACAAAATTCTAATGACCAGGTAAGTAAGTACTGGGGATGTGATGTACCACATAGTGACTACAGCTAACACCGCTGTGTGGCATGCAAGAAAGTTATTAAAAGAGTAGATCCTGAGAGTTCTCATCACAAGGAGAATCTTTTTTTTATTTTCTTTTTATTGTATCCATATGAAATGATGGATGGTAACTCAACCTAATGTGGTAATCATTTTGTAATATATCCAAATCAAACCATCATGCTATACCCCTCCAACTTATACAGTGAGGTGTGCCAATTATTTCTCAATAAAACTGGAAAACAATCTATGTAATCTGAGCCACAGATGCAAGCCACACATACACATCTTAAAATATCCAGTAGTAATAAGTAAGTAAAGTAAGAAAATAAGTAGCCTCTGCTACTGCCCTTGGAGGGCAGGAATCTGCCCTCTAATAAGTAAAGAAGAAAATAAGTAAAAAGGAACATGTGGAATTAATTATAACATATTTAAACTGATACATCCAGCAGATTATCATTTCAACACACAGTCAATATAAAAAATATTAATGAGATTATCCTACATTCTTTTTTTTTGTAGTAGGTCTTTGAAACCCAGAGAGTATTTTACAGCACATCTCCATTTAGACAAACTACATATCAAATGCACAATAGCCACATGTGGCTTGCAGCTACCATATTGGATAACGCCAGTCTGGAAGAAGAATGTGTGAATGGAGGCTTGGAAAGCTTGTATTGTGGGTCCTGAATCTAATCAACTACCAAAGTGACTTAGCATAACAGTTGAGAGGTTGAACACTGGAGCCTTTGAATTCCAGTTCTAATACATGCCAACTTCATGTCCTTGGGCAAGTTACTCAGCCTCTGTTGCCTCATCTTTAACATGAAGATGATAGTATCTACCTTGCGGAGTTCTAGGAGGATAAAATGAGGAAGTGCTTAGAATAGTAATGGGCACATGGTGAGCAATGTTAAGGCATTTATTGCTGCCATTATTATTATTATTATTATTATTATTATTATTCCTACTGGGATTCTGTTACCTCATCTGTAAAAAAAAAAAAAAAGATGTTAAAAACAGATGATTATTGAGATTCCTCCTTCCTCTGTTGTTTAATGGAAAATTGGGATAGGAATCCAATGCTATGTAAGTGTAAGTTCTGGAGTATCCTGAGGGCAGGACCTCAGACCCAGCCTGTTTCTATAGGGGAGATCTGCAAGATGCTTCTATGGCTGGGGAAGGGTAGGGTGGGGAGAAGGACCTGCCGCTTCATTTGTCATCACTGTTAGAAATGCGTTCTCTCCACCCTGGGCACATGTTGACTTCCTCCCTGGACAGCTTCAATATTATCACAGAAAACCCTCATAGACCTTTACCAAGTCACCAGTTATAATCCCTCTGCTTTTTGAACCTTTGAGCTAGAAGAGATCTAGGCTGGGCTTGCAGTTTGAAGCAAAACCCATCCTTTTCCAAGTGCATGTGGCACTAACTAATAGGAAAGAATCCCCACAGGGAATGATGGCCCTGCAGCTTTGCCCACCAGCTGTCCTTGGGCTGAGAGATGAAAGAGAAGCTGGGTGGTCAGAAGGTGGAACACTTGAAAGCTGTGAATGAAGATGCTAAAACTGTAGCAATAGCTACCCCAAGGGGCACAGTTCAAGGCCTTCCACCTATCTGGCTTCTTTCCCCTAGAGACCAAACTGACGAGTTGTAGAAATGCAGTGTAGGAACAGCCCAGTGGGTCAGGCACCTCATCCCTAGGGAGACTGGTGCGGAGAATGCATCTCCAAACTCATCTTCAGGAATTGCCCCAATCCCTCCTGGAATGACTCAAAAACTGGAGCCTCTGCTACTGCCCTTGGAGGGCAGGAATCTGCCTCTAATATGCCTCAGCACCAGGAATTCTTCCTCCCTAGGATACCAAACAGAAGGATGATAGGACTACTCACCTCAGAAAAAGCAGCTCAACAACCAAACTACAACCCACGCCTCCCCAACCCCCACTCCTGGCAAGCAGCAATTTCTTCCCAGCGATTCACGTAGATTTGCTGAGAGCTCCATTCGCCCACATCAGCAAGCCCTTACTGAAAGCCCACCCTGGAAAGGGAGATGCCAAAGAACTGGGAATAGCAGACCCACCCGGGAGAAGGGACCCCAGCCCAGTCACCAGGCAGTGTAACGAGAACAAAGCACCGCCCTTGACCCAAGGGAGGCAAGAACAAACCTGAGACCTTCACGTTACAGGCCATTGGGAGCACCAGGTCCTGGATTCCCTTTTTTCTCTCGGCTAAATGGAAGGGTGTTTTCTGCACATCCCAGACACACTGAATCTGAAACACTTCAGTATTCTGGCCTGATTGAGTGCCCTCGACACCCATTGCAAAGGGGTCACGTTCTCCCTTTGTGACTCGCTGAGAGCTTCCTGGCAACTGAGCTGTACCCAGAAAGAAATCCAGAATCCCATTATCTGAAGCCAAGGGCCTGGTCCGAGCGAAGAGAGTTGCCACCACACCTGTATGGTTAGATACAGAGATACCATCTCTGACCCACCAATCTCACCCACCCACACCCCCTTGTAGCACCTTCCAGATGAGCCCAGGGCAGGTCTCCTTACCTGCAGCAGCCAAACACCAGGCGTCCAGGCAAGACACAAAGTGACTTTCCCGTCTGGCCCTGAGGGAAAATGAAGATCCTGCAGGACCTGGACCAAGGAGAACTGGAATGTGAAGAAAGAGGCGTGGAATTTTCCCACACTGCAAGATGAGCGAGCTTTCTGCTCCGCGGCCACCTATGGTCTTCAGTTTCGGGGCCTCTCCAGGCCTGCTCGTTTGGCTCATTAGGTAAATGTGCCGAGGCAAAGAAAGAAATCAAGATCTGTTTAGCTTTCCCCATTGGCCCTGTCAATTGTTCTGAGGAAGACAGTTCCTGCCACACCTCTCAGGAAATGGGCCCCCGAGGGCCAAAGCAGGCTCCATCCCGTAAATGTATTTACACAGCATGGGCTTGTTCTTCACGTTTAGCCAGCAGCCCACCTCTCCTGAGAGCCCCCGGCAAGTTTTATCACCTGGGAGGGCCCTCAACTGCTGCTCTCACCAAGTCCCTCCTTGATCATCAGAACAGACAGATTGTCTGGCTGTGCAGAGATGCACCACCACCAACCCCCTTCCCCTCGCAGTGAGCCGGCTCGGGGGCTGACGGAAGGTTCTCCAGCCGGCTGAGGCAGGCGGCCCCTGCAGAACCTCCTCTGAACACCCTCTGGGGCCCATGCAGTTGGGGCTACCTACTCGGACTACTACCTACTGGGGCTACCTACTCGGACTGCCCAAAGAGACGCTCTTCTCAAGGCAGAGGGAGCAGACAAAAGCTCAGATTATAGCATCTTTGATGCAGGTTTCACCTGGAAATGTGGAGAATGGGAAGACGCAGCAGTGGCGTCAAGTTCAAGCCAGACACAAGACTGATAAATGCCAGAGAGTTTCAGAGACGAAAAAGGGGTTCAAAGAACATCTAGTCCTGCAACCCACTGTACAGATGAGAAAACTAAGACCCAAAGAAAATAAGTAAGAGTACTGCACGGTAGTTAAGAACAAGGGCTCCGGACTTGGTTGCAACCCCCACTTTACACATGTTTGCTCTATAATCTCTAACCTAATCTCTATGAATCTTTTCTCATCCTTAAAATGCATATAATAAAACTCACCTCATATGATGTTTTCTGATACTCACATGGGATAATGAAGGAAATAAAACACTTAGCACAGTAAGTGACTACATAATTAATGGTAACAATTACCACTATTATTAAATAACTTGGCCAAAATCATTCAGAGAATTCCTCTCAGACATAAGACTCAGATTCAGTTCTTTGTTATTTCTACATCAGTGTTCATGTTCAGGTGGTCGGAGACTCCAAGTCACTTTCTGTTTCAGTGAGGACTTCCATTCCCCTATGGAAGTGACTTAAAAAACTGGAGGTGCCTTCTTTCATATAAGTAAGACCAAGTGAAGCACAGTGATGACAAGGGGCCCCACGAACACAGACACCTACGTTTCTGCCATCCTGCACTCTTGGCTTACATCCTCAAGGTCACAAGACAGCTGCTGGGCTTCTGGTCACTGGCAGGAAATGGAATGCGAAGGGGTAACAAGCCACTCCTCCCAGTAGAGTCAGCCCTCTTTCCAAAGATTTCCTGGAACCCCATTCTGTGACTTTTGCTTGTAACTACACACTCTGGCTGCAAGGGAAGTTGGACACCTGAGAAAGCTAGGGTTCTGTTTACAAAGAAAGGGAAAGATACTGCAAGGGTAATGAGCAGTCTCAGCTCTGCAGCCACATTCTTTATGATAAATTAAGTCACCCCTCCCATCTGCTTCCCGTCCAGGAGCTCTACTGGATTACCCGGACACTCCCCATCTATGCCTGTGGCTGCCCCAGGGGCCCAGCCTGGTCCAGAACGGGAGTCTTAACACCCTATAAGCATCTGATCATGCCTTGCTTCTGAAGGCTGACAAGGATTCTGTAAAAGGAAAGAGTAAGCAAAGGAGGGGCTGCTCTAGGGGAGCCCCACATTGTCCATGGCCTCCCCAGAGGCCCATAGGTTTAGAGGTAGAATTCCCATTCCTCTCTCTTAGTAGAGTGTATTTGAGCAACACTGAGATGACACCTTTGAAAGTCAGTTTCTAAGTCAGACTATGTCTCTTCTGCTCCAAACCCCGCAACGGTATCCCTTTTCTTCCATGGTAAAAGCCAGAGTCCATCATCCATCACACCGACCTGCCAGGCCTCCCATTATCTCTTCAGGCACCTCTTTTGTGTCACTCGATCTACTCCTACCATAGCGGCCTCCTTGCTGCTGCTCAAATATGCACATACATTCAACCTCAGGGCCTTTGTACTATTCTCATACCTGGAATGCTCCTTCCCCAGATATCCAAATGGTCCGTCCTCACTTCCTGCAAAGCTTTGTTTAAATATCACGTTCTCAGGGCGCCTGGGTGGCTCAGTGGATTAAAGCCTCTGCCTTCAGCTCAGGTCATGATCCCAGGGTCCTGGGATCGAGCCCCGCGTCAGGCTCTCTGCTCAGCAGAGAGCCTGCTTCCCCCCCTCTCTGCCTGCCTCTCTGCCTACTTGTGATCTCTGCCTGTCAAATAAACAAATAAAATATTTTAAAAATAAATAAATAAAATGAATGAAGGAAGGAATGAATGAATGAATGAATATCACATCCTCAGAGTGCCTGGGTAGCTCAGTTATTAAATGTCGCCATCAGCTCTGGTCATGATCCCAGGGTCCTGTGATCAAGCCCCACATCGGGGTCCCTGCTTGGCAAGAAGCCTGCTTCTCCCTCTCCCACTCCCCCTGCTTGTGTTCCCTCTCTTGCTGTATCTTTCTCTGTCAAATAAATAAATAAAATCTTTTTAAAATAAATAAATAAATAAATATCACCTTCTCACTGAGGCCTACATTGACTATTCTATTTAAAATTGTAACTGGGATGCCTTGGTGGCTCAGTTGGTTAAGCGTCTGCCTTTGGCTCAGGTCATGATCCTGTGGTCCTGGGATCCAGCCCTGCGTTGGGCTCCCTGCTCAGCAGGAAGTCTGCTTCTCCCTCTCCCTCTGCCCCACCCCCACTTGTGTGATGCTCTCTCTCTCTCTCTCTCTCTCTCTCAAATAAATAAAATCTTTTAAAAATTAAATTAAATTGTAACCACCATGGTACCCCCAACACTGTCATACTCCTCTACCTTCCCACAGCACTCATCATCTTCTAACTTACCATACCCTTTATTTTTTATTACATTTATTCATTATCCTTGTTATATGGCCACACAATTTATTCATTTCTTGTCTTTAGTTACTTATGTGTTTTGAAAGCAGGGACTTTGGTCTGTTGTGTTCATAGCTACACCCTTAGCACCTAGAACAGAGCCTGATACACATAGCAAATGCTTAATAAATATTCATTGAATAAATGTATACATTAATGTAGCTCTGTCTTGGGCCAAATTAGAATTGCCAATTAGGAAAGGCAGGTGACAGGAAAGGAATAGATAAGAATCTGGCATAACCAGCAATAGAGACAGAAACATCCACATAAAGTCAGATCAAGGAAACGCGCCTTCTGAGAGAAGACACAGAAAAGTAGTGACCTAGATTTAAGCTGTACCTTTCCTACCTGGATGAGTAAATACATCCTCTACCTATCTTGCAGATAATGTTAGCACCCATTCAGTGGATGGGGAAACTAATTACTGGCAACAGAGAGTCTAGCATCTAGTATCTCATACGGTCCTACTAAATGATCTGAACTCAGCCCCGGCTCAGGGTCTACGGCCTGAGAAAGAAAAAGCAGCCTCATTCTCCAAACCAGCTGCCACCAGGGTAATTGTTCATTTTCTTCCACCTACAACTTTCTGCCCTTCTCTGGAGCTGCTCTCTTACTGTGTGGCTCTCACAAGCACCTTTCACCTCTAAAAGAGCACTTTTCAAAATAAGACCACCGTGCTGTCGAAAGCCAGAGAAAGGCCAAACAGTCAGGTCCAGGCAATGTTCCCTTCCATTTACATGCCCTGACACTCACACTGAAGGGATGCCTAGGTGGCAACGGAATCAATTCTCTGTCCCTAAATCAGCTGGAAATGGTTTTTTCCTCCCCTGCTGAATAATTTGGAAATGATTTTGAAAATGCAATGCAAAGAGAGCAGTCTTTTTTTTCTCCTAGCCATGAAAATACACACTGCCTTCCAGAGCCTGATTAATGTTAAATATGACCTTTTGCAAAGTTTCTTGGCAGGTTAATTTATGATACTTCCAGATTCTAATGTACCAGACAGTGGCTGTTTATGTGTTTGATGAAGTATTCTTTGTCCAGAGTTGATGTGTTTTACCAGATCTTCTGTAGCTCGCTCCCCCTTTCTCCCTCTTGCTCTTTCAATCTCTCTTTTACTCTAACTTTGTGCTTGGGTATTTAATCAATCTTACTAGGGAGAAAACATGAATATATTTATGAATTCTCGGTCCCTAAGTTGTCATGCATGCTGTATTAGCTTATTACTGTATCTCCAAGATAATTCTTCCCTCTCATCTCCCTACACCTGTGCTTTTGAGTTCAGGGAGATCTCAACTCAACCAAAATTACTTTTAATGTATGGTTTGCTACAAGAGCTGCTTTGAGGGTCTCTGTCCTGAGCAGGTGTATCTTCTCCTTATTGCCTTTGCCTTTTTTCTTCCCCATCTCCAAAGAGAAATCTAGTGAGCTAGACTTCAGCCCCAAGAGGCTGTTTCAGCCCATGAATATAACTAAGCTTAATGAGCATGTACATACATTCATGGAGGAAAAGCCAACAAATGTGCGTGAGGGACAGAGGGTGCTCAGGAAGCACTTTGCCCTCAGAAGGTACGTCGAAGAAGTCAACCATTGATTACACGGCCGTTTCAAGATGGCAAAAATTTTTGCCTTCCTTCTACAGAGGCTAGACCAGTGCTTGGCACACAGCAGAGGTTTGGTTTTGCTGAAAGAAACAAAGAAGTGAGACAGCAAAGAGAAAAGGAGGCAGGAAATCCATACTCTCCAATACAGTGACCCTCAAATTCTTCATTAGAGGCGTAAGGAACAAGAGTTTGAGCCCAAAGGGCAATTTTTCCATTTTCATAATAGAGACCAAGGTTGTGGCCAGTACCTCCTGGACTGTCACTACCTGAGAAGTGTTGTAGATCCTGAAACCCACCTTTCCCCAGAACTACAGCCCCCTTTATGCTGTCAAACCAGGCATGTGCACTTGGGCTGTCATTTTTTAATGCATCATAGACAGCTTTACTATAACAGTAAGAAAGGGAAGGAGCTGAAAACCAAAGCAGAGAGAAAGGATTGTTGAGCTGCATCCCAGGACCAACTAAAGCAAGAGGACACAGACCGTGTGGAAGCCAGACAGGACAGCTGTGTGGTTTCTCCAGAAATATTCTGCCGCCTGGAGAAAAAGCAAGAGAAATGGTATGGCTGAACTTGTCCAAGGTCAGGAGTCAGCCAGACGAGTGCAGCACAGGCTCTAGAGGACAGGGAGTGGGTGAAGTCAGAAAGACACAGGGTCCAGGCTGCAGAGACAGTGGAGAGAAAGCAGAGGCTTGTGATCTCTGTTATCATTTGGTCCAAGAGTTTTATATTTGGGAATGTATAAGTCATTAATGGGATAGTTTATTTTCTAGCTATTTTGGCTTCAATTATATATATCCCAACTTTCTTTTCCACCTGAGGAGAAAATGGAATTGAGCTGGGTAGTTTCTATTTGCACTACACACCTCTGGGGGCTGCTTATGCAGCCTAACAGCTCTGTTCCAGGACTCTAGAGTGGATGAGCCTCGATTGTGAGAAAAAGACCCAGATGTCACCTCTCTAGTGTAATTTGAAGGGCAAAGGGAAAGCTGCACAGCCTCCCTTACCATGTCTTTTGTCAGCCTGCCATAGTGCTTGAAATTTCCCTGTTATTCATTGCTCAGGTTTACTGAACAAAAATTCTAGTAAAGCACAAATTTTATCTGAAGAGAGTCATGCAACTGAGATGGCAGAGAAACCTGAAACTCAGACCAAGCTGGATTCAGATCCCAGCTCTCTATATAGCCATGTGATACTAGGCAAATTACTTAGAATCCCAAAGACTCTGTATCCTTATTATAAAAATATGAATTCTATCAACCTTGCATTGTCATTATAAGGATGGACTAACTGACACACAGAGAACTAACACAGAGACTGAAACAAGGGGGGGACTTGAGAAAAGTTTGTTCTTTTTACCTTTATTGCTATGAAGGTACAATAGGAAAAGTACTGGACAGGACTAAGGGCAAGGGCAATGAGTTCTAGTTCCTGCCCTTCCATTAATGAGCTATGTGACTTATGGGGTTTTCGTTGTTGTTGTTGCTGTGTGAGAAAGAGAGAGCACTCACGGGAGCTGGCAGGGGCAGAGGGAGAGAAAGAATCTCAAGCAGGCTCCACAGCCAGCATGAAGCCCGACACAAGGCTTGACCCCATGACCCTGAGATCATGATCCAAGCAGAAATCAAGAGTCAGATGCTGAACCAATGAAACTACCCAGGCGTCCCAACCTAGGTCCCTTTACTTCTCTGGGTTTCAGTTTCCAGAGGGACTTGAACTAGAATCAGCCATCCAACAAATGTTATCAAGCTTCTGATAATTACCAGATGCTATTCATCTGCTTGCATGATCAATAAATTAATAAATAGGTATGTGAAACAGTGGTAAGTAATAAGCAGATAATTAAAATATAGTCTTAGGATGGAGAGGTACTGGGAGGCCACTTTAGACTGAGTACTCAGGGAAGACCCATGTGAGGAGGTGATTTCTATACTGAGGCTTCAAAGGACAAAAAGCCAGCCATAGAAATGGGGGATGCTGTACACGCAGAGGAAAAGAAAATGCAAAGGCTTCCCCAAAGAAGCAAAGCTCAGACGGCTTCTAAAGTTCTTTCTAGGTCCAACAGTCATTATCTTATGTTCTTTATGATTTGTGTGTGTGTCACCAGGATACATCAAGTGACAGTTCTTTGATGGGCTGATTACTGTCACTAAGAAGTAGAGGGTGATCTGGTTAGACTAGTTCTGCTGGGGCCCAACTGAGCAATGGGAAAACTAGAACAAAGACCAGAAAGGAAAAAAATATGCCCAAAAAAGCAAAGAAATAATTGGGTAGAGGGCTAAAAATGGGATTATAGAGACTGTGGTGAGCTTCCTCCCAAAGCAGCCATCAGATCCTTATCATAAGACCTGGAGAAACAATGAAAGAAGCTGGTGGTCTATATAGCTGGATGTTCTTGGGAAGTCCCTTTGCTAACACTGAAGAAAGGTGGAACCAAGTCAAGAAGAAGCTTTCTGGATAAAGAAGGTTTAGGCTGGGAAAATTCTGATCTCAGATGACAGAATAGAGATAGTCATTCATTTACCCCTCATTTACTTATTTAACCAGTATTTGTTGAAGAAGGCTCTCTCTTCTAGGCCTGTTCTAATTGCTGGGGTTACATCCTTGAACAACATTCCAGTGGAGGAGACAGATGTGTCCTGAGAGGCCAAGGTCTCGAACCTACACAAATTTAGACCCTTTATGTGCTCTCCATATTGAGTGACAAATCTGTGCCTGGTGCTGGGTTCTATGCTTACCGTTTCTGGGCATGCAAACACATATCCTACCTTTATAGAGAGGTTTACAGCTCTCAAGTTTTAAGGCTCTCACTAAGTTCCTTTTGTCCTCACACCACCCAACAGGCTCAAAAAGGTAAAGGGGCCCGCTCAGGCTCCCTTCTCTGGAAGTCTGTGCTCTGACCTAAATCATCTGCTAGACTAGTGGTCTTCCAGTTATATCCCTTTCTTACTTAGTACACAACACTGCCCCTGACTTTACATTGGAAGCAAGGGCAGTGACAAGGCAGGAGCTGAGAGAATCCATTCCGTTCCTGTGTGGCAGCAGCAATTTCTAGTTAACCAAGGCAGTATCTAGTTGGGGGGACTGCAGGGCAATCTTCAGTGTCAGCGCCCCAGGGCAGCAACAGTGGTGTCTTTGCTGCCTTCGTTTTGTTGCATAGAATATTCTCCCAGCTGTGTTATGTATAATCCATGTATCCCAGGCTTCGTGAAGTTATACTGAACTACCCAGTGCTCCTCTTAATAAATTCTCCCTCTGCTTAAATTAACTGGATTTGACCTCTGCTGCCTAAAACTTAGATCTATGACTGCTACATTCACAAAGCCCACTGTTCCCATTTACCTACAAGATAGGCTAGTCTTTCTACAATTAAAAAAAAAAATCCTTAGCGGCTCAAAACAACAATGCTTCTTTCTATCTTGATCACACTTCTTATGCATCAGGTTGGCTGGATTTTCCCAAGAGAAATATAAAAATATTTTGAACTGAATGAAAATACACTAACTTATTATCAAACTTTGTGGGATGTAGCAAAAGCAGGGTTTAGAAGGAAATTTGTAACACTGAGTGTGTGTATTAGAAAAGAAGATAGACCTAGGGCACCTGGCTGGCTCAATCAGTGGAGCATGGGACCTTTGATCTCGGGTTCATGAGTTCAAGCCCCACATTCAGCATAGAGATTAATTTAAAAAATAAAATCTTAAAAAAAAAAAAAGACCTAAAATCAATTACCAAGCTTCCACTGTAGGAAATTAAAGAAAACTGGTAACACAAACCTAAAGAAGCAGAATAAGAGAAATAATAAAATTAAAGCAGAAATCAATGAAGCTGAAAACGGGAAACCAGTAGAGAAAAACGAACAAAACCAAAAGCTGGTTCCTTTAAAAGATTAATAATATTGATAAATCTCTAGTCACGCTACCCAAGAAAAAGAGAAAGAAGACACCAATTACTAACTTCAGAAATGAAATAGGGGTTACTCTAATGATCCCATAGACATCAAACCATAATAAAGAAATATTATGAACAACTCTATTAAACACAAACTTGATAACTTATATAAAATGGGCCAATTCCTTCAAAGATATAATCTACAAAAGCTCATACAAGGAGAACTAGGTAATATGGATAGTCCTATTATATCAAAGAAACTGAATGAATAATTAGCAACCTTCCAAAAAAGAAAGCAGATGGTTTCACTGGTGAATTTCACCAAACATTTCATAGAGAAATACCAATTCTCTATAATCTCTTCTAGAAAAGAAAAGCAGAGGAAATATTTCCTAACTCATTCTGTAAGATCAGCATTGCACTAACACTAAAGCTAAACAGAAATATTCCAAGAGGGGCACCTGGCTGGCTCAATCAGTAGAGCATGTGATCTTGATCTCGGGATTATGATTTCAAGCCCCACACTGGCTGTGAAGACTACTTAAAAATAAAAAAGTTTTTTTAAAAAATTCCAAGAAAGGAAAACTACAGACAAGTATTCCTCATTAACACAGAAGGAAAATATTCAACAAAATATTAGAAAATCAAATCAAGTAATGTATAAAAAGAATTATACACCATGGTCAAATGGGATTTATTCTAGATATGCAAGGCCGGTTCATCATTCAAAAACCAATTAATATTATCAACTAATTTAAGCATCAAAAGCTAAAGAAAATTTTATGATCATATCAACAAACACACACAAAAAAACCATTTGCAAAATCCAACACCCAGGGATGCCTGGGTGGCTCAGTGGGTTAAAGCCTCTGCCTTCGGCTCGGGTCATGATCCCAGAGTCCTGGGATCGAGTCGTGCATCGGGCTCCCTGCTTAGCAGGGAGCCTGCTTCCCTTCCTCTCTCTCTGCCTGCTTCTCTGCCTACATGTGATCTGTCTGTCAAATAAATAAATAAAATCTTAAAAAAAAAAAAGATAGAACTTATTTAAAAAAAAAAAAATCCAACACCCATTCACAATAGAAACCTTGGGCAAGCTAAGAATAGAGGACAACCTTCTTAACTTAAAAAGAACATCTACGGAGTACCTGGGTGGCTCAGTCGTTAAGAGTCTGCCTTTGGCTCAGGTCATGATCCCAGGGTCCTGGGATCGAGCCCCACATCGGGCTCCCTGCCCAGTGGGAAGCCTTCTTCTCCTTTTCCCACTCCCCGGCTTGTGTTCCTGCTCTTGCTGTTTCTCTGTCAAATAAATAAATAAAATCGTAAAAAAAAAAAAAAAAAAAAAGAACATCTACAAGCCTTTCCAAGCTACTACTACAGTGAGTAACTAGATGCTTTCCCCCTACGATCAGGAACAGGAAAAGATATTTCCTCTCACCAATATCACGAAAGACATCACATTTATGTAGATAGGAGAGGAAGAATTAAAATTGCCTTTGTTTGCAGATGACCTGATGGTCTATGATGTCTAAAATCCCAAAGAATTGACCCCTGCCCCAATCCCCCCTCCAAAAAAACCCACTCTGGAACTAATAAGCAACTTTAGCAAGGTTTCAGGATACCAGGTTAATAGACAGAAGTTGAATGTTTTTCTATATCCCAGCAATGCACAACTGGAATTTCTGTGAGATTAAAAACACAATATGACCCATAAGAACCAAAAAATTCTGAAATACTTAGGCTTAAATCTAACAAAATAAGTATAGAACCTATATGAGGAAAATTATATAATTCTGATGGAATAAATAAATGGTAAATATTCTAAATAAATGGTAAAATATTCTAATTTCCTGGGTAGAAAGACTCCATATTGTTAAGATGTCAATTTTTCCCAACTTGATCACAGACTTGACACAATCCTAATCAAAATCCCAACAAGTTATTTTGTGAATATCAACAAAGTGATAATCAACAAAATGATTCTAAAGCTTATACCAGAAGGCCAAAGACACAAAAGAGCCAATACAATACTAAAGAAAAACAATGTCAAAAGACTGACATTACCTGACTTCAAGGTTACTCTAAAGGTACAGTTATTAAGAGAGCTTGGTACTGCAGAAGAAATAAACAGATCAATGGAATATAAGAGTTCAGAAATAGACCCACACTAATATCGGTCCCTGGTCTTTAACAAAGGAACAAAGGAAATTCAATGAAGAAACAATAGTCTTCAACAAACGGTATTGGAACAATTGGACATTCTTATGCAAAAATTTAATCTAGATATAGACTTTCTACTTTTCACAACAGTTAATTGAAAGTAGATAATAAAACATAAACATAAAAGGCAAAACTATAAAACTTTTAGAAGATGACATAGAAGAAAATCTAGATGACCTTGGATTTGGAGATGAATTTTCACATACAACACCAAAAGGGCAATAGATGAAAAAAATCATAAGCTGGTCTTTATCAAAATTAAGAGCTTCTAATCTGCAAAAGACACTGTTAAGAGATGAAAGGACAAGCCACAGACAAGAAGAATATATTTGTAGAACACCATCTGACAGAGGCTTTGTATCCCAAATAGAAAAAGTGCTCCTAAAACTCAACAATAAGAAAATAACCCAATTTAAAAATACAAACAAGATTTTTCACAGAACTAGAACAAATAATCCTAAAGTTCGTATGCAACCACAAAAGACCCCAAATAGCCAAAATAATCTTAAAAGAGAAAAAAAAAACTGGAGGTATCACAATTCCAGATTTCAAGTTATATTACAAAGTTGTAGTAAGCAAAACAGTATGGTACTGGCAAAAAATACTCACATAGATCCATGGAACAGAACAGAAAGCCCAGAAACAAACCAATTAATCTTTGACAAAAGAGGCAAGAATATACAATAGGAAAAAGATAGTCTCTTCAACAAGCGGTGCTGGGAAAACCAGACAGGAAAATGCAAAAGAATGAAACTGGACCACCTTCTTACACCATTTGCAAAAATAAGCTCAAAATGAATGAAAGACCTGAATAATGTAAAGAATTGTTGAATCACTATACTGTACACCTAAAACTAATATAACACTGTATATTAACTATACCAGAATTAATATAACTTGATTTTAAAAATGCAAGAAAGACAGAAAGAAGGAAAGATCTAAACAGAGATCTCACCAAAGAAGATACACAGTTGACAAACAAGTATATGAATAGATATTGAACACCATATGTCACTAGGGAACACAAGTTAAAACAACAATGAGGGGGCACCTGGGTGGCTCAGTGGGTTAAGCCTCTGCCTTTGGCTCAGGTCGTGATCTCAGGGTCTTGAGATTGAGCCCCTCGTTGGGCTCTCCGCTTGGCAGGGAGCCTGCTTCCCCCTCTCTCTCTGCCTGCCTCTCTGCCTATTGTGATCTGTCTCTCTGTTAAATAAATAAAAAATCTTTAAACAACAACAACAATGAGATACCACTACATACCTATTAGAATCGCTACTATGTAAAGGAAACCTGACAACACCCCATGCTGAAGAGGATGCAAAGCAACAAGAACTTCCAGTCATTGGTGGTGGGAATGCAACATGGTACAGCCACTTTGAGTGACAGTTTGGCAATTTCTTTTTTTTTTAAGATTTTATTATTTATTTGATAGAGAGAGAGAGAGATCACAGGTAGGCAGAGAGGCAGACAGAAAGAACGGGGGAAGCAGGCTCCCTGCTGAGCAGAGAGCCTGATGCGGGGCTCGATCCCAGGACCCTGGGATCATGAGATCACGACCAGAGCCAAAGGCAGAGGCTTAACCCACTGAGCCACCCAGGAACCCCTAGTTTGGCAATTTCTTGTGAAGCTAAATATAGTTTTACCACACTATCTAGCAAGTACACTTCTATGTACTCACCCAATTGAAATGAAAACTTACATCCACACAAAACCTGCATGAGAATGATTATGGCAGCCTTATTTACAATTTTCAAAAACTAAAAGCAATCAAGATGTCCTTTAATAGGTAAATGGAAGTGTGTCTGCTTGGCTCAATCAGAAGAGTGTGTGACTCTTGATCTTGAGGTCCTGAGCTCAAGCCCCATGCTGGGGGGAGAGAATACTTAAATAAATTTTTTAAGTGAATGGATAAGCAACCTGAACTCCATATAATGTAATATTATCCAGTGATAAAAGTAAGTGAGCTCTAACGCCATGAAAACACACAGAGGAAACTAAAATGCATACCGCTAATTGAAAAGAAACTACTCCAAAAAGGCTAAATACCGTTAGGATTCCAATGATACGACATTCAGGACAAGGAAAAACCACAGAGACATTAAAAATACCAATGATCAAAAAATAGATATATATCAATGATCAGCAAGAGCTCAGGGCAAGGGGATAAACAAACAGGTGAAGCACGGGATTTTTAGGGCAGTGGAACTATTCCACATGACAGTGTAGGTATGGACACCTGACATGCATTTGTCAAAGCCCATAAAACTGTACAACACAAAGAGTGAATCTAATATAAACTGTGAACTATAGTTAATAATAATATATAAATTATGATTCATTAATCAAATATACCACACTACAGCATGATGTTAATAACAGAGGGATCTCTGAGAGGGGACATACATGGAACTCTCTGAACTATCTTCTCAATTCTGTAAATCTAAAACCGTGCTAAAAAATAAAACCAATTGATTTTCTTTAAAATACGTGGTGGCTTGGGACGCCCGGGTGGCTCAGTTGGTTGGACGACTGCTTTCAGCTCAGGTCATGATCCCGGAGTCCCGGGATCGAGTCCCGCATCGGGCTCCCAGCTCCACGGGGAGTCTGCTTCTCCCTCTGACCTTCTCCTCGCTCATGCTCTCTCTCACTGCCTCTCTCTCAAATAAATAAATAAAATATAAAAATAAATAAATAAAAAAATAATAAAATACGTGGTGGCTTAAAACAGCAATGGTTTCTTTCTTGTTCATATTTCATGTCCATAGCAGGCTGGCTGCCTTTTCCTCATTGGGGACAGCCTGTTTGATGGAGCCCCCCCATCTTTAGTATCACCAAGCACCATGGCAGAAATAAAATAGAAAATCATGCAATGGCTCTTAAAACTTTCTCCCCAGGAGTGCATCACTTCTGCTCATATTTTACTGTGAGCAAGTCATATGGCCACAGCTACCTTCAAGCAGGTGGATAATGAACTCTTACCATGTGTGCAAAAAAAGGAACATCAGAATACCAGTCATTAGTCCTAAAAACTACTATCGCTTGCTTCCTAGTTCCTTCCCCCTGGTGCAACATCATCACAAGGACACAGGGGCAAGACACTTGTGCACAAGGAACTTCAGGGCCAATGTAAGGAAACAGTGGCTGCCCTGAAACAGAAGTTCTGCAAGCCCGCTAATCCCTACTTGCTCATCTCAAGCCCTACCTGTTTAATTGCCTCTCCACTCTAAAATTCCTCATGAAAAACCTAGCTCTTTTATGAAGACCTCCCTTGGCTTCATACTTTCGGGATCAATTTACACAAGGGAGTCTGAAGAGAGACAGAAGCAAGACTGAGAAAAGTGTGTGTTTCCAAAAGCCTTTGTAGGTAAGAAGATCAAGGACCTCAGGACCAGATTTCACCCCACTGAGTATGACTCTGCAAACTGCTTGACCTGTCTCTTCTGCTGTCACAAAAGTGGATGGCAGCCTACAAAAGGACATATTAGTGGTAAAAAGTCATAAACTTTTGTTCTGCTCATGGTGGCCAAGAATGCCTTAAGTATTCTAAAGCTGAGATAAGTGGACGAGAAAGTATTATTATGGACTACTTAATGAACATGTGACAAAAATCTGACTCTAACCAGGAGCAGCTACCTGGCTGCTCCAGTCGGTAGACCACAAAACTCTTGATCTTGAGTTCATAAGTTCAAGCCCCATGTTGGGCACAGAGCCTATTTAAAAAAAAAAAAAAAAAATGACTCTTACCAGCTTAAACAAAAAAAGAATGAGCTAGTCTATATAACCAGGAAGTCCAAAGGGCAGGGCTTATCACAGAAATGTCTAGATTAAGGGATTCATTTAAATAATGTCATCAAATCCTCTCTCCTAAATTTTATTTTGTAAACTGATGTATATGTTATGCCCAAGATTGTAGGATAAAGATGCTACCTTTTAAAGAGACTTATTCATTGGTAAAATGTTTACTTTAGTTTAAAATCAATTTAATTTCCTTTCTTTAAAGTTGTTTATTCCTAAACAACTTTAGGCTGTTTAGTCCTAAAAGTAATCCTGTCACTGTGTTTATATGCTGTTATTGGAAGTGGAACTGACTGATGTTCCTTGGCTGTTTTAACCAAAGCAAAGGAAAAATGATTTCACATCTTGTTGATAGCTACTTCAACAAATCACTTTTTGGGACCTCAGTTTTGTATATAAAAGAAAATGTACTTCTAAAAAAAAAAAAAAAATCCTCTCTCCTTCCCTACCATCCATGCCCAACCTCCAAACTCCATCCTGGTTAACTGACTGCTTTTCTGTGTTGATTTCATTCTCAGGTAATTTTCCCCCATATGCTACAAAACTGGCCACTTGCACCTCTAAACTTAGTGAGTTGAATCTATCCCAGACTGTTAGTTTTTGCAGGAAAACAGACAGAGACAGAGAGATAAAATACTTCTGCCACTGATTCTAGCAAAAGTACCAGAAGGATGCTGATTGATCCAGGTTGTGTCACATGACCATCTTTGAACCAAACTCCAGGGACACTGTATTCTGATCTCACCATCTCTGAATGGAATAGGCTTCTTGTTAGAAAAGGGATTTCTGTTTCCACAGGAGAGAAGAAGGGAAGAAACTAACACTACCACTATCAGAGCCTATGGAAATGGGGAGAGAGGCTCACACAAACCCACACACATATTCAGATAGCCCTTCCATTCCCAAACTACCCATCTTGAATATGTGTTATGACTCCAGGATCTTCTATGGCTGAAAATGACAGAATCATTCCTCCAGAGCTGCAGCCCTGCTCCCATGCTCCATGAAGATGGGACTTGCTGTGGACACTCAGCTTCTCCTTGGTTGAACACTTGTGTGGCATGCATATGAACCCCATCCCTCACCAAGAGCCCATGAGCATCTTGAAGAAAACACTAGTCTGTGTTTCTCTTTGCATTCCACCACATGGCCCAGAAACACTCATTCAACCAGTGTTGAATGGACTCCTGGGTCTATGGATCAATGGATACACAGAATAAGGAGTTTCTGAGAAAGTAGAAGATATGTCTCTGACTCTAGGATCTTTTTACTTTGTCAAGTACACTTTGAGTACCTTTTTAACATAACAGAACAGATTCACAAATAAAAGTAGCAACAAGTATAAATTAACTCCATATGATTCGAATTCAATAGTGATCAGAGAATGCCAAGTAACCTCATAAAAAAAGTCAGGTTTCCACAGTTATGGAGTTCACTTAGAGACAGCTTTTGCTTCTAGTCATTTGTACTCAAATCTTTTTTTTTAATTTTTTTAATTTATTTTCAGCGTAACAGTATTCATTGTTTTTGCACCACACCCAGTGCTCCATGCAATCCGTGCCCTCTCCAATACCCACCACCTGGTTCCCCCAACCTCCCACCCCATGCCCCTTCAAAACCCTCAGATTGTTTTTCAGAGTCCATAGTCTCTCATGGTTCACCTCCCCTTCCAATTTCCCTCAACTCCCTTCTTGTACTCAAATCTTAATCACTATCAGTAATGTGATCTTCAAGTGAGAGGGACACATGGTGGATGCAGAGAGTAGCTTGGATTGGAAGGGCCTATGGCGCTTTTTTTTTTAAGATTTTATTTATTTATTTGACAGACAGAGATCACAAGTAGGCAGAGAGGCAGTCAGAGAGAGGAGGAAGCAGGCTCCCTGCTTCCGAGCAGAGAGCCCGATGTGGGGCTCAATCCCAGGACCCTGGGATCATGACCTGAGCCGAAGGCGGAGGCTTTAACCCACTGATCCCCCCCAGGGGCCCCCCTATGGCGCTTTGATTAATACAGAGGAACAAGCCTTAGGGCTCTACTTCCTGCCCAGGTCTAGAAAAGTCTGTGGCTGCCTCCCTTCCCTGGCCACCAGTGAGTGCCCCAGTCATCTCAACCATCCTCCATCTGGGAATAAGGAATTCTTCCACTTACAGAGAGTAAAAGTCCCTCTAATCTTCCTCCTCTGACATATGCAAACCGCACATTAGCATGGTAATGTCTTGTGCCATTAGTGAATAACATGCTGAATAATTAGACTATGAAAATCTAATGGCAGAGATTTTTGTTTTATTAGCAATTTTCCATCCTATTGTGTTAATTTCATCTCATGTCAGTCAGCTTTCTAAGTAAACAATGATCACAGGCAGACATCATTTCCCAGCATATTGTGCTGCCGTGGGTGACTTAACAGACCAGAAAATGGCTTAAGTTGCCTTTTGTCTTGCAGTGTTTGCCTTCTGTTGATGTCACAATATCTGTAGTCCCTGATTTCTTATGGCCCTGGAATATTCATTTCCTTTTTGTCTGTGTGTGTCTGCCCCTGCCTATCTGTTCTCAGTCTATCTCCATGTCCAGCCTTGTTGTTGTTCTTCCTCTTCCTCTTTCTCCATTTCCTCTCCACATCTCTGCATGCCTACCTATAATGACAGTGCACTTGTCCAGACCCTTATTCTAGTCAAAGAATTTTCATATCCATCTTGCATTCTCGCCCCTTCCCTTCCATTTTCTCCATATATCTTTCATATCTTTCACTTTCCTCCCAAATTCATCTGCTTTTCTTCCCACTTGCCTATCTTCTCATCATTTCTTCTTCCTCCCCTTCCTTGCACTCCTCATCCTACCTAGCACCTGAAGTGCTATCTCTCAGCCTCTCCCCCCTCCCTAACACATTCTGTCCTTCCTGCTCACTGTGATTTCTGGCTGACAGATAATTAATATTTGGCCCAGCTGCGTTGGAAAATTTAATGATTTTTCTGAGATATCCCCACAGTCATCAAACATCTGCAAGTTTCTCCCACGGTTAAGAAAAAGTTCTATTATTTAGGATGTCTTTGCTGTCCAAGTTACAAAAGCAGCTGCCATATCTCCAAAAAAGATGGTGGAAAAAGATATTGGCAGCATTTACCTAGGTGACCATGTGGGACAGATTTGGTGGGGAAGGGGTCATGTGGATCAGCAGTGTTTCTTCCATTCTCTCCTTCCTCTCTGCCTCTAGGAGAATAGAGATCTAGATTCCTCCAAGGCAGGATAGTGCTTACTGGCACTACTCAAATATACAGGTCAAAGAACTAGAACAATGAGGCAATATCTACTTAAAAATATATATGGCCAAATGACAGTAACTCAAGTGCTTGATCTGTGTATGCATCCATACAAGACCAATCACCTGGCAGGCTGCCATCTGGGGCATCAGTTTGAGAGGAGTGAAAGTAATCCATAGTTTTCATAATTGACCCACAAAATGCAACACAGTTACTCTCCCCGCTAAGGACCACCAATACTATCCCTTTCGTTTTACCACCCTTGACTCCTCATCATTCAGTCACATTTCTCTACCCCTTCTCTATAATGCCCAATACATATATGGCTATTTGACTTCTTTTAAAAGCAACTAGCTTAACAAATGAGATTTTAGGCCTACAAAGGCTGGCATGATTGTTGTATAAAAGAGGTTCAGGAAAGGTACAAGGAGCTTTTGAAAAGCACCACGACCCAAAAAGATTTGGTATTTTTTGTGAATCTATCACATCTCCAGAACCATACAGTGGAAAGTACAAAAGAAATGAAACATAACTTCTGTGATTTCAAGAAAATGTTGATTAGATAACAGAAAAAGAATCAGTGACTGTTAAATCATGTGAAATAAGTCACATATATAATTGTACTTCAAAAGAGAAATAGCGAATATGGCTTCAGGAAGTCAATAATGATTTAAGTCACGTTTTAAACATTCTGGAATGGAGAAACACAGCAATCAAAGCGCCACGGTAGAATACACCCAGGTATACTGCAACAGAGGTGACACCACAGATCAGAATTCCACAAATAGGGTTAAGAAAATTGACCGGGGTTGGGGGGGGGAGAGTGTTTAAAAAAAAAAAAAAAAAGTACCAAGGTAGAAATGTAGAAATGTACATGGTCTGGAATCACAGAAAAGCAGCTTTGCTGATGTGAACAGTAATCAGTACTGGGCAGCAGGAGGCTAGAAGGTGCTCCCAACGGCTATCCTGGCACAGCCACCTAGCATCATCCCAGGATGGGACCACTAAGACTATTATGTTTAGTTCCCTGTGGACCAATCTTAGAATCAGAAATGGGCTCTCCAACCTCACTCCTGCCACACCTTCTTTCTTTCCACTCTCACCACCTGTCCACATCAATATCCTGCACCCAGCACACGAACAGCCCGTGCGCTGACTGCTGCACTAGCTAAAATCACCAGCCACAGACCGCTTCTCCCTGCATTCAGCGCATCAGCATTCAGCACCATGGCCAGCGCCTGAGGCAGCAGAAGGGGCAGCCAGGAAAATGTAATCATTCTCTCCACAGTTAGCCACGGGGCCCCTGATTCTTTCTCTTGTCTCTGATGCTTTTTCCCTAGGGTCCACTCAGGACCACTGTGTCTGGGTGACCATAAAGACTGACTGTGTCATGCTAACATATTCACAGATTAACCAGCAGAGGAAGAGAAGGTAAAGCACCCCATCCCTCCACTACGTATATACACAGCTCCCTCCCCTCTCTAAGAAGCCGACTGTGTTTGACAACAACTGTACAAACTCCTCCTTCCCACCCTCTGTCATTTGGTGACTGAGAGAGCAGGCGCTGGAAATGAGCTGCGTGGATTAAGTTCCCTAACATAGTGGCTGTGTAACCTTGGGCAAGTTACATAACATCCCTGAACTTCAGATCCCTCATCTGTAAAATGGAGATGATAACAGTATCAACCTCACTGGATCAGTGAGAACGAAAAATAGGATATCTACACACCACTTAACACAGTGCTAGGAAGACAGAAAGTACTGCATAAATGGTTTTGTTGTTATTTTCACCCTCATTACCATTATCTGGCCACACTGGTGATTGAGCGTACTCCTACTTCAGAGCCTTTTCCTTGGCTATCTCCTAGCTTAAATGTTTTTTTTAAAGATTTTATTTATTTATTTGACAGAGAGAGATCACAAGCAGGCAAAGAGGCAGGCAGAGAGAGAGGAGGAAGCAGGCTCCCTGCTGAGCAGAGAGCCCGATGCGGGGCTCGATCCCAGGACCCTGAGATCATGACCTGAGCCGAAGGCAGCGGCTTAACCCACTGAGCCACCCAGGTGCCCCTATCTCCTAGCTTAGAAGCTTTCTCCCCAAATACCCATGTGGCTTACTTCTTCACTTCCTTCAGGTGATCAGTGAGATCTTCCCTGGCCACACCTATAAAATACCTCTCTCTGTTATGCCCTACCCCCACTCCTGTTTTCTCTCTCTAAAATGTATCATATTCTGACGTACTACATAGCATTTTTGTGTTTTTATTTTCTCTTTCGTCTTTTAGAATATAGGCTCCATGTGGACATGGATCTTGTTTACTTCTGTATCCCTAGAGCCATTAATCAGTACCTGGCATGTTCAAAACTACTTGTCAAATACATTATCATCATCTGTGATTATTCAGAAATGGTTTTTTTTCTATTTTACACAGAAACAACCTGAGACATTAAAAGAATGGCCCCACCTATAAAATATAAGTCACTAGACATCAAGAGAAAAATGAATTAAGAACAAACCCTTTTTTTTCACTAGGTTTGTTTCACTAGGACATTTGTTTCACTAGGATAGCACATAACCCAATGTAGTGTTCACATTCAGCCTGAGAGGGAGGTCCCCATAGCTCCAGAAGAATCCTTGGGTAACAGTTTTCATCTTCTGCACTCCCACCCAGAGCCAGCCTGGGCCTCTGGGGAGACTGCTGAAGGCTGGCAAAGCTCTAAGGCTTCCCTGTCCTGGGAGGCATACTTAAGAATCCTGTCACCCAGGGCGCTTGGGTGGCTCAGTTCAGTCAGTTAAGCATCCAACTCTTGGTTTTGGCTCAGGTCATGATTCCAGAGTCATAAGATCGAGAGCTGTTACCAGACTCCACACCCTGGGTATGGATACTGCTTAAGATTTTCTCTTTCTGGGGCACCTGGGTGGTTCACATGGTTAAGTGGCTGCCTTCAGTTAAGGTCATGATCTCCAGGTCCTGGGATCAAGCCCCACGTCAGGCTCCTTGCTTAACAGGGAGTCTGTTTCTAACTCTGCCTCTGCCTCTCCCTATGCTTATACTGTCTCTGTCTCTCTCTGTTTCTCTCTCTCTCTCTCTCTCTCAAATGATTTTATAAAACCTTATTTAAAAAAAAAAAATTTCTCTCTCCCTCTGCCCCCTCCCACTCCACTCCAAACTACTGCATGCTCTCTCTCTCTCAAAAACAAAAACAAAAACAAAAAAAACCACCAAAGGAGAAAAAGAATCCTGCCTCCCATGGGCCTGCCTGGCTCTTCAGGTCTTGACATGGGACCTGACTAAAGCTAGACAAGGCTCAGCATGGAGAAGGTTGTGCCTCCAGAGATCCAATATATTAAGGTTTATCTCAGCGTCTTCTACAGTAAACAGCGTCTCCATGAACCATTCAGCCCATGAACCTTGTTGCTGCCCTTCTGCCCTCTGGAAAAGGACAGTGGATATGACACCCATGTTCCTCCCTCAGCCAGAAGTTTATCAACATGAACGGCATACAGTATGGATCATTCTGAATCTCCTCAAAGGAGTTTGCTTCTGAAATGCTCAGAATCTTAAATCTAACCTTTTTATGTAAGTTCTTATCTCAGAGCCAAGCTGAGAGAGAGATGCACACAACCTCCTCAAAAGGAGAAAAGCCTGACCTCAGGATGAGGTCATGTGAAAAGCCCTGTGCCATGACTATCCTAGTGAAGAAGGGGTTCACTGGGGACAGAAAATCCAAATGTGGGCTGCTGAACCAACCCGAGCAGTTGGTTTTTCCAAACACTGAGTCTGGGAATGAGAGAAGTTACATCAAAACAGGACAAATTAGGAAATAGATGAGTGACAGGAAGCCCTGGCTCTGCTCTGGGAGAGCTTTTAAAACCAGGCTAAATCCAGTAAAAACTGAGTTCTGTGAGAAGCAGAAGACAGAGCCACAACCCAGGTCCCTATTCCTAAGCCAGGCACAGAGGAGCGCCTTCCACTAAGGAAGAAGTCAGAGGAGAACCATCACAGTCCAGAAGTCATGGGCTCCACATCACACAGAAGAATGACATGCTGTGACTGGTCCAGCACCAACTCAAGAGTTAGTTCAATCAGAATCTGGGAATGGATCCAGGAATGTGCATTTTAACATCCTGCCCAGATGATTCTCATGCACGCTGAGTTTTGAAAGCGTTGCCATTAATTGTGCTGCTGAAGCAGAACAATTCAAATCACTCCAGCAAAACTTTTGTGAACACTTCCGGGTTAGCTGACCTTCTTGGAATACGCAGTTTGGGGGGGTGAGGATGAATTAATTGTGTGGCCTTCTATCCATACAGTGGTAGGGAATAGGCCCAAGGGAATGCTGGATGCATCAGCGAGACGATTCATGGATTAGGGCAAAAGAAGAGAGAAACTGTTGCTTAGTTGATCAGAGCTGCTTCCAGAGTTAGAAACTGGTAAGGTATGAAGCCTTGGGTTTTGCGCCACACTGGAGCCCATCTTCAGTGCAATGTGGGGGCAGCAGTTGGGGGAAAGGGAAAGGCCAGGTCACCCTGGAAAATTGGTGCTGACTGACTCACACGTCTCACCACATTCCTCACTTTCATATTTATCTCTTCCTTACTACTCAACTGTTTATAGAATCAGACACTCATGTGCAGAAAGAATTTTAGGCCCCACCCAATACAGTTCTGTCCTTCATGTCTCTGTTGTCTTCTTCTCCCCCACTAAATGTGAGGTCTGCACTGATTCATCCAAAAGAGGCATGAACCCATCTGCATTACTTAGCACCTGAAAGGTTGTTGATCCATATCAACAGTGTGAACCTGGTATATCCAAAGTCTGGCTACTTAAATGGCTAGCAGAGCTGCCTCCAGTTCCCCAGAGAGCACTAAAAAGACTATGTGGAAGTCTAGCTTCCCCCAGAGAATAATGGAAGCATGTTCCCTCACACTACTTTGATGTCCTTCAATCATGCTTTCAAACTTTGCTACCCAAAAAGCACTAATACTAGAAATGGAGTCACTTATGATTTGAGCTCATCACCTCTGACTACCCGCAGAAACCATGTGTGTCAGAGCAAGTCACGGCTCCTCTGCTTGTTGGAGGGAGGGGCATGAAAAGGGAGTGGCCAAAGATCAAAGCCTAAAGTTTTCTTCAACCTTGGCCTTCATCATTGCAGATATGCCTGACATCCAAGTCATGTAATCTTCCTCTCATCAGAGCACCCATTCATCAAGAGCAGGGCCATGTCTGTTTAGGTCATCTTTGGATCCTTTGCAAAAACTCAATGAGGGCTGCCTGGGTGGCTCAATCAGTTAAGCATCTGCCTTCAACTCAGGTCATGATCCCAGAGTCCCAGGACAGAGTCCCGCATTAGGCTCCCTGCTCGGTGGAGAGTCTGCTTCTCCCTCTGATCCTCTCCCATCTCATGCTTTCTCTCTCTCTCTCTCTCTCTGATAAATAAATCTTTAAAATCTTTTTAAAAAGGGGTGCCTGGGTGGCTCAGTGGGTTAAAGCCTCTGCCTTCGGCTCGGGTCATGATTCCAGGGTCCTGGGATCGAGCCCCACATCGGGCTCTCTGCTCAGCAGGGATCCTGCTTCCCCCCTCTCTCTCTGCCTGCTTCTCTGCCTACTTGTGATCTCCGTCTGTCAAATAAATAAATAATAAAATCTTTTTAAAAATTAAAAAATTTAAAAAAAAAAAACAGGGCCCCTGGGTGGCTCAGTGGGTTAAAGCCTCTGCCTTCAGCTCAGGTCATGATCCCAGGGTCCTGGGATCGAGCCCCACATCGGGCTCTCTGCTCAGCAGGGAGCCTGCTTCCCTTCCTCTCTCTCTGCCTACTTGTGGTCTCTGTCAAATAAATAAATAAAAATCTAAAAATAAATAAATAGTCAATGAAGACAATATGTAAGAACTAAGCTGCAGAACTTGGCAGTCAGGCTTGACAGAGAGTGTAGAAGCCATAGCTTAGATCAATTTCCCACCTGCGCCATGGAAGAAAAAGACTGGGCCACCACCAGCTTCAACTACTCTCACAGACATCAACCAGCACAGTCAGCAATTTAGCAACTACCATGAATAAGAAACATTTATCGACCAGGCTAAGTAGCCCTGGTGACAGAGGGTCTCTCAAAAGAGGCTTAAATTAAAGATCCTATTGAGTTAAGGAATTTCAATGAAGGAGCCATAGTTTGGGACTGGAAACTTAATTTGGCCATTACCATGCTGTGATCTCCTTGGCCTCCATCTGAATCTGAAAAATGAAGGGACTTGGCAGTGAGGATAAATGAAATCATGTCTTCACTACTATCAGAAATGTCTGGAGAGAGTAAAGTATATACTTAAGGTTGTGTTGCCAAAGACATACTCAGGTGCCTTCTAAAGTTTAGAACTAAAATTAACGGGAAATAGTTAACTATTTCATATCTCTAAAACTATGTCAAGCAGAATGTCCTAGCATTACAGTAATGGCCTATTCTCATCTTTATCTGGACTTCAGCATTTGTAGCGGCTTCCTGATGAGAAGAGACATTACTAAGTCAGTTGGACTCAAGGATGTAGACTGACTTCCCTATCTGGTAATGCTCACTTGTTTCACTCTCCCTCTCTCAATATCTATCTCTCTCTCTCTCTCTCTCTCTCTCTCTCTCTCTCCTCTCTCTCTCTCTCTCTCTCCTCTCTCTCTCTCTCTCTCTCCCTTCTTCCTCTCCCCTCTCCCCTGCCCTTCTCTATCAAGGTGATACTGGCCACACTTCAGCAGTTGTAGCCCACACAGCCACAGCAGCAACAAGCAACAGCAGCCTCAACAGCAGAAAAGGCAGAGGTAAACAGAGCATCAGAGTTTTCCCTTCTCTTCATTTCAAGGAGTGAGAGACACAATGCCAAATGATGGGAAGGGGGCTGGCTGCTGTAGAATCTCAACCCTCCTCCAGGAGCCTGGCACTGGGAATAGGAGTTGCCATGAATACACACACTAACAGGGCAACTTCCAGCTGGCACAGAGAGCAGTACCCTCAGCGCTGTCGGGAGGAGCTGGGAAGGAAGGGGCCTGAGCCAGCTTCTGGCTAGAGCTGAGATGTAGCCATGGCAAGAATGGGGGATCTCAAAGCCATAAGGTAGCACCATGGAGTTGGACCCAGTCTCTAACAAGGAAATCCATCTGTCCTTGAGGCTTGGGGAGGGGGAATCCTTTCTGAAGGTCACATGGTGATGGAAAGGAAAAGCCAAACTTTTCCAAAGGACTTGGGCTCTGCTTCAGAGAACTGAAAACAGAGACAGCGAGCAAATAAATACAAGTCACCAAAAGTAAACATGTTCTCTCAGCCCTCTAGGTCTTGCCAACCTGAGCAGTGCTTCTGGACAAAACACCCAACCAATATTATATATCTCATGGTACATAACATTTGGGTAATGTATAAGATCTGAAAGATCCTTCTAGAAAAGGTTTTAAGTATTGGTAGTCGAGATTGCAGATTCCATTTCCCATCAAACCATCGTCTACAGGTGCAGCCCCGACATCTCTCTGGACCTGGCTATTCCCCCATGCCTTTCCCTATAACATCCCTGAAACCCTGGGCTCCAGAGGAGGGATCCCAGCCACTCCCCTAACTCAAACCTAACCAAGACGCCTTCGCCCTTTCCCAGCAGGCACTGCTAAAAGATCTGAGAAGCAAGCACCCAGAGCAAGGTGCAGGAAGGAGAACTATGAGAGTGTCTGATAAACAAGCAGGGGAACTGAGGCAGGCAGTGGTTAACAGTGACTCCTGGAACCACACAGCCTGGGTTCAAGAAGTAGCTCCATTCTTACCTGCTTTGTACTTGTGCATGCATTATCTAACCTCTGCACCTTAACTTCCCCTTCCAGAAAACAAAGATGCTAACAGCAGCACTGATGCCCCGGCAAGGTTGAGCCACTCAGGTGAGAGTGCAGGGCAGTGCCTAGCAGGTGCCTGACCCCTAGCGACTATGGGGCAAAAAAGAGTTCTATAATGGGTGAAGGGGTCATTTCCACAGGACAGGAGGAAGGCCACGGTCCAGGAGGAGGAGGTTTTGAACTACAGAAGGTATACGGAACAACCATGCTTCCTATATACTTAGCAAATTTCCTAAAGAGAATTTTGCTTATGGGCACACAACCCTTACTGATTTGGGGATCCCATTCTTTTACTGAAATGCCACTTCTCCCTCTGGTTACCTCTTTTAAAGTCCTTGAATCCTAGGCCAGAGGGCCCCCCCCCCCGATGTTCCCATAACCCTGGGCCCCTTGGTGAAATCGGGCTCTAAGCAAAGCAGGCAGGAGAGGCGGGGGGACTCTCCCTTCCCTCACTCCTCCTTCCCCGCCCTCCAACTCTGGGCAGAGCAGGCATCTCCCTCCCTCAGGTCCCCGACACCTGTTGGGGTGAGTGCCAAGTCTTCTCCCACGCCTGCCCCTCCCTCCATCCTGGGTCCCCCTCCCGAGCAGTCCCTGCACCTGTATTTGTTAATCAAGACACAGAGGACGCGGTAATTGCCCAGCAGAAAACACGGGTGCAGATGTTAGGGAGTGCTGGGGCAAAAGCACTAAATGAGATTCTTGTTTTCCAAACAGAGCCCGAGATTTAATTACAGCCTTTCCAAGTGCTTATTAAAAACCCTTATTTTTTTCCTTATTGTTTTCCTGCATGGTGCATATTGAATCAGCCGCCGCTGTTGTCTTGTTTTTGGAGCGTTCATAAAAAGAACCGATGTGGAAAATTGCAAACACAGATTGTACCCAAACAATATCTTCTCCCTTTGCTTTTCTTTCTGGTCTTTCTTCCTGCTGAATAACAACATCGGGGGTTATATTCTGTGCACATCCGGGCTCTTTCCCAACAGCCAAAGGGGGTCTTTTTGACACACAGGAATGCCTCTCCACCTGCCTGAGAAAAGAGTGTGGGGGCGACTGAGCTTCTGCTCTGAGGCCAGCGGGAGAAGGAACACACAGCCTGCAGGAAAGGCACAGGGACAGGTGAGTGGGAGACCTGGAATCACAGACCACCAGAGCCAAGGGGGCTCTCTGCAGGTGTGGCCATTATGTCCCCTGACAGCTCAGTCCCTGCAGGTAATGTGATGGATCCAAGACAAGGCCAGACCTCCTGCCCAACTGGCCTGGAGAATTTCCCACTGACGTCCACAGCCGCTCTTGCCACTATGGGAGGGGCCCACACCCAGAAGGATCCATGGGCTCTTTTTTTAGCTCATAAATTTCCACATCAGAAAAGGGGGTTGGACCCTCAATGCCTTCTCAAATGAAACATTCCATCTTGACGACCATCTGTGCTGCCCATAAGTCACATCACTGCCCCGCAGGGGACCAGGACAGATATGGTGCCATCCAAGTGCTCAAAATTTTACTTGCCCACCTACCTCTGAATGATGCTGCCTCAAAAAACTGTTTCCCAGGCCTTGCTCAGGCCATTTCCATGAGACAAAGTCCTAAGGATGCACCAGGAGAAAGAGACTAAAGCTCTCTGGGTATCCCCAGGTCTCCAGCAGAGCTACCCTTCGACCCTCTCCTACTTTCCCCACTTACTGTCACCATCACTGCCTCTTAGATCGAGGCCAGCTTCTGAAAGAGAGCTATTGTCTCACTCCAAGGCACCTCCCCTCTTCCCCACTGCTCTACTGACAGGAATGGGGGTGGGGGTGCACTTAGGACCAGTTCAGAAGAGCAATGCAGGCATGGGGGATGTTCCTCAGTAAACAATGTATAAGACTCTGTCCCTTCCTTCTGTCCCCTGTTCCTGGTACTCCACTAGCAGCAGCCAGCCTCCCACCGTCCATTCTGGTCAGGACCCCAAGCTGCCATATCAGCACAGCAGGAAAGAGTAAGGAAATGGAGCCTGTTCCTCCACCCCTGCTCCAGGTCAGAACCCACTGAACTCAGACTCTGCCCAGGTTCCTCCCAGCAAAGGAGGGGCCCATCTGTGCTTCGATAATGGGGCTCAGGGCTCAGCCATGTGCCTCCAGAGAACCCTTGATTTACTCCTAAAGTTCCTCCTGAACTCCTTCATCCTCCAGATCCTATTTTTCAGCCTCACCTGAGGACAGGAGCTGGAGTAGACCCAGGGAAGAGAAGGCAACTGGCAGATTCCTTCACCACAGAGAATGGAGGCCACAAGGAGACCTCAACAGTCATCCGTACCCACTGCACAGTATGCAGCAGGGCACACAGGAGCCTGGGTGAAGTGTGGCAAAACCAACAACTTTGGAAATCTGCTTCAGGGCTAAGATCCCCAGCTGAATCATGGAACCCTGGAACAAAAAGACTGTGCTAGACGCTCCAGTTGAGTCTTAACCTCCTTTCTCCCTTCTACCTCCAGGGCTTGCAAAGCTAAAAACTCCACCTCCCAGACAGTCTGGTAGCTCAGCTCAGGTTCTGCTGCTTTGATGCATTTCTGCCAGATTTGGAGAGTGGTGCCCACAGGGACCATGTCTCTGCAAAGCTCAGACAAGCGGGGCCAGGCAGATGGTTGGACCCCAGGGTCCACAGTCACATCACCAGCTTCAAGGGTGTGGGGCAGCTGTGACAAAGACAGCAGAGGCAATGACGATGACAGAAGCTAACCCTGCCCTTGACTTCATTCTTCTAGCTCTTCCAGTGATTTTGTGAAGTTCTAATTCTCTGTATAAAATTCCTTTCTGCTTGAGGGGCGCCTGGGTGGCTCAGTTGGTTAAGCGTCTGCCTTCAGCAGGGTCCTGGGATGGAGCTCAACACCCGTCTCCCTGTTCAGCGGGGAGTCTGCTTCTCCCTCTCCCGTTCCCTCTGCCTCTCCCCCTGCTCATTCTCTTTCTCCCTGTCTCTATGTCTGTCTTAAATAAATAAAATCTTTTTAAAAAGTCCTTTCTGCTTGAAATACCTACAATGGTTTCTGTTTCCCGCCTCAAATGCTAACACAGAGTCTCTAAAGGTCTTTGTATCCATTTTGCAGATGAAGCTCAGAGAAGTGAAGTGACTTCTCCATGGCTCCACAGCACCTTAGAGACAGAACGGGCATGGGATTCAACCTTCTGCTCTAATTCAGAGTTCACGTCAGTGGCAGGTGAAGAGAAAAATGGCTGTCTCCTTCAAACTCCCGCTCCTTGCCCCGCCAAGGCCTGCCCCTGCGGCCCCCCAGCAGTGGCGCGTGTTGCACATGCAGGCATGTCAGTACCCAAGCACAGCCGTATGTGCGCTGGCACACGTTAACATGGTACATGCCAGGACTGAGGTGCTTTGTCCCTGCAGCCACCAAAGGCCCAAGTAGCTGAGCAGCCACCTTTGTGCTGCAGCTCCATTAAAGTTCTTTCGAGAACGAGCTTTCATTTCATGGACAATTCAAAATCTCTGTTCAGAGGAAATTGATGTTTTGCCAGGCATTTTCCCACTTGAGAGATGGTCAGAACTTACGGTAAGAACAGATAAAGACAATGTAAGTCAGCAGCTTGAACAACAAATAAAAAAGCTGAACCAATGAAAAAAGGCTCTGAAGGTGACGCAGCTAAAAAAATGTGTCTTCCTCGGGAAACTGTTAACAGCCTGTCACCTGGGGCCAGGGAGAGAGATCCACTAGCCAGAGTCAAACTCAGACGGGGTTCACACAGACTGATCCCAGGAGCTCTAGACATAGGCTTCCAGCTGGACTCTACTTGGACTTTAGAAAGTTGTGGCCAAGACTCTGGCTGGAGCAGAGCTTCCTTCCAAGAATGGAAACTCATCCCCCCTAGGAGATGATGTGCCCACTGGAACGGCAAATGGGAAGGGTGTGTTGAAAAGGAGGGGGAATGGGAGGAGATCCCACCAGGGAGAAGACCATAATTACTCCCTCCCTCCTCCAGTTCTCCTTTTCTAAGATGTGCTATGTTAGAAGAATCAACCTGGGCCGCTTCGAGAAGATTCCTCAGCTCTATCAGCCCCTGAGGTTAGGGCAGGCCATCTCTCAGCCAAAAGGGTGCCCTCCTACTCCAGCCATCCCCTCTCCCTCTCCAGACCCCACAGCTCCTGGAGCCCCAGAGTCCTTTGTCTTCAAGGTCAATCTACAGACCAGCTCTACCCAGGGGAACACTTTTGTCAGACTTTATCAAAATGAAACAATTATAATAAGGATAATGCAGGATGCACAACAGCATGCATGTGCTTGTGTGTGTGTGTGTGTGTGTGTGAGAGAGAGAGAGAGAGAGAGAGAGAGAGAAAGAGATTGCCAATTGTCCTTTCAGAACAAACTTTTATTCTGAGATTATGAGAACAGTCCCCTTTTCAGATTAAAATATCCTTTCTTAGGGCATCTGTGTGGCTCAGTCAGTTAAGCATCTGACTCTTGATTTCAGCTCAGGTCATGATCTCAGAGTCATGGGATCAAGCCCTGTGTAGGCTCCAAGCTGAATGTGAGGCCTGCTTGGGATTCTCTCTCTCTCCCTCTCTCTCTGCCCTTCCCTATCCTGCTTTTGCATGTTCTCTCTCTCTAAAGATAAATAAACAAATAAATAATTTTAAAAATTAAATAAAATATCTTTTCTTTTTTAGAGAAAGAGATTTATTTACTTATTTTAAAAAGAGAGAACACACAGGCAAGTGGGGGAGAGGGGGAGAGGAGAGGGAAAGAAAAGAGAGAGACCAGACAGAGGGGCAGAGGGAGAGGGAGCAAATCTTTAGCAGTCCCTACCCCACCTCTAAGGATGGAGCCCCACACAGGGCTCCATCTCATAATTCCGAGATCATGACCTGAGCCAAAATCAAGAGTTAGACACTTAATCAACTGAGCCACCCAGGTGTCCCAAAATATCCTTTCTTTATTATTATTTTTTTAAGATTTTTTTAAATTTATTTGACAGAGATCATAAGTAGGCAGAGAAAGAGAGGGGGAAGCAGGCTCTCCGCTGAGCAGAGAGCCCGATGCGGGGCTCGATCCCAGGACCCTTGGATCATGACCTGAGCCGAAGGCAGAGGCTTAACCCACTGAGCCACCCAGGCGCCCCTAAAATATCCTTTCTTTTGTGAATAGGTAATAATAGTAATGGTGGTTTTATTATAGTTGTTGTTTTATGGCCATGTTTCTTTTCTTTTTTTTTCCTTCCAAATTTGTATTTAAGTTCTGTTAGTTAATATGTAGTATAATATTGGTTTTAGGAGTAGAATTTAGTGATTCATCTTATATACAACACCCAGTGCTCATCACAGCAAGTGCCCTCCTTAATACCCATCCTTTTCTTTTTTTAAATTCTCACTTGACGGGTACCTGGCTGGCTCAGTGTGTAGAGCATGTTAGTTCAAGCCCCATGTTGGGTGTAGAGTTTACTTAAAAAAAAAAAGAAAGAAAGAAAATCACTTGACAAAAGAACTCAGCTCCCTCATGTTAGTCCCCATCAGCAGGCTGGTTGGTTGGTTTTTACTTTTCACTGGGACTGTGCAGTACAGAGGCCACAACTCACCCCCATCTTTGTAAGACTGATGTAGAGGCCCACGGGAGGTTCTACCCTTCCCTCCCTTTAGGGGCTTGCCTCCAGCACCTTTCTCATAATGCAGCAGAGAGCCAGAACTGGGAGGCTACCGACCCCCAACCATCTTCTTAAGAAAATGAGGGGCACCTGAAGCCCCATCACACTCAGAGGGTCGCACCTTCGTGTCCACCTGTGCCATCTCCTTCCAGACATAAACCAACAGTTTTGACACAGTTCATGTTAGTCATTGCCCCAAGGAAGCTTTAAATTCTTACAAAGGGCTATCAGTGAGTGTGTGAGATAGCAATGCCATCTCAAAACCAAGCCTGTCCTCTCTGAAGAAGGCTCTCGGCTCTGAGTCAGGCACCAGCCAGGCAGGTGGAACACGTGTATGCTTAGCCTCATCTTCGCCTCTGCCCAAGCTCCCCACTGCTGGTAGGGTTCCCTCTGCTCCCATCTGCCTCTACTTTACCCCTGTTGGTAATTCAAATGCACAATCAGCTAACAAGAGGACCACTCTAAGAACTGCTTCCTTCCTGGAACCACCAATGCCCCAGATAGCCCCAGAGACCTCAGCATTGACCCTGTCACATATAAGCTGCAGCCAGATCCCCAAAGGACTCCTCCCACATTGAACTCTCCATCACCCCAGAGCTCCAGACCCAGGCAACTTGAGGTTACAGGGATGGTTTCTCCACGTACAGCGCTCCCTGCTGAATTTTCCCCACCCTCTCTCTGCAGCCAACCATACTAGCAAACTGCACATTCTTTTATGCTTCCCCAGGGAGTGAATCAGACTAGCAGGTGTTCCAGGCCCAATTTTTTTTTATGTGAAATGCATAATAACTTCTTTAATGTGTACTATCCTTATTCCCATTTGAGAGATAGGAAATAGGCACAGAGAAGTTAGGAAACTTGTCCAAGATCACGCAGCTCATAGATGGGAGAAACTGGGATTTGAACCCAGCAGTTTGGCTCAAGAGTGCATGCTTCTCCTCTGTCCTTGACATGTGATGAGCCCTCTGGGACCCAGAAGCTTGGACAAAGGTAGGACTTGGAAAAGACAGAAATCAAAGACCCATTTCATGCCAAGCCCCATGCAGATCTAAGAGGTCTAAGAGACCTCTTAGATTCTCAGGTATGTGGAAGTGACTAAGTAGCTCTGTGAATGCTGCTAACCTGCTCCAGGAAGTCTATGAGAGACCTCTCTCCACTCAGCACCCTCTTGTTGTCAGCAAGACTTCCAGGGGGATCCCAGGAAAACCTCTACAGGCGATCGACAACTTTAGAGCAGATCTGGGCAGGATCCCCACCCCCTCTTACTGGCAAAGCCACCTTCCCAAACCCACCATAGCCTGCACTCTCCAGGGGACCCCCAATTATCTCTGAGGCCCACAGAGTTTAGGGGACCACAAAACAGCCTGGCCCGCAGCAAGCCTCTGTGCTCACCCCAAAGTGAATAAAATCCCATGAAACACCATTTGTTGAGCAAAATGCAGGCTGTGTTTCAACACTCTCTTGCTCCCAAGCAGGTTCTCCTGTGCACAACCACATACTTATTTCGGGGAAGGACATTCCAGACAAAGAGAATAGCAAGAGAAAAGTCAGGCTACTGTGACAAACAGATGTGGGGTGATGGGGAAGCCAGAGGACCGTGCAACTCTCAAGAAATGAGCAAGTCCTGCGAATGGATAAGGAAGATGTGGTCCATATACACTATGGAGTATCATGCCTCCATCAGAAAGGATGAATACCCAACTTTTGTAGCAACATGGACGGGACTGGAAGAGATTGTGCTGAGTGAAATAAGTCAAGCAGAGAGAGTCAATTATCATATGGTTTCACTTACTTGTGGGGCATAAGGAATAACCCGGAGGACATGCGGAGATGGAGAGGAGAAGGGAGTTGGGGGAAATTGGAGGGGGAGACGAACCATGAGAGACTATGGACTCTGAAAAACAAACTGAGGGTTTTGAAGGGGTGGGGAGTGGGAGGCTGAGTGAGCCTGGTGGTGGATATTATGGAGGGTACATATTGCATGGAGCACTGGGTGTGGTGCATAAACAATTCCAGCACACTGAAAAGAAATTTTAAAAATTAAAAATTAAAAAAAGAAAGAAAGAAAGAAATGAGCAAGTCCTGAACCAGGGTGGGTAGAGGAAAGGATAGGAAGGGGTCGGAATGTGGATATACTTTGAAAGCAGACCTGGTGACTGGATGTGAAAAATTAAAAAAGGAGTAAAAGAAGACTCAATGATTTTTTGGCCCAAGCCATGGAGAGATGGACTTGCCATTTACTGCGATAAGAAAATTGGAGGAGGAGCAGGTTTGGAATGGAAGATGCAGAATTAAAATTTGTCAGGGTAACTCTGGGATGCCTAGTAGATATCTAGCAGAGGTGTCGAAGAGCCAGCTGGATAAAAATACACATCTGATGCAGTGGAATGGTCAGCATAAAGCTGGCACATTCAGGAGACTAAATGGGGTCACCGAGGGAGTGAACACAGAGAGATAAGAGACCAAGAACTGAGCCATCAATGGCTGGAGGTCCAAAAGATAAGGAGAAACCAACTGGAGTTGGAAAAGGAGAAACCAACAAGGTAGGAGGTGTCCCAAAGCCATGTTAAGGATTTCAAACAGGAGAGAGTAGTCAGTGGTGTCCAGCTGCTGATCACTAAAAATGAGGACAAAGGACTGGCCATCGGACTTCACTAATGCTTTTGCTTTGAATGAGACCACTTAACTTCCCAGGCACTCTTTTCTCCATTTGTCCAACAAGGATAGCATAGCACCTATCTCATCAGGTGACTGTGATGAGCTGTTAGGTTGAAAACAGAAAGTAACTCCAAGTGCCTGTCACTGCGCCTGGCAATGGCAAATGATAGTTACGAGTAAGTAGCATTAGATATTCAGCAAGTTCCTCTCCTCCTCTACTCCTCAAATGTCAAAAGGAAAACGAGGGAGGCGGCAGGTTCCTGTAGGCAAGGAGAAGAAAGTTGGAAGTATTTTTGGGATTCTAGCCACCACCTGCTTCTTTCTCCCAGGCTTTAAAACATTGGAAGCCTTCTCCCCAGGATGTCACCCAAGCCCTACAAGGGGCATGAGGACCAACAGGGGGACAAGGGAAGTATAACCCCAGAGAGAACTCCAGCAATGTTCCAGCGAACTCACTAGCACTGCTGGAGCAGAGCAATGCGCTGGAACTCACTAGCACTGCTGGAGCAGAGCAGAGTGGTGAATCAGAGCACAGGGAGGTCGGGGTTGGTGGTGGGGGGGGGGTTATGGAGGGAGGGGGGAGGGGAGGAAAGGCTTTCCTGGATGATAGGAGAAGACCTCACAGCGCTGAGGGCCCAGTGTGTTGCCATGACACTACCACTGGCCAGTACCAGGGTACTCCCATAACCTCCTGAGCCCCTCCCAGCAAACTCTCTCCTGGTCTCCAGTGACAATGACCCATCTGCTTATGATCTGCCTCCTCCTGCCCGCCCACCCCACCCCCCTCCCACCGGGCACCTTCAGCACAGGTGTGGCAGGGCCCAGGCCCATTCTTTACAGTCTGGTGCACTTCCCGTTCCCATAGCTACCACACACCTTCTAGCAGGTCAGAACTGAGACCTGCCTACTCCCACGGCTGCCCAGCCTCACTCCCCAGCCTGACAGGTACATGTTGCTAGGCATACACAACTCCCTTTTCCTCTGCTCTGGGTTAAAGTGGCTCAGAGTCCCAGGGGTCTCTTACCTGAGCCAAAGGCCTTAGCTCATCACAGCATTTTTGCCCCCATTACCTCCAATCTGCCAGGCCAAACCCAAACTTGCTCTGGGTTGCCATGGTAACTCATGTCACCATCACATGGGCCTTGACCCCTACGGCTAAGAGACTAGGATTTGTGCTTTCAGCTCTTTGGGATGCCCACCACTGACACCCCTAGACAGGCCCTACCTCTGGAGCTGGTGCTGGCCCTGCTGGAAATTTCTTCAATAAAATACTCCTGCAATAAAAAATTTTTTTAAAAAATCCATGTAGACAAGTGAGAAACAAGACACTTTCCAAATCTGCCTATTTTTCTCTGGTCCTGTCTGGCACCAGCCCAGTCTAGGCCACCAGCTTCCCTCCCCCCCGAACAGGCTAATGGCAGACAGGACCAGAAGAATGTGGGAGCAGCCTGTGACAGGTCACCCTGACTCCAGGAGAGGCCCTGAATCCCTTCTCCACCCACAACCATGGGTCGTTTTGTAACAGAAATGGCTTCTATCAGACCCCACCGAGTAATTTTTTCCTGCTGTTGGGTGTGCTCTGGCTGTCTGAGCCCTGCAGGGTGGGGAGAGGAGTAAGAGATGTCCAACCACACCACGGCACACCCAGCCCCCTCCTCTTCCTGGGGAGGAATGAGCTCCAGCACCCCCCATGCAGCCACTTCCAGTCTCTACAGCTGATTCCCTGGAGGCCACCTTCACCTCCCTCAGATTCAGGGACACATTTCCCACGGAGACGGGAGGGAAAATCCACAGTCCTCTCCCTCCACCAGGACTTAAACTCCATATTTCTGAAAATTATCTTGACGTCACCCTTGTCTGTTGCTTAAACAAACTGGGGATGGGGATGAAGGTGTGACAGTGGTTGGTGACAAGGCCTCCTGGAAGCTTCTGTAATGCAGATGGCGGGAGTACCTATTATTTTCAGGTTTGAGGCCCTACCTGCAACTCTACAAGCAGACACAACTGGAGAAGTGTCACTGGGCAAGCTCTCACACTGCGTCTCTGGAACTGAAGTCACCCGTGTAGAGGTGCCCTCCCATTTCCATGTCCTATCGTTCAGTCTGTCAGTCAGTCACATGTGGATTTCTCAGCTCTGTGTCCTGTGAGAGGCTCAGTGTTAGAGACACAGAAGTGAATGAAGACAATCGTTCCTGTCTTCAAGGAGCTGACAGTCAGATGAGAATGCAGACCAGCTAATCTACATGATAGGCCCTGAAGGAGGGGAAAGATCAAGCATGGGAGAGTGTGCGGGCACCCAGCTTAGCTGGGGAGGGGTGGGTATCAGGGAAGGCTCTCCGGTCTAAGTGGTAACTAAGAGGGGCCCTGAAGGCTGAACAGGAATTAGCTAGACAAAGGGGATAAGAAATCTAGGCAAAGGGCACAGCACTTGCAAAGGCCCGGAGGACAGGGAAAAGTACATGTGGGGAATTACAAGAACTTTAGAGTGGCTGGATCACACAAAGCAGGGCAGGGGTGAGGGTTAAGGGATAAAGGGATAACTAAGACTGGAGAGTTGGCCAGAGTCTGATCACGAAAGGCCCCGTCCCAGCACAGGACCTTATCCTGAGGATAACAGGCAGTGTCTGGAGAGTGTCTAGCAGAGGCCGATAAAACCCTTTCTCCAGCTACAAAACAGGGCACGGTTATGGTTGGAGAAGGGATTGTAGGGCCTCTCCTGGAATCGGGGAGACCCAACAGGAGGCTGCTCCCACATTTTTCTGGTCCTGTTTGACATCAGCCTCGTCCAGGGGAGAGAAACTGGTAGCCTGGACTGGGCTGGTACCAGAGAGGACCAGAGATAAGTGGGCAGAATTGAGAAACGTCTTGTTTTTTATTGGCTTACACTGTTCCTGGAAAATCAATCAGGCCCAGCACCACTGCAGCAGCATGCTCTGGGAGGAGGGCAGCAGGAACGCTGACTTGGATGGGTGGTGGGATGAGGTGTATGCCAAGCTGTCTTTTATTCCGTAAAGGGGCTGGAAAGCCAACCTCTGTGTGAGACGGCATCAGGGGACGGGACAGGAGACTTGTCCTGGCTTCTCTGTATCCCACTCAATTCAGATTGTTCAATAAGCCAGATCCATCAGGAAAGAAAATAATTTGTGTCTCACGTGGGTCTGGAGAAATAAGGGCACTGGGGAGTATAACCATGGAGAAGTTCCTCCTGAGGCAGGAAGATGAGCTTCTAGGCTCCTTCTCTTCCTCTCTGCCCCATCGCTCCCCTCCCCATGTTATTTTGATTATCAGTTATGAAGCATCTGGATCCAAGTTCAGCACTAAGGTCAGTCACACTAATGCTAAGTCTACACCAGTGCCATTTCCAAATAACCAGAGAAGAAGACAGAATGGGCACAACATCCAGCCAGGGTGTTCTCTTCCGTTGTTCATTAGAATGTGTGCTTTGGCCTCCTGAAGGCACAGCACACACTCGAATGCAAAACAAGGCAGACTGAGCCAGCACACATGGCGCCCCCGACACTCCTCGGCTTCGGACAAGAACACCGCTCGCAGCTCTGGATCTTGAAATTGCGTTTCTGCCCAAGCCACCTCCACAATAAGCCCCAATCCAAGAACAAAATCTCTTTCCCTTTTGGTTCCTAAAATGATGTGTTTTCCTCTCTCCTTTCCTCCCTGGATCCTGTTTCCAGCTCCTTGGGTCTAAATATTTACGACGTCATGACTCATTAACATTCCTCCCAGGACATCTTTAATAAATATGCGGAGGGGGGAAAGCGTCTGCTTGAATATTAAATATTAAATTTATAAGACATATAATCCTAATTAAGTTGAATTTAGTCTCATGCATTAGATTAAGAGAATGGGAAAGGCAGCAGTAGCCACCAAAAAGCCCAGGGACCCGGCAGCAGGCTCAGCCATTTTAAATCCTAGGAGTTCTGTTCTCGGCTCCCTGGGACATACAGCCCGACAGCAACTCTGGGGCCAGAGCCAGTCAGCCAGGTAGGCTCAGAAAGGATTCCTCTTCCACTTGATCCCCGTTCCCTGCAAACAGGCTGGACTCCAACACTCGATGTCCAGCTAGAGAGATGGAACCTCCAGCATCTCGAGAAATCTGGGGAGCCTGGCCTTGCAACCCCCACCCCAAAGGTGAGGTCTCCAGCCCCCTGGAACAAGCCACCCTACCCCAGAGCCACTCCCCCCACCCCCAGGACACTCATTCTCCAGGCTTCCTCCCCAACAGAGATCCCCAGGTGCCCTTGAGTTTATGTACTTCTGGGTTACAGCATTTCATGATGGTGTTTGCCCAAAGCATTTTCACTGTTGTTAAGGTCTGCTCCTCCCTGGGCTGTTTGATATTCCTAAAGGGTCCCTCCCACAGTGCCCCTTCCCATCCGTCACACACACCTCCTGGGCCTGCCTGTGCTACCTACTATTTGCCTGGAAAGGGTCAAGCCTGTGGTATCACTCTCATATTTACTCAACCTGTATTTTTTGAAGCCCCACTGTGTATCGACTCGTCTTTCAAATTCTACAAGGAACACCAGAATAAAATAGGTCCTGCTCTCTGAGAGCCACCTGTCCACCGGCTGAGTTGAGAAAAAGGGTGACACATTAGAGCAGGACTATGATTCCCTGAGGGAGGGGTAGTGGGAGGAGAGCGGGAAAGAAACCTTCCAAAGCACAGGCCCAGTGCAGGGCCCTAACCAGGCACCAAGGTCTGGGGCCAAGGGTGGTGCTAAGGGACCAAGTGTGCTGAATGGACTAGAGCAGAGAGTCAGGAAGAGTTAGGAGGAGGCTTCTCAGTGGCAGGCGAAGGTGGGTGGATATGCATGGGTGGGCAAGGCCTGGATAAACAAAGGGGACAGACATTTCAAAGGGTGTCAACCAGTGCAAAGAGAGAAACCTGAAACAGATATGACACAATCAGGGGTACCTCAGGGGTAAGATTATGCTCCACCGTGGGAAGCCTTGTGGGGCCCAGAGGTGGGACACAGAGGGCAGGAGCAGTCTTCCTTGTGGCCCTTCCAAGGGCATCAGTCATTGCTGGGGAAAAGACACTTGGTAAAGAAAAGCCTCTGCCTACCTGTGCCCTCCTCGGGCAGCTGCTTTCTGAGAAATCGATGGGAAGCGGCTGTTTGTGTATGCTAGCTTTCACTGGTAATGGGAGAGTAAACAGCCTCTGGCCCTTTCTGCAAAGGAGAAAAGCAGAAAGTGCTCTGAATTCCAAATGGAAAAACAGATCAAAAAAAGGGTGGGGCGTCCATGACAGAAAGGGGTGGGCAGAGGCCTCAGCTCCAAGGGACAGGGGATCCAGGAGGTCCTTTCTGCTCGAAGCCAAGTAGGGGGCAGGGGTCGTGGTGCAATGTTGCTATGCTCAGGGGGAAAAAAAAATACAGGGACCAGAGGAACTATTGTCCTCTTCGGGAGCAAGTGAGTGCAGGGAGAGCTCAGCGTGGGTAAGAGCTTGAAGCTGATGAAACCCAAAGAAAACAAGAGTGCCCACAGGGCAAGCAGGATCTGGTCTCGGATGGGGCTGGCTTTGGGTAGCTGGAACAATGCTCCAGGAGCTGAGGCTTCTCTGCACAAGACCTGCAGAATGACGCCTATTTCTCATGAACATGTAATGCCCACCCAGATGCAGACGGGGTGGAGTGAAATCAGCAGTATGACCACAGCAATGCTTTATAAATATGCATGAGATAAAAACTGGAAGGAAACACACCCAAGTATTTGCAGTGGTTATCTCTAGGTCATAGAATTGTGGGTGATTTTTATGTATCTTCCCCATCAGCCCTCGCCTTTAATTACTTTATTACTCTTAAGAGTCTATATGCTATAAATCCTTAAGCCTGCAGGCTCTTGTTGCATTTTCAATGACCAGTCTGAAAGCATGTTGTCGATAACTTCTTAGGAAAGAGTGAAGAGCAGACAGACATAGGCTGCAACCGCAGGAAGCAGCCCCAGACACGCAGGAGACAGGCGGCTGCAGGCTGGACACAGGGTCACCGTACCGGGTCAGTACCCTCAGAGCCAGGCCCAGGGCTATACCTGAAGATTGCAGGTGGAGATCACGCCAAAAGAGGAAGGCTCTGCTGAGAACAGGGAGGAGCCAAGAAGGCTAAGAAAGGAAAGCACTGATCTCAGGAAATCCACTAAAGGAGCTGATGCTGGTCTAGGAAGGGAATCTGATATATAGAGAAGGGGAGCAGTGGGGTACAGGATTAAAGGCACAAGTGCAAGAGTGGGATGGGGGTGTGCCTCCACCTGGGAGGAGACACAGCAATTAGCCCCCAGGAAGGAAAGCAGAATGAGGGTGGGAAGGTCTGGGACAGAACTGAGCCTTTCTCAGTTTCATCCGTCAAAACCGTGCTCATCTGAGCTGGGCTCCACTGGGAGCTGGCAGAGACACCCAAGGCCTTCTGGCATTTCCTCCTATGTCTGCATCCACTATGTTTGCGGATGTTCTCGGGGAATTGGATTTTAGACTCCTGGGTGGGAAGGGACAGGGATAACAGGATTACAGCACTTCCTGTGCCTTTGACATACACACACAGAGACTCACAGCAGGAAGGTGAGCTGTAGGAGCCGGCTCTGAGCAGCCTCAGGGTCCCCTGCCCCCAGAGCACCCCATGGGGCACATGTGACCGGCCACTTTCCAAAGCTGTGGCCTCTGTGGTCATCCTGCAGGGCTCCTGGGTCCTCTCGGGAGCCCCTCCCTCATCTTCTGGACCCCAAGAAGCAGCATCAAGGAACAACGGGGAGGCTGGGTGGGGGGATATGCCAGAGTTGTCCCTCACCACCCACACCTTGTGACTTCAGGGCTGACTTGGCTTGGTTCAGTGGCATCCAAGCAGACAAGCCTGCCAACAGCCCACTTCAGTGTCAGAGACGGCATAGGTGATACAAAGCTCTGCATTCATTCATCCTACAGATTTTTATTGAGTGTGGGCCACTGATGGAAAAGGTCACTGCCCTCACTGAGCTCACATTCTAGTGGGAGACAGAAAACACAAAATAAGCATAGACATGAACAAAATCTTATCTCCCCAACCTCTTAAGGATGGGGCATCCCAGGGCTCAGTCCTTGGGCCTCTCCTCTCCTCCTGCCTTCTCTGTCTCTTCCCACACTGGTGAGTGCCATGGTGTCTTCCCTAAACCCAGACTTATAGCCAAATGTTACTTTTGGCCGGTTGGATATATATTGCCACTTGGATATATATAAAATTATTTCAACTTAACATATTTAAAACAAAATTTTTTAAATTTTTTATTAACATATAATGTATTCTTAGCCCCAGGTTTACACACTTCACAGCATTCACCATAGCACACACCCTCCCCAATGTCCATAACCCAATAAAACTAAATTCTTAATCCTCCCCTCCTCGACCCTAAATTTGCTCCCCCCGATAAATCCCCCATCTCAATTCATGACAATACAATCCTTGCAGTTACTGAGGCCTAAGACCTTGAAGTTACCCTTGACTACCTGCTTTTTCTCATACCCCAGATTTAACTTGCCAAGAAATCCCGCTGGATCTACCTACAAAATGTAATCAAAATCCAGTCACTCCTCCTCACTCCACCATGATTAGGATACCACCATCTTCTCTCACGTGGGTCAGTGCAGTGGACTCTGAAATGTTCTCTCTGCTTCCAGGCCTGCCCCTACAGTAGCTCTCAACCCAGCAGTGAGAAGGATCCTGTGTGGTGGCTGTCACACCTCGGGAATTGCCCAGGAGTAAACAGTTACTTGCAGATGGCCAGGCAAACAGGGAGGGTCCAGGATCTAACACTAACCCCCATCTAATGGGGGCAAAGCAGGCCCTGGAGAATCTGCTGTTGCTTTAGGGACCAGCAGAAAGAGTTCCTTCCAGGGGTGCCTGGGTGGCTCAGTGGGTTAAAGCCTCTGCTTTTGGCTCAGGTCATGATCCCAGGGTCCTGGGATCTAGTCCCGCATCGGGCTCTCTGCTCAGCAGGGAGCCTGCTTCCTTCTCTCTCTCTGCCTGTCTCTCTGCCTGTCTCTCTGCCTACTTGTGATCTCTGTCTGTCAAATAAATAAATAAAATCTTAAAAAAAAAAAAAAAAAAAGAGTTCCTTCCAGAGGGCAAGCTCCATATCTCAGGGACACAACAATCTCTAGCATTAGTCAAATAACAGCAAATAAAAGAAATTCGAGGCAAGGATATTTTAGGGAAAAGGCCACAACACGGAGACACTTGCAGAAAAGGGTCTTAGACAAAATCACTAGCCCACCTGAGATTAGAGCTCCTAAGGAAATCCCCCACGTCGCTTTAATATTGACTTACTCCAACCCCAAATGGAACTAAGTCTCCCCTTCTGCCTCTGTCTCGAAGAGCCACAATCAAAACCAAGACCAAAGACACTAAGGGGATGGGAAAAGATGTGATACCAAAAGAGGTAAAAAGACTGACGCCTGAAATCCTGACACTCATTGCTTAAGGACACAAGGGTCAGGGCTGCCCGGCTTTTTCTCTTAGATGGTCATCAGGAGGGGAGCCTGGGAAGCTCAGTGGGTTGGACAACTGGCTTTGACTTCTGCTCAGCTCATGTTCTCAGCATCATTGGATCAAGCCCCTGGACTCTGTGCTTGGCGTGGAGTCTGTTTGTCCCTTTCCCTCTGCTCCTTCCCCCACTTGCTCTCTCTCAAATAAATAAAATCTTTAAAAAAAATAAAAAGGATTGTCAGCAGAATCTTCTCATCTCCCAGGCTTCCAGGAGGGTTGGTGTATTGAAATGAAGGCAGCAGGGCTGCCTCCAACCCCTTTTCCCATGTCCTACTCCCTAAGAAAACTAAACAGAAACCAGGGTGGGGCCAAGAGAAAAGAGGCAGGTGCAGGGAAGCTCAGGCTTAGATATGAGGGAACTGATTTGATCTCCTGAGACCTGGAGTGCTAAGAGCGTTTAGGGCCAAATCCCTATCATAGTAGCCAATAGTGCTTATTTGTGGGTTATATAATTGACATGTATCTCCCTACAGAACCTAGCAGGGAAGCCATAGTTTGATGTCTGGCTGGCTCCTCCGTGGAGCTACATCCAGTGCTTGCGGGATAAGGCCTGGCGTGTTTGGCCTGTCAGCCTATCCAATTAGAAAACTAGACAATCGGGGATGGGTCTGTGGTCTCTTATTATCTGACAGTCAATGCCGCATCCATTTGCCTTGGTTTAAACGCCCCTCTGAAGCACCAAATGCAAATATACAGACATTATAAACCACAGCTCCCAGGAAGGAGTCTCTCTGTCTCTGAGCTAGAAGTAGCCTCTCCATGCTGGCTCCCAACCACCCGCAGAGCAAACCCTGTGTCGCTCTGCTCCTACTCTCAGCTCTAAGGCTCAGCCCCACCTTCCCTGCCACCCTCTCACCCTCCACTTGCTGCTTCTTGAGCTGCCCAAAGCAACAGTGTGTGTGGTCAACACCATCTCATTCAGAGGCTGCCTTCAAATATTCATCTCCTGAGCATCCTGGAGAGGACATGCTGATAGACAACTGTGTCTGGTGGCCACTTCCTCTGTTTTCTCTCCAACCTGCATCGTAGCTGCCCTGGAAATCTCTAAACTCCCACATTGGCGAGCAATTAATCAGCAAGGCCTAGCAGAGCCAGCTCAAGGACAAAGCCACACCTGTTTGGTCAGAGGTGAAAACACCATAGGAAGGGCAAGAAGTTACTGGAGTGGCCATTTCCCAAGGCCTACTGTACCCAGCCATGCCTTCCTTCTGGCCATGCAAATTCCTAAAGGTGCCCATAATTACTCACTCAGAAGACACTGCTCTTCTGACATACTCTCTGTGGATGTGTATTGTGTGTGTTTGTGTTTATGTGTTCCTGCACGTGGGCACACCAACAGGGCAGGGAGGATTGAGCCTGTTACCAATATTGTTTGATATAATCATGCTGCATTGGGAGGCATCCAGTCTACAAACAACTGTAGAATAAAAATGTCCACATGAAACTTGGCCCAGGACGTAAGTCATCAAAATGGAAGGAAAAAGCCTTGCTAGCCACAGGATTTTTATCCTCCATGCCAACATTTGTCTGAATGTAGGAAAGCCTTAATACTCACAAAGTCAGAAGAAACTTTTCCTGAACAAAGATACTCTAATCAGCTGTCTGCTTGAGAACAATTTTTAGATTAGCTGGGACATTTTATTTATCATTGCTTAGAAATGAGTGCAGTCTTGGGAGAATAGCAAATTATATGTTCTAGATAAACTTTCTATTTCTTCTTTTTTTTTTTTGACAATTATTGGGACTTTATATCAAGGCATGAGAAATATAAAAATAAATATGATAAGGTCCTTGCCTTCACTGTTTTCAATCTTCAAAAAGACTGGTCAGAACTTTTTTTTAAAAAGTATTCAAATCAGATATTGGATACCATGTATTCCCTAAAAATGAATTAATATCAATTTCCAGCTATACAGTAGATGACATAGCCAAAACATCTCCCGTTAACCAAATGCTTATAAATGCTGGATAAAATAAAGCAAACATCTTTTAAATGCTTGCATGATCTCATAAGAAAGCAGTAAAATCTCTAGAGGTATAATGAATTAATTAATTAATTAATTAAAAAACAGAAAGAGGAAGCTGAAATCCAGAATGGTAAAGTGGTGCTAGGGCTGGGGCTGACCCTGGAGCATTTACTGGTCTTGATTAAAGGCAAATAACGAGGTTTGGGTTTGAATAACCACGTAAGGACAACAGACAAAGCTGGGGGCATGGATGAAATGGGGAATAATACATCTGAGGGCTATGATCTCTGTCTACGGTCAAAGGGAGGTGGCACGGAAGCCTATCTAGCAGGGCCTGAGACCCGGGTAGCCAAAAAATGTCTTCCTAAGAACATATAACCACAGATCTGACCTCTATGATCTGCAGGTCTCAGAACCTCCTGACTGAGAAAGCCACACGGAAGTGGCCCCTTTGCAGTGCCCCACGCACATGATAGAAATGAAAGCAAACCATCTCCAGAAAGATATGCTCTCCTATACTTTGTACAGAATACTATTGTTAAGCCCCACTATACAAAAGCTGGTCAGCCCAAATTACAAAACATGTGAGCAAACACAACAAAGTGAACAGGAGTCATTGGAAACAATAAACAGCAGAACGTGACCCAAGGGAATTTTAGTTCATAGAATCACTTGATACAGACTATAAAATCAAAACCTCAAATCATTCATAATACAAAATAAAGAGTCAAAACCAAGAAAGGAACAAGATAATAAAAAAGAATGGCATAGAATTTCTATAAATAATTTATATAATCATTAAATTTTAAATCTCAATGAAGTCTACTGAGACTCAAAGAAATACCACAAATAAAAAAAAATAAATAAAATTAAAAAATGGCAACTTATTATCAGAAATAACCAAGCACACAAGGGAGCAAAGCTCCATGAATAAAAACAAGCAGAAACAACAAGATGCAGAAGCAGACCTGCGAAGGCATCATATATTGAAATTATAGGGTTAGATTATAAAAGAAACACGTAGCTTTAAATAAATAGAAGTCAAGCTTGGAAGAAAGTCTGCAGGCTAACAGAAAACTATTTTCCAAATGACCAAGCAGATCTGAAAAAGAACCAAAATGGAATTCTGGAATTAAGATAAATGAGAATAAAAAACTCAGTGGGTGGATTTAGCAGCAGTTTAGACAATCTAAAGAGAGAATTAGTAAAATAGATGTTTTTTTAAATAATGATTTTGTTTATTTATTTGACAGAAAGAAAGAGAGGACAAGCAGGGGGAGCAGCAGAGGAAGAGGGAGAAACAGGCTCTTTGCTGAGCAGGGAGTCTGATGTGGGACTCGATCCCAGCACCCTGGAATCATGACCTGAACCAAAGACAGACACTTAACTGATTGAGCCACCCAGGTGCACTGAATGTTTCTAGTCTTAAATGCATATACTAGGTAAGAAGACAGGATGGAAACTCTAAAACCCCAAAACTGAAAGTCAAATAAAATGGACAGTTTTATAGCAAAACTTACAAAAACTGACTCAAGAAAAATAGAATATAAACCAGTCATTAAAGTAATCAAATCATTGGTTACTTTTGGGGAGTGGGTCTTTATAAGTATGTTCTCAAACCCACAAGAAATAAATAATTTCAATCATACTCAGACTGGTTTAAAGAGAAAAAGGAATAAACTCATCAACTTTTGAGGCTTCCAAAATGCTGACTCCAAAACCAAGAAGGAAGGAAATATTTCTGGCCAAATTCATAAAAAATAGATGTAAAAATGTTAAATAAAATTTTAACTGAATCAAATAATGTTTAAAATCATAATGCAATACAACCACGTAAGATTTGTCTCTCAAAAGCAACGAAAGTTCAATACTGGAATATCTACCAACATAATAAATGGCATTAAAAGAAAGTAGATAAACTACATAACCAACTCAACAGAGACAGAAAATCTTTTGATTAAAAAAGCATTAGGGACTTTAAAAGTTTTATCAGACTGGAAATAGAAGGGATCTTCTTAATAGCCACCAAAAACGTTACCAAATATTGGACTTAAGATGAAAAAGAAGGGGCGCCAGGGTGGGTTAGTGGGTTAAGCCTCTGCCTTCAGCTCAGGTCATGATCTCAGGGTCCTGGGGTCCTGGGATCAAGCCCCGCATCAGGCTCTCTGCTCAGCAGGAAGCCTGCTACCCACTCCCCACCTGCCTCTCTGTCTACTTGTGATCTCTCTATGTCAAATAAATAAATAAATAAAATCTTTTTTAAAAAAAGATGAGGGATGCCTGGGTGGCTCAGTTGGTTAAGCGGCTGCCTTCGGCTCAGGTCATGATCCCAGCGTCCTGGGATCGAGTCCCACATCGGGCTCCTTGCTCGGCAGGGAGCCTGCTTCTCCCTCTGCCTCTGCCTACCACTCTGTCTGCCTGTGCTCATGCTCTCTCTCTTTCTCTCTCTAACAAATAAATAAATAAAATCTTTAAAAAAAAAAAAAAGATGAAAAAGAAGTATTTCTTTTTAAAATCAGGAACAAGGTAAGAGCAGCACTTTCATTGCCTCTATTGACCATTTCACTAAAAGTATAAAACTGTAATTACTCACAAATTATATGATTTCCATATAGAAGATCCAAAACTATTTTAAAATAATTAAGATTAATGAGAGAATTCAGCAAACTTGTGAGATATAAAATTTTTCTACAAAAATGAAGTATCCTAGGGGTGCCTGGCTGGCAGAGTCAGTAAAGCATGCAACTCTCGATCTTGGGGTTATGAGTTCAAGCCCCATGTTGGATGTAGAGATTACTTAAAAATAAGATCTTTAGGGGCGCCTGGGTGGCTCAGTGGGTTAAGCCTCTGCCTTCAGCTCAGGTCATGATCCCAGGGTCCTGGGATCGAGCCCTACATTGGGCTCTCTGCCCAGCAGGGAGCCTGCTTTCCCCGCTCTCTATGCCTGCCTCTCTGCCTACTTGTGATCCCTGCTGTCAAATAAATAAATAAAAATCTTTTTAAAAATTTTTAAAATAAATTTTTAAAAAAATCTTTAAAATAGAATGAATTATCGGGGTGGCTGGGTGGCTCAGTCAGTCAAGCATATGACTCTTGGTTTCAGCTCAGGTCATGATCTCAGGGTCTTGAGATTGAGACCACATCTGGCTCCCTGCTCAGCAGCAAGTCTGCTTCTCTCCCTCTCCCTCTCCCTCTGCCCCTCCTCTGGCTTGTGCGCACGCACACTCTCTCTGTCAAATAAATACATAAACATTTTTTAAATGAATTATCCTATACACTGACATCAAATAGAATATTTAATTTCAAAAATACAACCTACAGGGCGCCTGGGTGGCTCAGTGGGTCAAGCCGCTGCCTTCGGCTCAGGTCATGATCTCAGGGTCCTGGGATCGAGTCCCGCATCGGGCTCTCTGCTCAGCAGGGAGCCTGCTTCCCTTCCTCTCTCTCTGACTGCCTCTCTGCCTACTTGTGATCTCTGTCTGTCAAATAAATAAATAAAATCTTTAAAAAAAAAATACAACCTACAATGGCAAGTTAAACTATAAATGATCTAAGAATAAATGTAACAATAGGTACACAAGATTTTTATAGATAAATCATAAAACACTACTTAGTGCTATTACAGATGACCTAAAATTTTTGAAAAATATTTGATATTAAATCCATAGTCAATTTTTAGTTAATTTTTGTATAGGTGTGAGTTTTAAGTCAAGGCTCTTTTCGTTTTTGTTTTGGAGGAGCTTTTTTACCTATGGATATCCAGTTGCCCAGCGCTATTTGTTGAGAAGACTATACTTCTTCCACTGAATTATTTTTGCACCACTGTCAAAAAATCAGTTGGCCATTCTTGTGTGGGGCTCTTTCTTGGTTCTCTATTTTATTCCATAGATCTATATGCCTATCCCTCTACCAATACCACTCTGCCTTGGTTACTAGAGCTATTACAGTGAGTCTCAATACACACAAAACAGTTCAAAATTTAAAAATCAATCAATGTAATCCCTACATCAAAAAGCTAAAGAAGAAAAATCACATGATCATATAAACTGATTCAGAAATTGCACTTGACAAATTCAATACCCATTTATGATTAAAAACTCTTGGAAAACTAGAAAGAGAAGGAAATTCCCTCAACTTGATAAAGGACATCCACAAATAAGATACAACTAACACCATACTTACTAGTGAAGGATTTCCCTCTCAGAGCAAGAACAAAGCAAGTCTGTCCACTGCCACCACTATTCTTCGACATAATACTGGAAGTTTTAGCAATCATACTGTGGCAAGAAAAGACAAGACATACAGATCAGAAAGAAACTGAACTGTCCCCATTTGTGCATGACAGGAACATCTGGGCAGAAAATTCCAGAATCTGTAAAAGCAAAATCGAAATTCCTAAAACTAGTAAGTAAGTCCAGCAAGGTCACAGGATTCAAGATCAACATTAAAAAATCAACTGTAAAAATACAATGCCACTAAAGAGTAAATGAAATGCTTAGATACAAATCTAAGAAAATATGTATAGGACTTACATGCTGAAAACTACAAAACACTAGTGAAAGAAATCAAAGATCTAATTAAGTGGAGACACACACTGTATTCATGGATTAGAACACTCAGGGTAATAAAGATGTCAATTCTCTCCAAATTGATGTACAGGTATAATAAATTCCTAGCAAAATCCCAGCAAGAATTTTTGTCATGTTTTACAACTTTAAAAAATTTCTGGGTCACCTGGCTGGCTCAGTCAGTAGAGCATGCAACTCTTGATCTCAGGGTTGTAAGTTTGAGCCCAACATGGGGTATAGAGATTACTTAATTTTTTTTTTCCTTAGGTCAACCAGTTTTTACAGATTTCAACTAAAAGAATGAATACCTGTGTGTATGTGTATGTGTGTAGGATTAGGCCTTAATTCAATTCTATGAAATACAACCCATTGTTATGCTTGGCTATTCATGGCTATTCATTCTTCCTCAATTAAGTTCACTTTATATGAAATACAAAATATAAAACAGAACCACACATGAAACAAAGATATGTATGGACCACTACATGTTATATCCTGTGTCCAGGCACACTTTCACTTTCCCTTTTCTTCCTTCACTCTCATCTGAGACCAACACAGAGCAAATATCTAATATTATATATAAATATCTAATAATCTAATATCTAGTATTTCTCTCCCTCACATCTGCATCTCAACATAACACTGAGCACAGACAAGGTCCTCAATAAACTCCAGAACTGACTCTTTTTTTTTTTTTTTTTAAGATTTTATTTATTTATTTGACAGAGAGATCACAAGTAGGGAGAGAGGCAGGCAGAGAGAGAGGAGGAAGCAGGCTCCCTGCCGAGCAGAGAGCCCGATGCGGGGCTCGATCCCAGGACTCTGAGATCATGACCTGAGCCGAAGGCAGCGGCTTAACCCACTGAGCCACCCAGGCGCCCCCAGAACTGACTCTTAATCTAGTCACTTTCCCACATCACTTTCCTGTTGGCCTCTGCCAAGCTAAAAAAAATCCAATATCCACTGTTTGTCTTAACTCCACACAGCATTCTCCCCATCCAGGAATCTTGCCCATCCAAGAATGCCATTTATTCTTTTATCTTCATCCACGTTGTTTTCTGCCTCTATGCTCCCACTGGCACACAGGTGTCCTGGTCTCATTATGGAACACTCATTAATATTCACCATGGGTACCCTGTGGGTGTCCTCTCTACCCACAGCTGTGTCTAGCCTTCCATGAATATCAGCACTGAGAAAAGCACATTAAAAATTAGTGGTGAATCAACAGGGAGAATACAGAGCTCTGAGGTGGGACTCAGAGTAATGGGGCTGGGGGACAGCTGGAGTGGTTTGACTGTGATGTCATCACAAATCATTCTGATAGAAGATTCTATGTGAAAGCCAAATTCCATTAAACAACTGCTCTTAGTGGTGCTTGGGAATTTGGCTGGTTGATAACCCAAACATAACTCAGCAAACTTCACTGCTCATACTTCAATCCAGAGGTCTTGATGTTGGACCCCACTGAGTTCTCCAACTCTGCTCAATTCAGGGGAACTTGAAACACTCCAGACCATGTTCACATGGTACTTATGGACGAAACACTGGCTTCTGCTCCACTGTCAGTGGTAGATAGGATGAACTATAATTAATAAATCAAAGCACACCCTCTGTGTGCCAGGTGCCAAACCAAGCACACTGGCAAGTAAAGTGTCAAACCAGTTACGGACTCTGCTCTTTAAGATCTTATCATCTACTGGCAGGAGAGAAAATCATCACTAAAGAAACAACTGAGGACTCTTAAATAATGTACTGAGGTCTGTATTTGCAGGTAACTTAAAAGAGGAGTGATCACAACACAGGGAATTGTCCATGTAAATTTCATGGACCAGGGCAAGATTTTTTTCTGGGTCTTGCAGGATGGCTGGTGATTGGATGGGTAGAAAGGAGAAAAGAAGTTGTCTGAAGCAGAAGGAACCTGCCAGCCCCACATAGAGAGGGAGCAGTCCAACTGGCTGCTGCGCCCACATCCAGAATTACTTTGGGTTACCTGTCACCATGAATGGGAAGCACATGGAAATGAAGCCACCATAGCTGACCTACCTCACCAGTTCTCCCCAGAACTTGAAGAACTCACTACTGATACTCCAGGAAAGCACACCTTAGTGAAAGAAATGTAGACTTGGCAGTAAGACCAACTCAAGTTCACTGCTTAGGTGACCTCAGGCAAGCCACCTGTACTTTCTAAGCCTCCCTCCCTCTGCTCCAAATGGGACTAATAAAAGTACCAAACCCATAGGACTATTAAGGAGAATAAATAAAATAATACATGCATATTGCCTGGAACACAATGCACACTTCATAAAAAGTAACTCTTGTTATTATTTTACACAGTCAATATTCATGACAGTTTATCCACATAGTCACTCTTCATTCCTTCCTGTATCCTTGGGCTCCCATCTGGAATCCTTTTCCTTCTGTCCAAAGAATCATTTTAGTATTTCTTTCATGGTAGTTCTGCTAGTGAAGAATTCGATCTGTGTTTGTGTGCCTAAGATGCTTTATTTCACCTTAACTTTTTTTTCAAAGATTTATTTGTTCTTTTTGAGAGAGAAAGAGAGAGTGCGTGCATGCACAGGAGTGGGGGGAGGAGCAGAGGGAGAGGAGAGCAAGAATCCCAAACAGACTCCATACTGAGTGCAGAGCCCATTGTGGGCTCGATCTCAGGATCCTTGAGATGATGAGCTGAGAAAATTAAGAGTCAGACATTCAACCAAATGAGCCACCTAGGCGCACCTCCCCTTAACTTCTGAAGGATATCTTCAATGGGCATAGAATTCTAGATTAGCAAATATTTTCTTAAAGCGCTTTAAAGATATCACATTGTCTTCCAGCTGCCATAATTTCGGGTGAGAAGCCAGCTGTTAATCTTACTGCTGTTTGAAAGTGACATACATTTTCTCCTCTTTGGCTGCCTCACAATTTTCTTCTCTTTATCTTCTGTTTCTGGCCATTTTACTATGATGAGCTTAGATATACAGTTTTCTTTGCATTTACCTTGCTTAAGGTTCATGGTTTGTTTTCATCACTTTCATAAAATTCTTGCTTATTGTTTCTCCAACTATTATTTCTGCCCCATTGTCACTCTGCTCTTTCTAGGATTCCCAATGCATATATGTTGGACCTCTTCATCATGCTCTTTCTATCTCTTATACTCTTTTCTGAACTTCACATTTTTGTCTTTAGTCTGGATATTTCCTCACTTCAGATCACTATTCTCTTCATGTGTGTCAAATCTACTATTAAACCCATATTGTGTTGCATTTTTCAGTTCTAGAATTTTCCTCTTTTTTGCTTATAGATTCCAGTTCTCTGCTGAAATGCTCTTTCTCTTTGAACTTCCTGAATATGTTAATTATTTATTTTAAAAATCCACTATGCTTGTCCTAGGATAAGTGTTTTTGGGGCATGTAGGTGGTTCAGTTGGTTAAGTGTCCAACTCTTGATTTCAGCTCAGATCATGATATCAGGGTCAGGAAATCAAGCCCTGTGTTGGGCTTTGTGCTAAGCATGAAGCCTGCTTAAGATTCTCTCTCTCTTCCTCTCCTTCTGCCTATGCCCCTACCACACTCTCTAACAAAAAAAAATGTATATATATACACACACACACACACATATATATATGAAGAATAAAGAAATATATGTCTTTTATAGGTTTATTTCTATTATGGTTTTTTCCTCCATGGTGGTCCTGTTTCTTGAGATGACTCACATACCTGAAGCTTAATAATAGCACAATCATTTCCCAACTAGGCCCTTAACTCCACCCATTTCTCTGAATTTGGTTTTCTCCTTTTTTAAATATTTTATTTTTAAGTAATCTCTACGCCCAATGTGGGGCTTGAACTCACAACCCCAAGATCAAAAGCTACGTGCTCCACTAACTGAGCCAGCCAGGCACCCCTAAATTTAGTTTTCTTAACCTCTCCCTCCTTACCAAGTGACACTTTGATAGAATTCTAACTATCTAACTTTGATAGAATTCTAAGTTTATGTCCTAATCCTTTAAACATAGAATAACACTGCTATACTTCTCTCCCCATAGCATCCAAAATGGTGTCTGAGACCCTCATGAGCCAATCTCAAATTTCCCACACTTCCCCTCATATAGCCTACAATCCAGCAAAGTAAAACCACTTGTTGCCCTATTGTGCCCCAGACCACACTTCAGCATGGAGGGTACCCCTACTCTCATATTTACCTGCCCAAACTCTATTATCTAAGTCCCAGATTAAATGGCACCTTTCATAATTAAACCCTGAATCCTCAGAATTTGTATTAGTCTCACCTTTCTCTGAACTCCAAGAATCTTTTATTGGAACGTTATTTATGCCCAGGTCCTATTTCCACCACCAGCTCACTGAGGATGGTCAATGTTTCTGTCTTCCAAAGATCTATTCTCCTTTCTAATGGCATAGTTACATGCTCAACTGATGTTCCCCTCAGGAGCCACCTCTCTTCACTCTCTGGGTAGGTGATTCTAACAGAACCAACTCCTACTGCTGGCTCACAGAACCTGCAGGCCTCAGCCAAGAAATCTGTATGGAATTTGGGGAATGGCTAAATTGGAAGGATATCACACTATTTCATTTCTCTATCTACTCTTAGAGGAGAAGCCTTGAAGGCTCTAGACAGATCTTGCCTTCTCCTCCTCTTTGACCTTTTTTCTGTGTTCTTCCCCACCTGTCTACTTCAGCCACTGGCCACTTTGATTCCTCAGACATGCCAGGCATAATTTCATCTTAATGCCTATACTCTATCTGCTCCCTCTGCCAGACCAACCTTCCCCCAGACATCCATTTGACTGACTCCAAATAGAGACCTAAAGGAGTCTGTGCAAATCTCACTTCTCAGCAACAGTTATCCTGAGCCCCGCTTTACTGCTGACACACACCACCCGCTCAGCATTCCTGATGCCTCTCACTCTTTCCTTTTTCCAGATCACTTCTTTCTAATAGACTCTATAATTTGCTTATTCTTACCTTTACTTACATTTATATGCAATATATCTATACACACTGGAATCTCAGCAACCGGGGACAGGAATCTTTGCCCCTCACTGATATCTCCAAAGCCCTAGAGCAGAGCCTGGCTCAGAGCAAGTGTTGCAGAAATGCCCTCTGACTGTTGCATCAACTTGGGATCAGTCCTCATTCTATGAGCAGCAAGCTTGCATCACACCCTCACTTGGGTACTTAAAAGACGCTGATGTTCAGGCAGGGGGAATGTTCTTTGAAAGGCCCAACTTCAGGGGCTGCTACAGCTATGTCTGCTCTCATGGGTGGGGACACCCCCTTGCTCTGCAGCCACCATGCCTATCTCTTCACTTGAAGAGAAATTTTATTAATCAGGCAGAGAAATCAAGCCAGGGAGAAACAGACTTCAACTAAGCCCTGGGAAACTGAGATTGAGCTAGACACTCTAAGCAAAATTAATGTGTCAGTATCTAGTGAAATAAATCTGGGGGCCAGAGTAGATCAGAAGCTCCCTGTGGTTCAAATGGCCTCCTGATGTCAAAACATAAATGTTAAGCAAAGAAGTCATGCTTTTACACTTCACAGACCCTTTTGTATACATTATTTCACATTATCTTCATAACGACTCTAAGAAAGCAGTCATCCCCATCTTAGATGGTGAGGAACTGGTGCTCTGGGAAATGAAAAGATACCCCCCCAAAGCCATAGAGCCATGTGGTGATGTTGGAAGTCAAATCTCATGACTCAGCACAGAAACGTTCCCACTGGGGTGTCTGAAGCCCAGAAGTGTGTGGGTGTGGGCCTGGGGGACCCGAAGCCACAGCATAGATATGGCTCCCCAGAGCACTGATTCCATCCTGGGGTTCACAGAAATAAAAGATGTTGGGCATCTGGGTGGTTCAGTTAGTTAAGCGTCTGCTTTTGGCTTGAGTCATGATCTTAGGGTCCTAGGACCAAGCCCCTTATCAGGCTCCCTGTTCAGCATGAAGTCTGCTTCTCCCTCTACCTCTCCCCCTCCCCCCTGCTCCTGGTGTCTATCTCTCGTTCATGCTCTCTCTCTCTCAGATAAATAAAATCTTTAAAAAAAAAAAAAAAAGAAAGAAAGAAAAGGTCTTATTCTTATACTGAAACAAACATGGGTTTTGTGTAAAGGACAATGCAAAATATTTGCATGAATTTTAAAAATTAAACAACACAAGTTTCCATATTTATAGAAGGCAGCTTAGAGCTCTGTAACACCCTCCCCCAACACTGCATGGCTCTTACAGTAACCAGCTGTGCAGCCTTAGACAAGCTATTTACCTTCCCTAAGCCGAATTTGGGGATATGAAATGAAATAATAATGCCTTCCTCGTAGACTTGCTGTTAAGAACATTAAATTAAGTCACAGAGGGGTGCCTGGGTGGCTCAGTGAGTTAAAGCCTCTGCCTTCAGCTCAGGTCATGATCCCAGGGTCCTGGGATCTAGCCCTGCATTGGGCTCTCTGCTCAGCAGGGAGCCTGCTTCCTCCCTTTTCTCTCTCTCTGCCTGCCTCTCTGCCTACTTGTGATCTGTCTGTCAAATAAATAAATAAAATCTTAAAAATAAATAAATAAATATTAATTAATTAATTAATTAAGACACATAAGAGAAGTCCTAAAAACAGACCCTGACATAGGAAAAAAGAATGAAAACATTTTTTACTTATCATTATTATAATGCAATATTAAAAAAAAAAAAACATGGGAAGCAAGAAGCAATCATCCCATTAAGTCCCCAAACATGTCCAATGTAAGGTTTCACTTGAGAAGCAAGAAGAGGAAAAGATTTAGAGAATACAAATAGCAAACATAATTGGGGGTAAAAAGCAAGATGCTTCAGAAAGGTTAAAGGAACCGATATTCTTTGAACTTGAGGAAGAAAGAGCTGAGAGACTTGGAAACTTCACGAAGTAAAGAGAAGGCTCAGCTATTGTCCACCTTCACCAGGGCAGCGAGGGGCACCACCCTGACCCTAGCTGGGGTGGGGAAGGGAGGGCTGGTTAGGCATCAGGGGTAACTGCATTGCTTTGGGGATCTTAGAACCAATGAGAGAGAAGTGGAACCCATTTCCCTGGAGATTCCCTTGGAGAGCCTGGATACTGACACATGGATGAGGGGGAGCTGATCGTGTAAGCGAAAAGCTTGGCCATCAGTAGGGTAAAGTTTGATGCACCAGGAGTCCAAATTCCCATGTTGTCTTCTTCACTGGCCCGGTCTGGCTGCCCTGTGGTCCAGTTTTACTTACTATATTGTGCTAAGCCATTTATGGCTCCAAAGGATAAATGCTACCCCCAAGGCATTATAGGTTCAGTCATTACATCTTTAACACTAAACCTCATTAAATGAACTCCTGCCAACCAGGGGAATACCCAGGAAAGGACACAGAACAGGTATGTTGTGAAACTGCAACACGAGAAAGGCAAAGGACCACCTCGGAGGGACCTGGCAGCCCTGGAAGGAGCTTGGCTTGGAGCAGAGAGGGGCCAGGAGATAAACCTCATTTCCTCACAAACCCTCCACTCATCCTGCTTTCAGAAGGCTCTGTCTCCTTGGGGGAGCTCGAGGAAGGCACGGACTTTGCCTTGATGACTTTACTCGTGGGTCTAAGAGAGCGTGCACCCACCCCTATGTGGGCACACTCCCACACACACTCCTGGCCACTCAAGGCAAGCTCTGCAGCTGTAGCTGGGACCTCTAGGTCCCTGGGGCCTCTGTCTAGTCTGTGCTTCATCACTGCCTACTCCAAGGCTTCCAGTCCCAAATCTGAAACACAAACACTCTCTGATACCATCCTGTCCTCTCACCATCCCCTACCCCTCCAGCCCCCAACTGCCCAGCATTTCTCCTTGTCTCATCCCCACGAAGGCCCAAACTGCCCTCCTCCCTGCCGCTGTCTCTTCCCCTCTCCGGTCTCCCCATCCCTTCCCACCAGATCTGGCCTGCCCATCCACCTTGTCTCCTTCCCTAGTCCGTCCTCCCTCCTACCCTGATCTGTCCATCTTCTCCCCCAGTATCTGTCACAACGCTTCTCCCGCCCACCTCTGCCTGGCTGTGTGCCCCTGCTCGTCCTCTGGCTCCACCCTCCTCACCGCTCTATCCCAAATCTGGAGCCACGCTGGGTTCTCACTGGGGGGAGAGGAGCAAGACTATTTACGGGGCCTGAAACGGGATGTCAACCCCCTCCCTAACATAGAAAATAGTACGGGTTACATCATGGCTCTTCGATCAATACCAATAAACTGATGAGTGAATGAACGAATACTAACTGAATGAGTGATGTGGTAACAGTGACACTGGCAAGCGTGAGAGTGCAGAGGACACCTGACCCATCCAGAATCCCAGAATATTCTGCAGCACGAGGTGTTTCTCAGGTGTGAGTAAACACTGTGGGAGATTCCTGCTTTCTGGGAAGAAGGGTCCTGTGAGAGAGATCATGCCATCACCCAGGGGAAGCCAGAGTGATTGCCAAGGCTCAGGACTTGGCTGGCTGTTGTTTCACATGGGGGAAAGAACAACAACCCTGAGGGAACAATGACATTCCATCTGCCTTAAAGTCCCCCGTGGCCTCAAAACTCCCTCTGGGCAACAGAAACAGATTCATGTTATTCTGTCTTTCCTCAAGGGGCTGTAAGTCCCTAGGAACCTTAGGCCAAGTCCCTCGTGCTCAGTAAGTTCATCCTGCAGCCTCGTCCTGCACTGTACTCAGACGCTGGGTGAGGGGTACCCGCTGGGAACAGAACCTGGCACCTGCCTTCGGTCTCAATCCGGGGGCACTCAGGAATCTAGGGACGTGGGGGATGGCTGAGTGCCGGCAGGAGCTGGGCTTCCAGGAGCTGGGCCAGGAGGGGGCCAGGGTTCCTACTAGGAGTGGAGGCTGAAGGCAAGGGTCTGGGCAAGGGTCCAGCCTCCAGGCAGGAGACCTGGCGCAGGTCTGCTGGGGCGGGTGCCCCCTTGCTGTTTGCACTACCTGAGCTCAGCAGGTGCCCTAGAGGGCCTGGCCGGGTGAGACCCCCCCCCCAACCTCCTCTCCACCCAACTGTCAGTGCTCATCGGAGCCACACCCAGGGACCCACCCTCTGAGCAGGAAGCTCGGTGTGTGCAAGCAGCCCCTAAGAGGGGCCTCAGCATTAGTCGGCATCATCCAGGACACCGTCTCCCTCCACCTGGGCTCCCTGGAGGAAATCCGCACTTAATGCCAGGCCTGGCTCTCCAGGCGGCCCTGCCACATCAGGCCCTCAGTTAACCCATCACGCACAGCCCGTGAAGACATCCACCTGCCCGCCGCACCCACACCAGCTCACGGAGGTGGCCTTCTGGCGGAGGCCAGGAAGCCTAGGGGAGGAGTCAAGGCATGAGGTGCTACTGCCCTCTGCTGGCAGCTTCCAGATACTCCAGCTAATGCCAAAGAGAAGGCCGAACAGGCCAGAAAGGGCATCCTCCCTCCTCCCACTCATCCTTACCCTGGGGGGACACACAGGATTGGCAGCTCTCACTGGGGTCGTGGAACTGGCTGCACCCAGTAGAGTCAGCCGGCTTACAGAAGAGAACAGACAGCACACAAGATGAGAGAGGAAGAGGAGAGCAGAAAGAAGGGAGCTCACCAACCTCCCCTAAGGAGTAATAGCCCCTTCCACTTACTACGTCCTTCACAGGATGCAGAGAGCACTCAAATATATTGGACAACACATCAAACAGGACAGCCCTAAATGACATGGTGGGGCAGGTATGGGTTCCTTCCATTTTGCAGATGAGAAAGGTGCAGGCCCAGAGGATTGGTGTCCCTCACCCACAAGCACACAGCCGGGTGCAGAATGAGACCCACAACACAGGGTCTGCCTTCCTTGTCCAGAGCTGGGACAGATAATTCTAAACAAGTGATTCTTGTCCCGTTACACATCCCAGAACATCTGCCATCATCTGGGCTCACCGTACGCCCAGATACTTGTTGGTTTGGGGACCTTCTTCCTCTTGTCCCCTGGAGACAGATTATGCCCTGATCAGTTCCCCATATCCACATTCTCCCCCATCCTCCCTGTTTCTGGTTGGTCTCCCATGGCCTCCTCCCTAGCCACTGCCCAGGACTGCTTTCCTCCTTCCCTCCTGCCCTTCCCTAGACTATGGCCTGAGTCAAGGGCAGAGCTAGCCCTCCCAAGCAGGATTAAACTGATTAGAAAGAAGCAAGCACATCCCTCATGGCTGCTTCTCTGAGTCAGCCACAAGCAATAGCAAAATGCGTCCTCTGCTCTGGACCGAGGAGCAGGTGACAAATGGGCAACTTGTTCTTCCTCTGGATTTTTTTTTAACGCTTAGATAGGAGAGGAGGAATATTTATTAGTAAGGAAATGGGACTTGTCGGAGCCTATGAACGCCCCCACACATGTCTGCTCTCAAGGAAGAAGAAAGACAAGTTAAGAAATCTAAGACCCCCGGTGAACTATGGAGAAATCTCTCTGGAAATAAAATGTGCACCCAAGCAGGGGCTCCAATCAGACGCTTTCACCAGCTAGAAAGGGGAACTACCAGAGGAGAAAATAAAGCCTGGTGCCCACCGGTGCCTTCAGTCCTGGCTTCCCTGGGGCTCATTTCCAGCCCTAGTCTTTGCCTACCTAACAAGTCACACCATCCCAGACCCCCCTGCCACCCTGGGGTGAGTGGGGCTCTGTCAACTTGCAGATGGGCCAAACCTGTCCCAAGAAAGCTTTCTAGAAGGGACTACCTCCACGGAGACTCACTGCCGCCGACCCTTGGAGTATGCACGGTCTTGTGGCAGGTCAGGCAGGCCTGTGCAGGTCTGTCCCTTGTGGCTTCATCCGTCACCCCTCCTCACCGTGTCCTGTAAGAGCCAGTGCTGACCAGATGGTGCTGACTCACTCATCTGCTCTCAGGGACTACCCTCCATGTGCCAAAACAGTGCTCAGCCCCATGGGGTCCGAGAGATAAGTATGACCCCGTTTTTGTCCTCACAAAACCTTCATGCTTAAAAGGGATGGTCAATGACAAAAAGTAACATTTCTATCTCATGTAACTGCTCAGAAGAGTGTTTATGCAATTACCTCACTTTCAATACCTAATGGCCATGGGTAAGAGCTGGTTTTCAAATCTCTGCTTCACAGAAGAGGAAAGAGTCTCACAGAGATGAACGGGACGCTTAGACTTCTGCTCTAAGTTCTGGTACTCTACCCCCCACAGGCGGATGGCAAGGCAGGGTCGTTCCACTGATGCCAGGAATGGGGAGGGTTTTGATGAGCCCCCACACAGAGACAGGACCACCGGCTGGGGTCCTCGGATCGGAGGGTGTACAGCTATAGGGTATGGGACTTTCTGCCTACATGAGTGCCTCTCCCAAACAAGGTGTCCTCTCCAATAAGCATCCCAGACGAGGGAGGGGGACAGATAAGTCCTGTTTCTGAGCAATGGGCTAAAAGCAGACTGGACAGTGAGACTGCCTGAACCAGGTCCTCCCTGGTGCTGTCTGGGGTCACCTTTTCAATGGCCCCCCCACAGCACAACTTCAGCATCACTCTATATAGCCCAGGGGCTGGGAAATGTCCAGCTAGAGAATCTGTCTTAGGGAGAAGAAGAAGATTCAATTTTCCTCCCTGATCCTCACTACATCTTCCTGACCACCCAGCCCCCAGCCAAGGCCGGGGACCTTCCCGGAACTCAGCCAATGCCACTCGAACCTCATACGTGGGTCTCTCCTTCCCTCTGGTGGACAGACCACAGCAGTGCAACCACATCCCTGCACAACCCAAGTGCAGAAATCACCTTTCTTCCCACTGCCTCTCTGACCTTTGCTTTTTCCCACGGGATGCTGCGCCTGGATGGGGGTCAACGACCCTGATCTCTGCTCCCAACTCCCACTCCTCTCACTTCCCCCTACAGATGAGGACCAGCTCCTCTCTGACCTCAGTGCTGCCTCGCTGAGTGTCCAGGCCCTTCCACGTGGTTGGTGCCCTGCCCCTGGTTCTGTTGGGCCTCAGCTGCACTGTAACCCCTTCTCCCCAGACCTCCTTGCCCACATCTCATTCCTGCCATCTGCCTGTCGATCTGGTCTCCTCACCCACAGAAGGCTCTGACCTGGCCCTGGATGCCCCGCTGTGACCACCAGCTTCGTGGCCCTGAGATGCCAGTTTCTGAGCCTCTGCTTCTCTAGGTTGACTTGATTTGCTGCTTGGCCCCAGTTCAACCCACTTTAACCCACTTTAACCAACACTGACCTTGGCTTTAGCTGGCACTGCGCTAGGAGCAGCAGGAGCCAGTGATCCGTCTACCAGGTAAAGTGGACATGAGTAAAACGAACCACGACCTTATGACACCAACCTGGAAGCCCTGAGAGGGAGGAGTTCTGGGGAAGTGCTCCATCCACGCTGACGCACGAGCAACTTCACCCACGGGAAAGAGTGTGAGGAGGCTGGCTGCAATGGTCGCCTGAACACTGTCTTTGTCTACACTATCTTCCACCCTGGTCCTAGCCCTGAAATTAAATTATTACCTGATGATGGAGTCTCAGAGCATTAGAGTAGCTTGCCCACAGCTAGAGGGCTATTGGCACCTGGTCTCGTGTTGCTTGCATCGTATTCTGCTGCTTTTCTAGCAGAAGGCAGAGCAGGAGCAAACACGTAACGGCACGGAGGTTCTGGCACACTCAGGAATGGAGAGTGTTTCCAGATAGGCTGGGACAAAGCTCTGCCAGCATGATTTTGTAGTAGAGGGAGGTGGTATGACTCAGACTTTCAGAGATGTGCAGATGGCAAATGAGGATGGTGAGACTGGGAGTGGCTGACCAGATGGTCCTCCGTAACCCTTCTCTCCTTCCACAGTAATAGAACCTATAGTTTTTACCTTAGTTCTTGGTCACTCTAAATAAAAACTACATTTCCCAGCCTTCCTTGCTGATGTGACCCATGGCTAAGGGATGTGAGCAGAGCCTACTGTCAACAACTTTTAGGTGATGTTTTTGAAGAGAGAAGCATGCCTTCCCTTTCCTCCTTTACCTCCTCCCCCTAGCTGGACTGCAGAGTTGCTGGTGAGATATATGGGATCACACAAATGCAGGAATAACAGAGCAGAAACAGAGAAGACACCTGCATCCCACACACCACAGAGCCGTCATGCTGTCCCAGGACTGCCCATGGTCAAACTGTTACTTATGAAAGAGAAATAAACTCTCACGTTTAAGCTATTGTTATTTGTGATCTCTCTGTTGGAAGGGCTTGGCCAGAGAGGATGAGTCCGAGGCCATGGCAAGAAGTGGGGGAGGAGGGCCAAAGACACTGGAGGAAACCCTAACAGGACTTGGCATCTGACTGAATGTGAGGCAGGAGGATAAAGGACCAGAATGGCATTACGTTGATAGCAGAGGGGAGGTAATTTGAAACACAGTGTCCTTTCTCTTTATTATTTCGCTGTTAGATCTAACTTCCCCCTCACCCATCTTCTCTTCAGGACCTCGCCTTTCCCAAATGCTAAAGAGCTTTGCCAAGACCTCTCCTGTCTCTGTCCTTCACACATACTTCTCTCTCTGCTGGGACACCACTTGCAGCCCCACACCACCTTTGCCTGTGGCTGACTTGGAGCATCTTTTATGAACCCAATACAAACAGTGCCTCCCCCCGGGAAGCTGTCCTGACTCCCCGGAGCTGGACGGTGTCCCATCACCTGTACTTCCTCTGTGCCCCTGTACTATACTCCCTCTGTCTCAGCATGGACTTCTCTGTGCTATAAGCATTTGCTTTCCAGTCATTTCTCTCACTTAACCAGGAGCTCCTTGGGGACAGAGACCATATTCACCTTTGGATCCCCGCCGCCCAGTACAGAGCCTGGCACTTGATGCGCAGCCAAGGGATGTCACTGTGCGGGATTTTCCTTCATCCTCACTCCTCAAAACCTCCCTCTGGCTCCGCATCTACCATTCGCCCTCAGCGGGTTCCACCGACTGAGTTACATGCAGCACTTACATGAAACAGAAGCAAAACAAGCCAGCAACGCCGGGCAGCTGCCTGCCGCTGCCCTCACCATGCTGTGACTCAGAACTGCCATCATCAAAAGGTAACAGGTTTCTGCAGTCTTACTCCCCATTTGGGCAGAAAAACACGAAGCAAGCTTTCTCAAGGATGTTTAACTTGAAATGTTCCGTACCTTAAGACTTAGGTCTCCATTTCAGAAATGATTCAGCCTTAGATGAAAGAAGACAAATGTTGCTATTTTACCGAAAGTTATGAAACACCACGCATGTCAAATCTCCATATACCTTTCCCTCCTAATGCAGCAAAATGATACCTTTATCACCATTCAATCAAAGGCTCACCAAGTCGGTGCGGGGAGATGGGTCTGTGGCAGTAATCACCAGATGCTCCCGCAACCCCTCACACCAATCTACAGCCCAGCACTGCCGTCATAAACACATGAAAGGCTTCCTTGATTTCACTCCTCATCATCATCAGCCACAAGAGGTATTTACTGACCATCTGTTACATGCAGGACACTTTGCGAGGTGCGGGAAAGGAAAACTTGAAGAGAAAGTTCCCAAGGACTTTGAAAAGGGGAGCACGTGTCCCTTAGAAATAAGTTATCTGTCTCTGAAATGAGTCACATAGTCATCTGTAAAAGGAGACAAATGCAATAGCTTTTATAAAGAAAAATGATCAAGACCAATGTGCACTGTCAGATTGCTCTGTATGCAATTTTTGCCGAATGCAGGAAAATGATGCCATCATAATTATTCAACCGTGTGGTGACCGAGTCCATGCGGGAAGGCCAGACCTTCAGCAGTATGCATCGACATCCCTCTTCTGGCCCCGTCTCTGGATTCTGCCCCCCAGCACTGCCAAAACCAGTTGGCAAAATGTTGTCACAGTCCTGCAATACACCCAGCCACAAGATGTGAAGACTGGATTTACAAATGTTTTGAGGTCAAGAAGATGTTCACTTTTGAAAAAGGCTCTGTGTCTCCAAAATTCGTCACACAGAGATTTAAAACAATTGCACTGGTTTCCAAGAGAAAAAAGACAGAAGTCTATGAACACAAAATTTCCGTTTGCCTTTGTTAATGAGTTCAGGAAAACAAAAGAAACGTCATTTGTCCTACAAATGCTCACTGAGTCACTCAGCGATGCAAGCCTTTATCAGTTGTTCTGAGAATTTCTTAAAATCTCTTTACACATTCAAGTCACTGAGCATCGTTATTAGCAAAATATTGAAATGTACATGATTTTACTCATTTGTGCAAGAAAACTTGAAGGAAAATTTCTCAATATTTTGAATCTTGGAGTTTTATGTATTTGACACGTACCATTTCTGCATCAAGTATCTATGTAGCTGTTTTTGTTTAATGCGGAGAAAAAAGGCTTCTATCCCTATTTAGAATGCAGAGCCTGAGAGATACCAAAAACCAATTTCTTCACTCTAAAAGAAAAGAAGATGGAGGCCCAGGAAGGGGCACAGCCTTCACAGTCACAAAATGTGACACAAGGGCCAGGATTGTCTGAAAGTGACCCCAAAACCTCACGCTGGGTTTCCTGGGCACTGGGCCAGCTAGGAAGAGGCTCCCAATTCTCCCAAGGCAAAGTGCAGCACCCAAGGCCAGCCTGTCCAGTTGTCCAGCCTGACCACTGGGTTTCCTCCCCTCCCTGCACGTATGCCTCTGCAGAGGAGCTGCAACAGACCTGCAGGTGCTGAACAGCTAGAGTTTCCAGAAAACTCTGTAACACCTGGTACTAAAACCCAGATTGCCCTGTGCACTAAGGTTTCCCTTGCCTACTATCAGGTTGCTCTCATACTTGCCCCCCAAAGAGGTAGACCCCAGGTAGTAAGGTCCTTCCACTGGAATGCAAAGCCACAGCACCTGGTCCTGGTATGCCCCTTTGGAGGGACACGGAAAGGGGAGAGGTTTGTACCTTTTCCTTCTGCTGACTCTGCTTCTAAGTTTTTTATCCACCCCCTCCCCCCAAGAGAAGCCTCATTCTTTTTTTTTTTTTTATATTTTATTTATTCATTTGACAGACAGAGATTACAAGTAGACAGAGAGGCAGACAGAGAGAGAGAGAGGGAGGGGGAAGCAGGCTCCCTGCCGAGCAGAGAGCCCGATGCGGGGCTCGATCCCAGAACGCTGAGATCATGACCCGAGCCGAAGGCAGAGGCCCTAACCCACTGAGCCACCCAGGCGCCCCGAGAAGCCTCATTCTTAACCTGTACCATGTGACATTGTGGAATGCGTACTTATCCTGCTGCATAACAGGTGAACAGCCAGATGGAAACCCCTCTGTCACTCTGGTGACCCTTACAGGACCCCCTTGGGCCATGCAGAGCCAGCTGACAGGAAGAGTTGGAAGAAAACCAAGGAGCCCAACTTCTAATCTGCCCATTATTATAACTTCTGCATTATATACTTCTGCAGAGATGGTAACACATATATAACTGTGTTAGGGTTCTCCAGAGAAAAAGAACCAGTAGGAGATAAATACACACACAGATATACATATAGACAAAGATCAAGAGATTTTTGGTAAGGAACTGGCCCACATGATCATGGAGTACAAGTCCCAAGATCTGCAGTTGGAAAATTGGAGACTCATGAGAGCCAGCGGTGCAAGTTTCAGTCCAAAAGCCAGCAGCAGGCTCAAGATCCAACAAGAGCCAAGTGTTCAGTTCCACTCTGAGGCAGGGAAAGACCAATGGCCAAGCTCAGCAGTCAGGCAGAAGTTCTCTTACTCAGCCTTTTTTGTTCTATTCAGATCTTTAACAGATTGGATGAGGTCCACTCACCTTAGGAAGGGCAATCTGCTCTCCTCACTCTACCAGTTCAAATGCTAATCTTGAAGACCCCGCTGGCTCTATAGGTAGAGCATGCAAATCCTGATCTAAGGGTTGAGTTCAAGCCCCATGTTAGGCACAGAGCCTACTTACAAAAAAAAAAAAAAAAAAAAAAAAAATTTAATGTTAATCTTCCAGAAACCAATACTGCACTGTATGTTCACAAACTAAAATTTAAATTATATATACATACATACATAAATGCTCATCTTATCCAGAAATACCCTCACAGGCACACCCAGAAAAAATATTTAACCAAATCCCTGGACACCCCATGGCCCAGTCAAGCTGACACATAAATTCACCACCACAGTAACATGTCACAGCGATCCACGAAAGTCCTAGCGGAGGTTATTTAGCATTTGAAGTTCTTTAATGGGGAACACACACTCCAGGGTACAGTTAGCATTTGGAATAGTCTCATTGAAACCCCACACTCGAAAGTTTCTTATAAGCATTCCAACCAACTTAATCTCTGACCGACGTTACCACTTTTGTAAACTGGTCTAATGGATGTTAGAAAATATTTTCATCATTGCAATAAATGCTGGTCACGATGCACAGACTGGCTAAACATACCTCACAGGCATTACCCGCCATGTGAGAACGAGGGTTCTGACTCCACTCAACACAGCAGCCCATGCCCTCCAGAGGAACACCCTGGACCTCAGGACTCGCCCCGTGCTCATAGAGGACAGTCACCTGATCCTAACTAGCAAGTTCACAGAATCCTCTAATCAAGCACGGCCTCATCTCATCATACCCTAGTACCTGAAGTGCTTAGAACAATGCCCAAGGGACAACAAGCTGGGACATCATAGAGCTTTCCAGAGTGGGCTTTATGACTCTTTTGTGCCTGTTGGCTGATAAGAATTTGCATGTTAAGGGCACCTGGGTGGCTCAGTTGGTTAGGCGACTGCCTTCGGCTCAGGTCATGATCCTGGAGTCCCGGGATCGAGTTCCATATCGGGCTCCCTGCTCGGCAGGGAGTCTGCTTCTCCCACTGACCTCTCTCCTCTCATCTCTCTCTCTCTCTCTCTAATAAATAAATAAATAAAAATCTTAAAAAAAAAAAAAGAATTTGCATGTTTAACAGACTCCAGCTTGAGGCTACTTTCCCTGGTACATACCACTCCGTACAAGATTTAGTAGGAAGAAAACAACACTATCCTTTATCTATCTCTAAATAATAGAAGTGATTGATATCAACTAAAAAGAACTTAAAATACTGATGACCTAATTGGCTTAGGAAAGTTCACAAAACCATTCATCTACAGCTCTTTTCCCTAAGCCTTCATGTTCACTATACACTACCATGCGTTGTGCTCTCCTCCTTAATGAACAGAATCACAATTCAAAATCTCTTCAGTAAGCTACAATACGGACTGTGCCCATCAAGATAAAGTTTCACAGAGATAAATGTGGAGTCCCATATTCAAGTTTACAAACTGTCCATTGCAAAACTATAGGACGGGATAGGAGATTGGGTTTGTAGCAGAGCTGTGTCATAATCTGTGGATGGTGGCTTAAAGTTTACCTAGTCAACAGAGAGGATGCTCAGGAAAAACTATTAAGTGTTCAGATGACATCTAAAGATGAGGGAAAGAGCAATTTCACAGCATTCTGCCCTGGTCAAAGCACATCTGGAATATGATGATAAAATCTGGGCACCATATTTTAAAAGTCATTTTGACAAATGAGAATATATCCAGGAGAGTGACCAGAAGGATAATGAGTCTTAAAATTATAAAACGCATTTAAACAAAGAGCTCAGGAGATTTATCCTGGAGAAGAGACAAAAAAGGGAAGAGGTATTTAAACTTCAAACAGCTAGAAGGCTTGTTATGAAGAGATGTTTCATAGATAAGGACATAGAAGACAAATTTTGCCTAAACAGAAGAGAGAGCTAGGAATGTCCAGGATTGGAAGGTACTGGCTAATAGCTCATTGCTCCATTATACAGTAGATATCATCACTGCCACCATCATCATCAACACCATCATCACCATCATCACCATCATCACCATTACCACCATCATCACCATCCTCTCCATTCCTATTCTACAGATGAAATTACTAGCACTGAGACAAGCTAACTCACCACCTAGAATGTTACTCATTTTATTTATTTTTTATTTATTTATTTGACAGAGAGAATGAGAGAGAGAGACAAGCAGGGGAAGTGGTAGGCAAAGAGAGAAGCAGGCTCCCAACAGAGCAGAGAGCCCCATGTGGGGCTCAATCCCAGGACCCTGCGATCATGACCTGAGCTATAGGCAGATGCTCAACCAACTGAGCCACCCAGGCACCTGCATGTTGCTCATTTTAAAAAGCCATTTCCAACACTACCACTCTATTATTTTTAACTATCCAGGAAGCAATCTCTTTTCTCCTCTCTCCCTGACTGAAGTGGAGGGAGGTGGATTCATGAGTCTATCCTGAGACTTCTCTTTGCTGCTTGTCCCTTTTAGCAATTGTTAAGATGGTGGGCTTTGATCAAAAGAAATGAAATCTTGCCATTTGCCACAACATGGATGGAACTAGAGGGTATTACGCTGAGCAAAATAAGTCAATCAGAGAAGGACAATTATCATATGATCTCACTGAGATGAGGAATCTGAGAGGCAACATGGGGGGGTTTGTGGGGTAGGGAAGAAAAAAAATGAAACAAGTCGGGATCGGGAGGGAGACAAACCATAAGAGACTCTTAATCTCACAAAACAAACTGAGGGTTGCCGGGGGAGTGGGGTAGGGAGAGGGTGGTTGGGTTATGGACATTGGGGAAGGTATGAGCTATGGTGAGTGCTGTGAAGTGTGTAAACCTGGAGATTCACAGACCTGTACCCCTGGGGGTGATAATACATTGTATGTTAATAAAAAATAAAAATAAAAAAAAAAAAAAGATGGTGGGCTTTGGTATTAGACAGACCCTTTGGGGCCCAAGCCCCAGTTCTATTATTTATCACTCTTGCAATGTACAGCAAATTCTTTAGCCCCTCAATTCATAGAGTCTTACCTGGTAGATAAAGTTAAAATGAATAAACTCCTCATGGAATTTATTTGTGAACTGACTGAGCTAAGGCTCACGCGACACCACTACGGTGCCAGGGCACAGCAAAGACACAGGAAATGTTAGCTGACTGTGGCCCACCTTGAATTTGCTGAGCGCTGCCCCCACCACGACAAGGACACAGTGCCAGATGTGTCCATACCCAGAGAACTGCAAAGCCGTCCTCCTTTAGGAAGTCTTCCTCAATCAAATGACTGAGGGTCCAGGAAACTTTCAAGGGGGTGCTCAGGGCTGTCAGTCTCAAGGGGAATCAGTTTCCACTCCAGATACTCAATTTCCAAATGTACTCCCCTTCCTAATATTGATCTACCTGAAAACACCGACAACAGAGGATTTTCCAACATGATTTCCCTTCTCCCATTTTATAACCAAAGGCACCTCTCTCACCCACCCAGAATCTCACTGCCTTACTCTCAGGTGGGCAAACCTCTGGGGCACCTAACAAAACAATTTTGAAACACTAGTTTACGTGGTGAGAAAATTAGTGACTCCATTTACATTTTATAAGTCATGTGATTTTTCAATTTCTGCTATCTGCAAAACTGGAGGAAAACCTAACCAAGTTAACTGACAGACTGCTAAAAAATAATTTTTGATGATAGATCACAATGTGATTTTGGCTTAAAAATTAAGTGAAATTAAAGAACTGAACAGTGGGTAAAACAAAACTTTCATTTCTCATACTCTTATTTACATAAACAAAGTTGCTCAGAGATTACATCTATTAAAAAAAATAAATAGGGGCGCCTGGGTGGCTCAGTGGGTTAGGCCGCTGCCTTCGGCTCGGGTCATGATCTCAGGGTCCTGGGATCGAGCCCCGCATCGGGCTCTCTGCTCGGCAGGGAGCCTGCTTCCTCCTCTCTCTCTCTGCCTGCCTCTCTGCCTGCTTGTGATCTCTCTCTCTGTCAAATAAATAAATAAAATCTTTAAAAAAATAAATAAATAAATAAATAAAAGCAAAATGTATACTGAATCCTGTCCCACTTGAGCAATAGTGATATATGCCCTTGGATACCTGACTTAATGTGTCAGTTTCATCTCAATGACTATTCCATTTTTAAGCATTTATCAAATTTTGCAATATATTCATATCATTTTGATCAATGGCATATTAATAATAATTGCAAGGGTGCCTCAGTGGCTAAGTCAGTTAAGTGTCTGCCTTAGGCTCAGGTCATGATCCCAGGGTCCTTCGAATGACTCCCACATCAGGCTCTCTGCTCAGCAGTAAGTCTGCTTCTACCTTTCCCTCTGTGATCTCTCATTTTTACTCTCTCTCAAATAAATAAATAAAGTCTTTTAAAATAATAATAATAATAATAATAGAAAAAAATAACTCAACCCAGAAGAAATGTGCTCAATACTTAGGGACTTATGATCATAGGAAATAAAATTTAATTTCATAAACATCTTTGCATTGCTAGGAAATATGAGAAGATGATCAATAAAATGCTTCTAAAGGCAAAACATTACATCAGGATAAATTTATTTAGGAGGAAATGGTGCAGAAAAATGAGTTCAAAGAGGAAACTGATGTAAAGTTCCAAACATTTAAAAAAGAAGCTTTATGTGTATGTTTTAATGAATGATGGTAGGTATCAAATCACTAGCACTTTTAAAAGCAATATAACAGTTTTATTTTTAAATGAAGAACATTTCAAATATGCCAGGAGTTATATCCTTTGCATTTATTTCAACATATTTTGAAAACATGAACAAGTGAACTTAAATATGAGCCACAAAACACATCGTTTTTCAAAATTCTTGTGAGTAAAAGAGGTAAAGATGACTGAGGTACACAATATCCCCCTGTTCCAAAGAGGCTATCTACAAGTTAACACAACCAATTCTGGCCCCTCTTCCCTTCTCACTTAGGCAAGAAGCATAATTCCCATCCAGCAGAAAGGTGGGCCTGGGAGATTCAGATTCCAGCAAGGTGAGGACCAAAATAACTGAAAAATTCCTAGAAGTTCTGGGGGAAATGTAACAGAAAAATATTTTTGGTTTAGCTGAACTCATAAGAACAAGGGGGAATTCCCCAGGGACAGAACCCACGAGGGAGCTGAAATCCGCTGACAGTGTGGGCATGAGCTGACACCAGTGCTGGCCCAGCTGATCTGAGGCTGTTAATCTGCCCCCAGTTAAATCTGAACTGTTCATCCCATCTCAGGAGCTTCCCATATCCAAGAATAGGAAACGAGACTTTGCACGGAACAAGGTGGGGAGTGGGAACTAAGATCCCCACATAAAGCCAGAACTTTCTCAAAGAGATGGCATGTCAGTAACGGGATGGATAAGAAAAATTCATGCCCTTGTACATGGGACATGAAGGAGACTGCAAGGACACGTATCTGTTCCTTCCTAGTCCATTACAGAAGTCTCCCCTGAGAATTCTAGGCATCGGGGCTATGACTCACAAGGGTATGGGATTTGAAATTATGTTGTGAATCCAGGAATCCCCAGGTAGAGACATTGACATGAAATTGCTTCCATGGCCAGGAAGCCCAGAAGAAGCAATTGCAAAACTACTCTGAAGGAACATGCACTGAACCCACAAAGGAAGCTCCCTGAAAGCGAGAGCTCATGATCCAAAATTACAATTCCAAATTGTAAGGAAATGCCCATCGTAAGCAACAACCAGCAAGCAAAACAAACAAGAATGCTAGAAACCAAAAATTTCAAATAAAGGGAAAATCGATAAAGACAATAAAATCAGAATATTTAAAATAATGAGACATAAAAGATTTAATTAAAAGTATAAAAGCAGCATGCACCCTGAAAGAATGAGCTACTTTGGAGAAGATTCCAAAGAAAACTCAGGCCTGAGTGATGAGAAGTGCCCTTACACTGCCTTCTGCTTAACAACTGGTAGGGACCCCAGTCAGATAGGACCCCCAACGGGCCAAGACAATGTCAAGTGTGGAAAGCCAAACTGCTTCAAGTAGATACTAGGTGCATCAAAGGCTCCCCCCAGGAGAGCATCCGCCAACCCTGCACCTTGGAGCAGAGCCCAGTTCCATCACATACCCGGGCAGCAGTCCTGTCCCAGACTACCTCTGTTGTTTGCAGAGTTAATAAGAAAAGCAGCTGGTTGTTGTTTTGCCTTGTTTTTAAGATCAATTGTGGGGCACAGATTAGTTTTCAACAGAGAGAGCCACAGTGCTGAGCCAGCAAACACCAAGACTCAGAAAACTGCTCTGCAGAGAAAAATTATAGACTCACCAAATACAACAGGCAGGAATACTGAGGATTATCTCCTTCAACCTTTGTTTTCCATGAAAGGAAAGAGAGCCCCAGAAAGAAGCAGCTCTCTGCAGGCTCTGCACCAAGTTTGCCGAAGAGGTGAGTTTCCACCTCCAAGGCCACAGCAGCACCCGCTGAGAGCAGGCTTGTGAGAAGGGCCCAGGGGGCCCTTTCTGCTGCCTCCCTCAGATGGAGTCCCTACGTGACCTCTCAACTCAGAGCCCTGATGCTCCTTCCCTCTATCAGGGCAAACTTCTAAGGGCACAGGGCACAGGGGCTGGGGGAGTGAGACAGGCAGGAGGCAAGAGGAGTGTCCCTTATTAGTTGACATAATTACCCTACACAGTAGTAGAATTATATGAGAATTCCATGTATGTCTTGCAAATATACTGCCTTCAGGGGGAAATCTGATACATTTTGCTGATAAGACTACCTCTCAAGTTGCGTTCTAGTTAAAGAATTAATCTCTAATGGTAAAACTTCCTAGGACAGAAAGAGACAGGGGAGAGATTCGAGCACCTCCTCCATCCCTCAGCCCACATTTAGGTGACCCTATCTAGCCTCTCAGTAAGCTAACTCTAGTGAAAGAACCTAAGAGAAAGGACTGGGATGGGGGAAAGGGACAAAACAATGCCTACAAGGAGATGAGCCAGCCAGCCAGCCAGCCAGCCTGCAGCAAGCCAACGGAGGATCTGGAAAAGAACAGGCTAATTTAGGCTCCAAATGTGACTCGGAGTCACCAGGAGCAGCTGTTATCCTGCTCTACACCTCTCCTCTCCTGTCGTGATTATCACTCACTCACCCAAGGCCCCCTAAAACACTTCCACCTACGTGACAGAACCTGCTGGCTCCCAAGGGAGGGAGCAGCTCCTCTTCCTTTGGTGACACTTAAATCAGACATTTAAACATGTCATGCAGTATTGAGGGAAATGAGGGTGAAGTCTTGTTCCAGGGGACTCTGGTACCAATGAGGCTGAGACTTGCCATCTGAGAAAGCAGGTAAAATGTGAACTCGACAAGAGGCAGGTCCTGCCCTATGCAAATGGTCCAGGGATTCCAGAGGGGACTTCAAGGGTAATGACATGGGACTGATGGACCATCGTTCTGCTAATAAGCACAGATGCAGTGTGGAGGTTAGGAGCAGGGGCTCTGCAGTCAGACTTTCTGAACACGTGACCTCAGGTAAATTACTCATGCTCTAAGTCCCAGGTTCCTCATCGATCAAACAGAAATAGTAATAGCAGCAGCCCAAAGGGGTTCTGTGAAGATTAAACAGGATGGTGCATATAAGGCACGTGGTTCAATGCCAACACACAGTGCTTGACACTCGATAAATGTGACTTCCCTTTGCCTTCCTTCTCCCTAATGCACCCGGTACCAATGAAGATTTAGAGAATAAAATTGATGACTGCCAAGAAAAGTTATGTGCAGAGGGTAAACACCCAGGCCCAGTGAGGGTTGGACCAGAGAGGTCAAAGAAGGACCAGCAGCGAGACTGAGCCCAATCTTACCTCATTTCCCTAAGGAGCACAGACTCTGCTCAAACCTTTTTCCACTCAGATGTCTATCTTTCCACAAACAGCTCTACCTGGGCGCCAAGATCAACACCAGCCATGTCAGAAGCTCCCGACCCAGAAGGTGGCTGACGTAGCATGTGCTCCATGCCTGCTGGGAATACCCAGCCTTTGACCAAAATCCTTGCCAGAATTCTGAATCCTAGCTGCCCAGGCCCATGGTCTTGGCACCTGATCGTTCCTTTGTTCTCTGGCTCCAAACATGGATTCCAAGCAGCTGCCCCAGCTGATGTGGGTTGGCCCACTATAACTAGACCCAGGACACTCACTCATTGCTCCCAGTCGTGGCTGACCTCTCCATGTGCCCTCAGACATGCCTATCTTTCCGGTCTTCCTCCTTTCCGCCTAGATTCTCCTGCTTCTTCCTTGACAGATTTATCTAACTCCTGCCGAGTCCTGGGTAACAAGCAGCTGCTTGACGACCAGCTGGAAGCCAACAATGACCACCACAGGGAGAGTGAGGGAACACCCAAGACGAAGCCCTGCCTTTTCTCTCGGGTAAGGAAGTCAGTAAGGGACAGTACTGACTGAAACAACCACTCCACAAGGCTGTGTGCACTCCATCACCCAGAAGACCCATTTGTGGCAAAACAATCTGCTGCAGCTAAAAACAACTCACAAGTGTCAATGGCTCAAGACAACAAATGTTTATTTCTATCTCGTGCTACTTGTCTCTCACAGCTCAGCTGGGATGTCTGCTCTACGCCATCCTCACTCAGGAGCACAGACTGACGGAGGCTCCTCACCCAGAACTTCAACAGTCAGTGTAGCAAGGAGAAGGAAAGATCAAGTGACACACAGGCTCATGGAGGCTTTAAATGCTCAGTCATTGGCCAAAGCAGGTCATGTGGACCCTTTTTTAAGGGGTTCTTCAGCCTTTAAGAGGATAGGCAAGTGCAATCCTAAGATCTCACATGGGCTGGTAGTGGGGAGATGACCCCTTCTCCCAAATAGAAAGATAGCACCTGAGTTCTGTTTCCTGAACTGGAACCTTCCTCCCTCAGTAGAGAAGACAGAACTTCTCACAGACTCAAGGTCCTTAGAGAAACCTAGTAAATTCAGCACCCATATCCACACTGCCCAACATCAGAAATCCCACATCTCTCCTCTAAGAAAGCCACATTCTCAGTCTCCCCTACAAAAAGGGAGACTCCCCCATGGAAAGGTATGAAGGGGAACTTTGCTGGAATGAAACCCATGCCATAACCAGCAGCAGGTGGCCTGGCCTGGCATGCCTCTCTCAGAGGTGATGGGAAAAGAGAGGCCACATGCATCTTGATCTTGCTGAGTGTTCCATTTTTTCAATAAAGTCTATTTCTCTATGCATGTCTTGTGAACTCTGGGATTCACTCCTGACCAATGTCAGACGGGAGGGGCCCACCTAGCATAAGAGCTCAGAAGGGGAGAATCAGAAATATTGGTGATAGCACTAACAACTTTCAGTCTATCCCCTTCCAAATACCCAGTATTGATTATTCTCTGGATGCAAAATATATTCACCCCTTTCCCAAGGGAGACAACCCAGAGCCCTATCCCAGCATAGGACCAAGCTCGAAGTCTAAGATACCCAATTTTTCATGGTAACTTCTACATCAAGGTGAGGAGCAACTGTCTTCTCCATCTAGATGTGATCCCTCTTCATCAGGAGACTAATAAGACTAGTTACCTTCTCCAACATACCAATATTTAATGATAGAACATGGGACAGGAAAATAGAAATAAACACTCCCATTCAGAAAAGAGAATAATGGAACACAGTAGACACTGGTCCATAGCAATTCCAAAATCTCAGAGCATTCTCCCCCCATGAATGAAGAATATTCTTTGATTAGATCCCAATTCCACCTCCTGAAATGCTCTCTGTAGGTTCTGACCCAACCCTCCAGAGATCTCCCTTTCTCCTTATGCTCCTTGGCCAAAGCTGAAGTGGGCACCAGAGATTAAGTTCTCCCTATGGACTAAGCATATTTCCCAGCATACTTCCTGGGGCACCCAGGTGTTATTTTAAGATTCAAAGTCAAGGGACGCTTGGGTGGCTCAGTTGGTTAAGCAGCTGCCTTCGGCTCAGGTCATGATCCTAGCGTCCTGGGATCGAGTCCCACATCGGGCTCCTTGCTCATCAGGGAGCCTGCTTCTCCCTCTGCCTCTGCCTGCCATTCTGCCTG
>NW_019154111.1:11143651-11228473 GCF_002288905.1 Enhydra lutris kenyoni
CTCAGGTCATGATCCTAGCGTCCTGGGATCGAGTCCCACATCGGGCTCCTTGCTCATCAGGGAGCCTGCTTCTCCCTCTGCCTCTGCCTGCCATTCTGTCTGCCTGTGCTCGCTCTCTCTCCCTCTCTCTCTCTGACAAATAAATAAATAAAATCTTAAAAAAAAAAAAAAAAAAAGATTCAAAGTCAAGATCTGACCAGTGTTCTCTGGGCAGTATAATTCTCTCAAAACCTTCAGTCTCTTATTATATGATTTCAGGCAGCATTATAAGTACCAACTGACACACTCAAATTTCCTTTATAAATAAATCTATTTGCTGTATTCACTTCCTTACCGCCATGTCACTCTGGACTTAACTGAAGGTATTTTGGTCTACACCTTTAGTCTTCCTGCCCCCTCCCCCACCCAATACATTTTGTCCAGTGGAAAGAACCTGGACATTTACTAGAAGACACCTTAATACATGCAGAGATTTAAAAATGGATGTGACATCTATAGTGTTGATGTAACTCTTGCTTACAAAACTGAATTTCAATCATTCTTTGTCTCTCTAAGCCTTTCTTTTCTTTTATTGTTTCAAAATGAGAAACGTTTGCTTTTTCCATCCCTGAAAGTGTTGCACACCAGCCAACTCTTTCCTGACCTCATCTTTTTCTTGTAATATCTCACCAAACACTGTCAGGAGTGACTAACTTACCCCATTAATATCTGCTTTCCAACCTCTTTTCTTAAATCTCCAAGTTCATTAGGTCAATTAGCTACCTCCCAAATTCCTCCAAGTGCAGTTTAAGAAAATCTCTCTCTGCTGCATAATGTAAATGGCCATTTTTCCAACAGTTAGTAGGTTTTTTCACTGCACATCACCCAGCTACAAAGCCAGTCCCATCGTCAGGTGTTTTGGTAGGAGTGCCCCTCCTAGGAGTACCCTCTAGTACTGATTTATATTTCAGACACGATAGAAAGGCTGTGCTGGTTGGAAAAACTAACCTAAATCTCAAGGGTTCAAATCAAGTTTAATTTCTTCCTCAAGCTACACAATCATCATGGGATGCCTAGAGGTTGGGCTCCACATTATTCTCACTCAAAGCAGCTCACTGAGAGACCTCACCATCCAGGACAATGCTGATCATTGTAGCAGGAGGAGAGAAATGGCAAGTCACACAGTAGCTGTTCACCTGTAAGTGAAATACATCACCTCCTCTGATATCTCACCAGCCAAAGAAGTCATATAGTTAGGTCTAACTTCAAGGGGACAGGGACGCAGCTCTGTCTTGTCCCCCGCAGGAGGAAAATGGCAATACTGGTGAGTGGTACATAGCACCAGTGATTACCCTTCCGAGCTAGTGTACATCCTTGAAAGACTCATGCCGACATGAAGAGGAAGACTCAACTACAAGCATGTTTCCTAATAAGTAGTTTATAATAACCCAAAATAAATAAATACACACACATACACACACACACACACACACACACACACAGCACAGGAACAAATTAAGTGCCCATAATTGGGAGAATGGATTAAAACTTTAGTGGTTCGGGGCACCCAGGTGGCTCAGTCAGTTAAACATCTGCTTTTGGTTCAGGTCATTATCTCAGGGTCCCAAGATCAATCCCTGCTCGGCGGGGAGCCTGCTTCTCCCTCTTCCTGCCACTCCCCCTGGTTGTGCTCCATCAAATAAAAAAAGAAATGAAATATTTTTAAAAGCTCAGAAAATTTTAAAAATTTGTGGTGTATTCATTTTTCAATAATTTATTTTTTATCTCTTTTTTCAGATTTTAATTTTAAGTACTCTCTACACCCAACGTGGGGCTCAAACTTACAACCCTGAGATCAAGAGTCGAGTGTTCCACCTACTGAGCCAGCCAGGTGCACTCTTCGACAATTTTTTTCTTAAGATTTTATTTATTTATTTATTTATTTGACAGAGAAAGACACAGCGAGAGAGGGAACACAAGCAGGCAGGAGGAGTGGGAGAGGGAGAGCAGGGAGTGCAGTGAGGGGCTAGGTCCCCTGAGCCGAAGGCAGGTGCTTAACAACTAATCCACCCAGGTGCTCCCCTCCCCTTCAACAGTTTAAATGAAAAATTCAAACTACAAGCATCAGTCTGATTAAATCTCAAAAACATAACACTGAGCGAAAAGGGCAATTTACAGAATGTAAGATGATGCTATTTATGTACATTTTAAACATATATAGCATTATTACACACCGTTAATGGAAGCATATATGACTGGTAAGTTGAACAAGCAAGATGCACAGGGATAATCAGAAAGCAACTTTACTGTTGTCTATTAATGCCCCTTTAAATTTATTTGGTTAGACATATTCTTCCCCCACCCCAGAATGAAACTTAGTTCTGGTCAATAAACAATGTCTACCTTAATGTAATCATTACAATTTTCAACTTTATTTGGTTACTCCTTTTACCAATTATTGCCACTGCTCTCATTATTAATGCCACATAATAAACCACCCCAAAGCCCAGTGACACACAGAAATAAGAATCAATTTCTCACTCGCAAGTCTGTGGTGGCTCTGCTGATCTCAGTTGGCTCTAGGCTGTGAGCTCTGTTCAAGGCTGTTGCAAGCCTTTCATTCTTTAGGAACCACACTACCTGGGGCATGTTTTCTGATGATAGCAGAAGCACAAGAGGGAAATCCTCAATGCAAGCTTTATTCGTGTGACATCTGCTAACATCCCACTGGCAAGTTACATGGCCAAGCCCAATACCAACAGGGTAGGGAAATACACTCTGGACTGGTCGGGGGGGGGGGGGCGGTGCACCAAGTTTACAGAATCTGAAGATCAAAAGCCACTCTCCCACTGTGCAGCTCAGGCCAGCTGCAGTCCAGCCATCCAGTGGAAAATGAGGCTGGCTTCTTCCTACCTGCCCTCCCTGGTGCTTTTGCCCCTTCTCTCCCACCTTGCCAAACCTGATTTCTGACCTCTCCACATCCAAGAAAAAGGAAGGGGCAGGAAAGCTCTTACTGGTCCAGTACCAGCATCACTGTCTCTGAGCCAACAGATACTTAAGATGACTCACAAATACTCCCTTCTTTGGTTTTTCCTGAGTCTTCGGGGATCATCAAAGTTCTGGTTGATGCCTTTCAGTTTTAGGGTGGAGGATGGTGCCCACAGCCCAGAGCTCACTGACAACAGCTCATGCCATAAATCCTCCTTGAATCTTAAATCCCCAACTCATGTATACTGTCATGGTAGATAAGGGTTAATGGTTCTGCAGCTGGTTTTCCTTTGTAAATTCTTTTAACATGGCCTCATACTTCATCCTTTAACCGGATACCTCAACTGAAACTTTCAGTTTACCTGCCATACTGATCCACAAACCTATGTAGTAACAGTATAAAAACACAGATGGGACAAAACACTCCAACCTCAGGATGGATGCCATAGTCCCAGGAAGGAGTTAAAGAAAGAGAAGGGCATCAGAGAGAAACAGAGGGAGATTATGATGGTGAAATTCATGTGCCAACTTGGCTAGGCCACAGTACCTAGATATTCCGTCAATTACTCTAGCTGTTTCTATGAAGGTGTTTTTCAATGAAATTAATATTTAAATCAATAATACACTTTGAAGAAAGCAGATTACCCTCGGTAATGTGGGTGGGCTTTACCGCATCACTTAAAGAAAGACCTTAATAGAAAAACACTGACCTGGGGCTCCTGGGTGGCTCAGTGGGTTAAAGCCTCTGCCTTCGGCTCAGGTCATGATCCCAGGGTCCTGGGATCAAGCCCCACATTGGGCTCTCTGCTCAGCAGGGAGCCTGCTTCCTCCTCTCTCTGCCTGCCTCCCTGCCTACCTGTGATCTCTCTCTATATCAGATAAATAAATAAAATCTGTTAAAAAAAAGTAAAACACTGACCTCCCCCAAAAAAGAGGGAATTCTGCCAGAAGACCACCTTTATTGGACTTGAACTGCAAAATCAGCCCTTCCATGAGTCTCCAGCCCACTGGTCTACCCTGAAGATTTTGAACTTACCAAAGCTCCACAGTTGCATGAGCCAATTCCTTAAAATAAATAGATAAACACACACACACACACACACACACACACACGGGCATCCTGTTTTTTCTGTTTCTCTGGAGAACCCTAATACAAGGACTTCTCTGCAGGAGGGCAAGGTGAAGCAAGATGAGTATCATAGCTGGGGAAAGTTTTCGTTTTCTTTTCTTTTTACTTCAAAATCTGCCTGGGCAGTTCCTGTCTTTTGCCACAGTGCATTTTATCCTCAGGTCAGGTTATGTTGCTTTTGGCCAAAGACTGCTTCGAGATAAATGCATTCCTGGAAACGACATTGTAAATCCAATTGTCATAAAGCAAGTTGTGCTTTCCCATGGAAACAATGTTATATTCAATAATAACAGCAGGAATAATACCAGGCACTTGCATAGATGTTTGTAGTTCAAAAAGGACTTTCACATACACTATTGCCATTAGTCCTAGAAAGTAGACAATACATTCTCTTCATTGCACAGATGGAAGAAATTGAGGCTTAGAGAAGTGCTTTGCTCAGGGTCACATGGCTAATAGGGACCTGCCTAGTTCAGCAGCCTTTCCAGTGTCCCCTTAAAACTAAATAAGGTCCCAGCTTCAAGTGAATCATACACATAATGAAAAGCTGATCAAATGCAAAGCTTCTAGAACTCAAGCCTCCACAACTGTTTAAAATTGTAAAATTTTACTCTTAAGTCACATAAAACAGGCAAATGAGCATACTGATTACTCAAGAGACCCCTGAACTATAAAGCAGGCATAGAACACATAAATAATCATCATTACCTACCACAAAGCTACTTGTCCAAAACTATTACACCATCTACACAAACACTTCACGGACAATGACTCACCCCACTGAGGGAGATGCAAAATTACACAGGGACTGCCTAAACTTATGTACTTTTCCAATCCCTTTTTAATGCCCTTTTTGTTACTTTGATCTTCCTGAACACAAAACAAATTCATAAACACCATGGCTTGTGTCTGTCCGGGTTAGGGGTGGAGGTGAACAGGGGCCGATTTTATAAAATAAGACTAAGCTACAGACACCAAGAAGTAGAGGCAGAGAAAACGTGGGTGGGTGGACCTGGGGACCCGAGGAGATCAGGCAGACCCCTCAGCCAGGGCTGCAAGTTTCCCAGAAGAAGCAAGAGTCCTCCTCTCCTCACTCTGGCTCCTCAAATCTTTCACCTCTAACACTGCTTCAGCACTGCCAGGAAACCCCACCGAGGCCTCACTCTTCTCTACCCTTTGTCTCAGGGCTAACCCTAATCCTAACCCTTGCCATCTCTGCAGATTCAGCCAGGTCCCAAGGTCTGGGTTCTTCCTGGTGGGCTGGAAATTATGGAGAGCCTCTGCAGACTCAGCACCCGTCAGCCTTACCAGATGTCTCGCTCTACTCGTTCCAGTATTTACCTCACTCTGCAAGCTTCACTCCCAATTTTGGTTCCTGCTCTACCTCCACGTAGAAGAAATGGCTATAGAAATCAGGTGGACCCTGGGCTTCCCCTAGACCTGGGATTTGGTGCTCTTACTGCCTATCTGAGCCTACAGTGGCCCTTAGCATGCTGCTTCCTACAGACCATCAGCCAACTGAACCACGACTCCAACTCATTCTTGTTCCTGCTCCCAAGAGCCACCCAGGCTCTCCATACCCTCAGTTTTGTATGGCCCTCCCAAAGCTAAATGAGCATGGGCAATAATCCATCGGCACCTACTCAGGCCACCAGGCTCACATCAGTGGGCTTCTCTTCATGCCCACTTCCCTGTGACAGCAAGGAACTGTCAGCCAAAGTCCCAGAGGGCAGTCATGGAAGCTTCTGTCCCACATACCATATGCTGAGGGCATCTTGGACCAAAAATGCCTGGATAGTAGTTCAGGAAAGCAGCAAGAAGGAAGAGGGGACCCTAATAGCTAGAGCTACTGAAGTCCTAAAAAGCATGCCCATGAAAGTTAGATTTAAACCACCAGCCCCCAGGGGTACCTGCCTGGCTCAGCTGGAGGAGTCAAGAGTTCAAGCCCCATGTTGGGTGTAGAGATTACTAAAACAAAATAAAAATAAAAAATTTAAACCACCAGCCCCCAAACCAAGGCCAGTGACAAAGGGAACAGAAAGGCCTGGTCTCTCAAACAGCCTCAGATTCTTCTTCTTAAGGTCCATGTGAATTTCACACATATTGAAATATGAAAGGAGGAACTCAGTACCTAGTGAAGAGGGTCACTTGTGTGATCTCCTTCCACCCCCCAGGCTATAAGGGTAAATTCCAGCAGGTCTGGGATTCACCTGGGACTGACCCCAGTTGAAGCATGAGCACACTGATTAATACTGGTGCTCCATAACAATGCCCCCGAGGAGTTTGGGGTGGTTTGTACGAGCTTGTCTGAATTGTATTTTGGTAGCAATGAGATTGATGATCCGCACCTGGTCTAGATGAGCACCGCCACCCACCCAGAGGCTCTGCCATTTGGAGGTGGTTATATAGTGAGGTTATGCTTGCATGACAACTTGTAAGAAACCCGGGCCAAGACTCTGGGGCTCTGAAGTGTTCCATGTACCCACTGGTAGTTCCTGATCTGCAAGAGCACGCCCTGCCATGGACCTTAACAGAGGGAGGAAACAGGAGCTGGGACTTGCCTTCTCGAGGCCCCTTGCCCTAAGTAGCCCCTGGCCGTGATGGTATCTCAGCTTTGATGATGTTGCTATGCTGTAATAAATTGTAGGTCTGCAAGCAATATCATTTTGAACCTCTGAGCCTTCTCCAGTAATTGAATTTGTTTAACTGCTATTGTTAGTGCATCCCCACTGTTGTGGGTTGAATTGTGTCCCCCCCCACCACCCCAATTTCCTGTGTGAAAGTCCTAACTTCAAATACCTCAGAATGTGAGCTATTTGGAAGTAAGGTCATTGCAGATCTAATTAGTTAATGTGAATCATTACAGAAGAGTAAGCTGGGCCCCCAATCCAACATGATTGATAACCTTATAAAAAGGAGAAATTTGAACACCGGGAGAACTCCATGTGAAGACTGGCATTAAGGCTTCCACAAACCAAGCAATTACCAGAAGCTAGGAGAAAGGCCTGGAACAGATCCTTCCCTAGTGCCTTCTGAAGAAGCATGGTCCCACACCTTGATCTCCAAAGAAATTTCTGTCTTTTAAGCCAGCCAGTGTGTGGTACTTTATTAAGGCAGCCTTAGCAAACTAGAACACCCGCTGGAAGGCTCTGTTCTCTCCTTCTCCATCTGCAACAAATGCTATAGTCAATTCAGGTGCACCTAGGTCCCTACGGGGACCTCCACGTGGGACCCTATGACTTTAACTCTCTTCTCCCCAAGCGAATGTGTTCTCTCTTTTTTTTTTAATAAGGAAGGTCTGCGCCCCATGTGGGGCTTGAACTCATGACCCTGAGATGAAGAGTCACATGTTCTACAGCCAGGCAACCGTGTTTTCTTTTTAGCAAAAAGTGCTTTTACATACTCACAGAATACAAGGAGTTCGCCCATAGCATCCCCATGTTTGTCCAGAGCCCTACATACTCTGCTCTCCAAACAAGACGTGCTGGCCAGGTTCACAGTCAGCTTCAGATGAAGCAGAGCCTTAGAAATCAGGTCATCCAAACCTTGCAATTTATGGCTAAAGATGAGGACGAGCAAACAGGGGCCATTTTCCAAGGGTTGCACACATAGCTCATTAATATAAGGTTGTGATAACAGCCAAGGAATTCTGGTGCTCAACCCAATGCTGTTCATTGGTTCAATCCTAGATTTTTTTTTTCTACAGGGATGACTTGTCACCAGCTGCCCTAAAGTGTGTCTGTCTTGCTCATCAGAAGTTAACTGCCTTTAGAAGTAGGACCTTGATTGAGTCACCTCTGGAGCCCCTATAGTCCTTCAGTGTGTAGGTGTTGAATAAATGGTGTTTTCTTTCATTTTTTTAAAGATTTTATTTATTTATTTGACACAGAGAGAGAGATCACAAGTAGGCAGAGAGGCAGGCAGAGAGAGAGGGGGAAGCAGGCTCCCTACTGAGCAGAGAGCCCCATGCAGGGCTCGATCCTAGGACCCTGAGATCATGACCTGAGCCGAAGGCAGAGGCTTAATCCACTGAGCCACCCAGGCACCCCCTGAATAAATGTTTTAATTGATCAGAACATACACTTCTGTTCAAAGCTAACAGATCCACAAGAGAATAAGATTCTAGACCAGTGTTTTTTTCTCAAAGTGTGCCCTGGGCAACCCTTGCATGGGTATCACTGTTGACTTAGCTTTAAGAGAAACATCCCCAGCTTCCACTGCAGATCATGTACTGAGAATCTCTGAGGGGCAAGCCTGGAAAACAGGACCCAGGTGATACTTAATCCACAGTAAAGCCATGATTCTCAGCTTTAGCTGCACACAGAAATCACCCACCTAGAGAGTTTTTTTTTTAAATGCAGATGCCTGGGGGTGCCTGGGTGGCTCAGGTCCCTAGGCATCTGATACTGGGTTCCTAAGATCAAGCCCAGTATCAGTGAGCAGGGAGCCTGCTTCTCCCTTCCCCTACCTCTCCCTCCCATTGCTTTGCTCTCTCTCAAGTGATCTCTCTCTCTCAAATAAATTTTTAAAAATTTTAAAAAGAAAAATGCAGATGCCTGGGGGTACCTGGGTGGCTCAGTCGGTTAAGCATCTGTCTTCAGCTCAGGTCATGATCCCAGGGTCCTGGAATGGAGTCCACATCAGGTTCCCTAATCAGTGGGAGTTTGCTTCTCCCTCTGCTCTTCCTACCTGCTCATGCGCACTGGCTCTCTCTCTCAAGTAAGAAAATAAAATCCATAACACAACATAATAAAATAAATAAAATGCAGATGCCTGGGTCCCACGCTGAGAGTCTAATTGGTCTGACTGCAGTCTAGGTCCTAGAATTTTTTTTTTTCTAAGATCTTATTTATTTGAGGGCCACCTGGGTGGCTCAGTTGTTAGATGTCTGCCTTCAGCTCCCGTCATGATCTCAAGGACCTGGAATCGAGCGCCGAACCGGGCTCCCTGCTCTGTGGGAAGCACGCTTCTCCCTCTCCCACTCCCACTCCCACTCCCACTCCCCCTGCTTGTGATCCCTCTCTTGCTGTCTCTCTCTGTCAAATAAATAGATAAAATCTTTTTTAAAAATTTTAATATTTTACTTATCTTGAAATAAAGAGGGATGGGAGAGGCTCAATCCCAGGACCCTGAGATCATGACCTGAGCCGAAAGCAGAGGCTTAACCCACTGAGCCATCCAGGCACCCCTACTTCCCTGGTTTTAAAACTCAAATTTCCATGTCCCGAGGACCCCTTTAGTCCAGGAACAAGAAGACTGCTGGCCACCCTAGTAAAGACCTACCCCTCCATGCAATTAACGATGAAGGTAGTACAGATATGCTGTGTTACTAATGCAGCAAAAGGCTGAACCTAATGCTTTCTCAGTCTGTCCCCGTTCCCCACCCAAGCCCAAGTCTGGCTTCCTCCATTTCCTTCCATGGAGAGTGCTCACAGGGAACAGCAGATTTGCCACAGGGTGGTGTCTGCCCCCACAGCTCTTAATCCTGATTTCCTGATAATTCAGAAAGCATTTCCATGCTGGCCCAAAGTTTCTGTTTCCTGTTCCCTCCCACACTATTTTTAGGTGTAGCGGACATTTCCTGCGTCCTGCCCCACCCACGTCAGTGTCTGTCCCAGCCTTGGACACCCAGCAGACGGGGCCTGCAAGATGAAGGAGCTACTCCCCAGGGGCCGGGACCCTGCTACCCAGGGGCACAATGGCGCGCCCAGCAGGCAGTCCTGCAGCTACCCTTGATGGCCAGCTCTGACTTGCTGGGGTCCCCCTCTTCCCAGGTGAAACTGCTTCTTTGTGTACCTTACAAGCTTTAAAATAGTATTTTCCCATTTTTGTTTCCTTAGATCTGGCTGCACCAGGCTTCATGCAGCTTTATGCTTCTGTCTACAGCCTAAAGGCAGAAAAGGCCAAAATGATTAGCCAACTCCGCGGCAATCTCACGAGGGATAGCAAAGTTTCAGACCTAAAGATAATGCCTTTAACCTCTGTTTTTAAACACCTATAAAGCTCACAGAGATATCATGAGGTGGTGAGAACCTCCATTTCCCAGGTAAAGAATCTGAAGCCCAAAGAGGTAAATGCCTTACCTCAAGGTCACACAGTGACCTTGTCTGTCCCCCAGTCCCTGTCTGACTGGCTGGAAGTCTGTCAGCATTCCTCAGCATTGTTCTTCTAAGGAGCCTCTTTGGACATTTCCCCCCCCAACTGCTCCCTGCCCCATGAAATTCAATACCACAGATACATACCCTGTATCTTTATTACTACCTGGATATCTGTGCATTATATATTAAAAATAAGGCTTTTTCACTCTTCAAAAACCAATTTCATTCCCTCAGGGGTGGTATCACTCTAGTTAACAGTGCCAGCCTAGGGGCTCCTGGGTGGCTCAGTCAGTTAAGCATCTGCCTTTGGCTCAGATCATGATACTGGGGTCCTGGGATTGAGCCCTGAGTTGGGCTCCCTGCTCAGGGGGAGCCTGCTTCTCCCTCTCCCTCTGCCTGCCGTTCCTCCTGACTGTACTCTCTCTCTCTCTCCCCTTCTCAAATAATTAAAAAAAAATTTTTTTTTTAAGATTTTATTTATTTATTTGACAGAGAGAGATCACAACTAGGCAGAGAGGCCGGCAGAGAGAGAGAGAGGAGGAAGCAGGCTCCCTGTGAAGCAAAGAGCCCGATGTGGGACTCCATCCCAGGACCCTGGGATCATGACCTGAGCCGAAGGCAGAGGCTTTAACCCACTGAGCCACCCAGGCGCCCCTAAAATTTTAAAAATCTTAAAAAAAAAAAAAAAAAAAAGAGTGCCAGCCTGGTTTGAGGTCTCACCAATTTGTTCTCTTTGTGTTGGACATAGGTGAAAAGGAAAAACGGGGAAACCGAAAAGAAGTTTCTTTCAGGGACACCTGGGTGGCTCAGTTGGTAAAGCATCTGCCTTCCACTCGGGTCCTGATCCCAGACTCCTGGGATGAAGTCCCACATCAGGATCCTTGCTCAGCAGGGAGCCTGCTTCTCCCTCTGCCTGCCACTCCCCCTGCTTGTATTCGCTCTCTCTCTCTCTCTTTCTCCCCCACCCCTGACAAATAAATAAAATCTTAAAAAAATTAAAAAAAATTTAAAAAAGTTTCTTCCAAACTAATGCTCCCTAGAACCCTAGTGTAAAGAGAAGAGATGGTTCACAAAAAGAGCTCCACGGCCAAATACATTTGGGAAATGCTGAATGCAACACCACTCCACCTGGAAAGTCATCTTATCAAAATCTGAGTAGCTACTTTAAAAAAAACAAAAACAAAAACAAAACAAAACACCTTTATTTTTACAGCAGTGTTATCTTAATTTGAATTGATCATGAGTCAATATCTCTTCTTCTCTCTTTCTCTTTACATTTGTAATTAATATTTATAAATTACTTTGAATTCATGTTTTCAGAACATACTTTTGGAAATGTTGCCATAGATTACAGAGCTGCTTTCTTTCCTGAAGCGAATCTGTCCCGTGATGTTTGGCCAAGAAGGTGAATAAACTGCTTTTCCAAAATTCAGTCAAGCCAGGCTGGCCAGTCCGCAGAGCTCTGTCAGGCCAGAGAACACAGGGCACGGACCCAGCTGTGTGTGTCCTACTCCAGCTCGGTGCAGGCAGCAGGCTGCTCTGAGCCACCCTCTTCCACTAGGCCACAAGCCAGTCACCGTGAAATCCACTGACTTGTCTCCACTGGCCTATCCCAGCCACAGACTAGAGAAGGGGTTCTAAACCTGGCTTTCCAGTAGCTTTATAGAAGTGTGACTCCTGAGTCCAACCCCAGACCTAACATACTAAGATCTCTGAGCAACAAGATACGAGTTTTTACACAGATGAGTCTGATGGGACCCATGCTTGTGCACCACTAAACCACCACATCTTGAATGCTACCCCCCACATACCAGACCCCTTCGGGGATCTCAGCATCAGTGTAGGTGGGGACCCCAGCTAACAGCCTCAGGGGAGCATTTATCCTAAAGAAGCTTCCTAGCCCGTAGTCAAGACCCTCAGGAGGTGTGTGTTTTGTTTTTTTAAAGATTTTATTTACTTATTTTACAGACAGAGATCACAAGCAGGCAGAGGCAGGCAGAGAGAGAGGAGGAAGCAGGCTCCCCGCCGGGGCTCGATCCCAGGACCCTGAGATCATGACCTGAGCTGAAGGCAGAGGCTTTAACCCGCTGAGCCACCCAGGCACCCCTGTTTTGTTTTGTTTTTAAAATTTTTATTTATTCGAGAGAGAGAGAGAGAGCATGCTCGCACAAGCTGGGGGAGAGAGGGCAAAGGCAGAGGGAAAAGCAGACTCCCCGCTGAGCAGGGAGCCCGACATGGGGGCTCGATCCCATAACCTACTAGCCACCTAGGTGCCCCTGAGAGGTGTGTGTTTTATTCATCTTTTTGACCCCCGTGTCTAGCACAGTGCCAGGTGTGTGCTGAGCAGTTAGTAAATACTAGTTGCCTCAGAAACAAATGAGTGAATGAATCATCACAGGAGCAGAGCAAAGACACCAACCCATTCAGCTGACTGTGTCTGAAAGGTCAAGGGCCAGCTCTTAAGGGGAGCCGGGATCAGTAGTTAAAAGCAGAACAACACCTGTGCAGCACACCTGCCATTAGTCACAGTGTTTAATCGTTTTGGAAACCTGCACAATGTAATTTTGTTACTCTGCAATAATTTGTTTGTTTTAAAAATCCTTCCTAGAAAAAACAAAGCAGCTGGGAATTGTGTGGAGTAGAAATGCCTGAACCCAGTGATTCACCACTTGTCTCCCCCCCATCACCCAGTCACTGCCTGAAGTCCCAATTCCTCTGGGGTCCTAAAGGAACTGTTCCACAAATGGCCCCCTGATTAGGAACGACAGCACCCTCTTGTCACACTGATAACTATCATTCACAAGGCCCTGAGAGCTACAAAATCCTTTCATGCCCCCCACCCATCATCCATTTTTACCCTCACAGCTGCGCTGGGAGGCAGGCAGCTTCAGACTTATCACCCCCATTTATGTTTGAGAAGTTTGGGGGAACCCAGGCAGAAACGCACCATCCTTGGGAACAGAGGTAGAAGAATCAGAGGGTGTAGAAAAGAGGCAAGGGAGAGCAGAAACAAAAAGAAAACAGGAGAGGAGGACAGCAACAGACTCTAGAAGAGGATGTGATGTCTCCAAACCACAGCCTTGGTGAGACTCCAGGCACCCTGCCACTCTCGGCCACCAGGTGGCAGGCCCAGGCTGGCTGACCAGACCACAGCCCTCAGAGAGTCCTGAAGGGAAGCCTGAGGCAGAGGAAGCTCTAAAAGGGTGGGAAACTAACAGGGACACACACACACCACATAGCCCACACATACACCACACACACCACATGCACCACATACACACCACGAACATACCACACACACACTACACATACCATCTCTCACACCATTTTGGTAGATGCTAGCATCTCCTTTTTCCAGCTTATCTACCTCTTCCCCTCCCCTTTTCTCCTCAGTGTCTACAAATTCCAAACTTCTCCTCATCATCTTTTCCCTAATACTCCAATCCTATGCCTTTCTCTCCCACCATTCTCTCGCCAGATATCAACATTTTTCTTTCCTCCACCATCCATTCCTCAGAGGTAAAAATAAAGCCTCCCACCAGCAGAACATTTTCTGCTTTGTCAAGTGTTTTCTCACCTGCTTCTCTTCTGATTGTCTCAATAAGCCAAAGAGGCAAATATTATTACTGCTGCTTTATAAACGAGGGAACAGTCTTGAGAGATTGAACTCCTTGCCTGCTCACGGTGGACAGGACCAGAGGCCAACTCCTCAGGCTCCCAGGATGTCCCTTTGCCTCTGCAGTCCCCAAATACCTCAGCACCTGTCCCTCCACACAGCTTACCCCCACATTCTCACTCACTGTCCCCCTCTCCTAACACAAGGATGACTGCCTTCTCTCCCAGTGGGATGGGTGGGGGCAGGGTGAGAAGATTGAGGGTCTCTGCCCCTAGGACCCATTCATTCATGGAAGAGGCGGCTTGACTGAGAGAGGCAAAGAGAGGTCAGGCCTGCTTCTCCAGAAATGCCCTTGGGAAGAGGTGTTCATGACCAAAGCTGTCATGGGTATAAGTGGAAGAGACTGAGAAAGTCACCTGAAACTTAACAGATGGGCATTTCTGTTGAAATGTGTCCCATGTGCTTATGACTCAGCAGCAGCCCCAGGGAACAGAGGTTTCCTGGTGCCCTGGCCGCACATCGAGCAGCCAGGAAGATGGTTCTGTGGGCCTGAGACCTCCACCCACAATTCCTAACCTGAGGATGTCTTAAATGCAACAGAGTGGCCCACTTCTCCTTCTGGAGGCATGAGGCATCCGCATAAGCCCTGCATGGCTGTGGGTTTCTCCATCTGCATCCACAGCAGCTTCAGGTGGCTCCTCTCAGGGACACTGAGAAGCAGTCGTCAGGACCAAACACTAAACAAAAGAGACAGGCAGCGAATGTGCCTATAACTCCGGCACTGTGCAGGTCCTGGGGTTCTGCTGCTCTCAGGCCAAACCCTGCTTACCAGGAGCCCAGCTCCCAGAAGACTCCCCAACTTCCAGCCCAGTATCCCTTGCAGGTGAGCCCATCTCAGGGTAGCTCAGACCCTAGGGCTCTGGACAACTGCTCCTGGCCGTGGGGAGGCCTCTCTCAGGCTCAGCCTCCAGCCAGGGCCTCACTAGGGTACAGCAAGCAAAGTGCCTAGGGCACAAAACATACGGGCACTCGCTCTCAGGTGGGCACTCACCCTACTCCTGGCCGAGCCCCACAACCACCCGTCACCTTCCCAGCCTCCTCTTGCCTTCATCCTCCCACTTCTCTAGATCTTAACCCTTCTGTATCCTCCTCTGAAAAATGGGGACCATGCAAATCTCACACAGCAGTACGATGACCAAGTGAGATAAAGTTGAAGTTTCCAAACTTTTTTCAGCTACAAAATCCATTGTTTGTTCTTTTTCTATGGTTTTCATTTTTTTAAATCAAAGCAGTACAGGATCATAGCTGAATTCTTTGAGGGCTGCTCTGGCAAAACAGGGGTCTTAAGAGTAAAGAGGGCAGCAGAGTATAAAGACCCTACTTGTGTCCACCTGCAGTGGACATTCCTGACAATGTGAGAACGCCTCAGTAATGGGTATCCAAGACAACACAACAGTCAGTAGCATTCAGTCGGTACTCAATAAGGGCCAGTTGGAGGTGCCTGGGTGCCTCAGTTAGTTAAGTGTCTGCCTTGGGCTTCCGTGGTCCTAGGATCAAGCCCTGCATTGGGCTTCTTGCTCAGGGGGGAATCTACTTCTCCCTCCCCCTCTGCCTTTTCCCCCAACTCATACTCTCTCACATGCGCAAACATATCAATAAAATATATTTTAAAAATAAAAATAATAGGGGCACCTGGGTGGTTCAGTGGGTTAAAGCCTCTGCTTTCAGCTCAGGTCATGATCCCAGAGTCCTGGGATCGAGACCCACATCCAGCTCTCTGCTCAGCAGGGAGCCTGCTTCCTCCTCTCTCTCTCTGCCTGCTTCTCTGCCTACATGTGATCTCTGTCAAATGAATAAATAAAATCTTTAAAAAAATAAAAAATAAAATTTAATTTTAAAATTATAAATAAATAAATAATAAAAATAATGGCCAGTTGGATCAGAATCAAAATCCAAGCTAAACACTACATTGACAGATGAATGCATAAATAAGTGTGGTACATCCATATAATGGAATATCATTCAACCTTTTAAAAAGGCGATCCAGGGGGCGCCTGGGTGGCTCAGTGAGTTAAGTCTCTGCCTTCGGCTCAGGTCATGGTCTCAAGGTCCTGGGATCGAGCCCCGCATCCGGCTCTTTGCTCGATGGGAAGCCTGCTTCCCCCTCTCTCTCTGCCTGACTCTCTGCCCACTTGTGATCTCTCTCTCTGTCAAATAAATAAATAAAATCTTAAATAAATAAATAAGGCCATCCAGTCATGCACAACTACATGGATGAATCTTGAAGACATTCTGCTAAGTGGAATAAGCCAGTCACAAAAAGACAAATACTATACGATTTCACTTACAAGAAGAGGTCCCTCCCTAGAGTAGTCCAATTCATAAGCCAAAAAGTAGAATGGTCATTGCCAGGGCCTGTAAGAGGTGGAAATAGGGACAGGTTGTAGTTCTACGAGATGAAAAAGTTCTGGAGATTTGTTGCACAATGATGTGGATACACTTAACACTACTGTACACTTAAAAATGGTTCAAATAGGGGCACCTGGGCCGCTCAGTTGGTTGAGCATCTGGCTCTTGATTCTAGCTCAGGTCATGATCTCAGGGTTGTGAAATCACGCCACACATCAGGCTCTGTGCTGGGCCTGGCACCTGCTTGGGATTCTCTCCTTCTCTCTCCCTCTGCCCCTCCCCCACCTCTAAAAAAATGGTTAAAATAAAAAAAGTTTAGGGATTCCTGGCTGGCTCAGTCAGAAGACCAAGCAATCCTTGACCAGGGGTCATGAGTTCGAGCTGTAGAGATTATTTTAAATGAATAAATAAATTTTTAGAAATAGTGAAGCTTAGGTTACTGTTTACAATTAAAAATAAATAAAAATAAAAACAAAAGAAGCTCTTGGGGGCCTGAGAGAACACTAGCTGTGAAATCTCAACATCCCTCCACGTACCCCAGTTCCACCTAGCTGATTCCAGGTTTCTACAAACAGTTTCCAAGGCCGTCCGTCACAAAGAGCACCGTGGAGAAGGTGGAAGGAGTTTACTTATGAGCTGCTCGGGAGCATTTATGATGTAGAGGTCTGTTACATGGGCTGAAGGCCATTTTAAGTATCAACTGAACAAGTCCATCCTTCCCTGGCACCCCCCCAACCTGCCACCCACAGTCCACCCCCCAAACTGCAGGTACTGGCTCAGTGCTGAATGACTACCTGGACGCCCAGTTCCCTACCTAACATAGGCCTGGGCACACAGCCAGGGCTCCCCAACACACTTGCAGTTCCAGAGCTCCTGCAGCTGCAGCTTCTACCAAGGGAGCACCAGACATGGGGGGGGCCAGGTGGCACCAGTGTGGGTTAGGGTTAGGGCTGGTGCACAGATGATGACTGTACACTTTCCACCCGTGCCCACCTGAAGCTCCTATCCTTGAATGCAAACATTACCACCTGGCCTTTGGGAGAGCAAGTGCGCCAGCACGGTGACAGCAGGGTGGACCCATCGGTAAGACAAGTGGTGAGGGCATCTATGACCCCTTGGGCAAAGTTCCTGTGCATAAACTTGAAGAGGCAAGCCTATTATAGCCAGGGGCTAGAGATGGAGGCCAAGCACCATCACCAACAGCACTGGTCCTACCACTTAAGAAGGAAACACCTCCAGAACTTACAATATATGTCAGACACTTTATACAGCTTAAATTATTTAGTCCTCTCTTGACACCCCTAAAAGGTGGGTGTGACTACTCCATCTCACAGAAATGGGGACAAAGGTTCCAACACCTTGACAAATAATCATACAGTCAAGGTGGGTAGAGGAGGACCTGAAAGCCATGTCTGCCCCTGAGATCTCTCACTCCTCACCTTGCGCTTGAACAATCAGCTGTGGCAGCCCAGGGCTTGACACGGTAACCTCCTCAGCATGGCTTCCCAACCAGTTAAGACTCAGAACATAAAGATCATCCTGCCCACCATCAGGCAGTACAAGTGCTAAACTGACAGGGTCACAACCAAGCTCCTTCACACCTGCTCCCTAACCCCTACCTTCTCAAAGACCCACATGTTACCAGACCTTTCCTTCCTGCCTTTCTAGCCTCAGATCCCCCCAGCCTTAGGGAAAAACTGACCCCATACATCACGTCCTATGATAGTTTCTTGAGCTTCAGCTCTGAGGTTGCCAAACTTCCCTCTTTTCTTTTCTTTCCTAGCCTCTCCTTACCAACCCACGGAGCTGTTCTGTAGTCCTGCTTAGTGTTCTCCTATTAGGAACATATTTGTGTCTCATTTTCACAAAAGAGAAACACAAAACAAAACAGCACAACCATCACACACAGAAACAGATGACTGCAGAGTGCTGGAAAGAACCCCTCCCAGGGATGGCCACTGGGTGGGGGCAGGAGGCATTCCTGGGTTGGGGGCAGGGAGTCTAGGGTTATCTTGAACTGACTGCACTTAAAAGTGGTTGCTTCACTTCAAAGTGGCTTTTAGGGCTAGTTGTGGGTTCTGATAATCAGAGCCTATCCCCGGGGCAGGCAGTAAACCTGTGAGAAGTAAGAGCCAGAGCTCCACCCCCCATGCCATGGTGTATCCCATGCACAGAAATGAGGCTTTTAAAACAGGTTTCAGAACTATTATTTAGTTATTACTGTGAATTTTGCCTCTTCCCTGCCCCTTTGTGACAAAGGGAGAAACTGAGGCAGGAGACAGGTGATACCCAGTGCTCACGGAGCAATGAGAACTCTGGGACACCCTGGGCCTACCTCTCTGCAGCACTCCACCCCCTCCCCGAACAAGTTTCTTGCCTCACTAAGAGGCTCTCAACCACCTGGGCTACAGGGAATAGGGCTCATAAAATGAGTTTCCAGGGAGACCAGCATCCAACAGACAGACCTAGTCCCACACACAGTGCTTCACACATGACTCCTGAGAACCTGGGCTTTGGACTGACTCTCTAAGATAAATCAGAAAAAAATCAGGGCATCTGGGTGGCTCAGTCAGCTGAGTATCTGACTTGTTTTCAGGTCATGGTCGTGATCTCAGGGTCATGGGATCCAGCCCTGCGTCAGGCTCCGCACTGAGCACAGAACCTCCTTAAAATTCTCTCGCTCCTTCTCCCTCTGCCTCTCCTCCTCTGTAAAAAAAAAGGGCGGGGAATAGAATTGATTTTACTAAGTACTTGTATGAGGATTTTTCATCATTTTTCTCCTTTAAGCCTCCTAACCACCTTGTAAGACTGCTGTCACACACACTTTATAAACAAGGAAAAGCAGGGCGCCTGGGTGGCTCAGTCATCAGGCATCTGCCTTTGGCTCAGGTAATCATCCCAGGGTCCTGGGATCGAGCCGCATCTAGCTCACTGCTCAGCAGGAAGCCTGCTTCTCCCTCTCTCACTCCCCCTGCTCGTGTTCCCTCTCTCGCTGTCTCTCTTTCTCTGTCAAATAAATTTTAAAAATGAAAACGAGGAAAAATGCTCAACATCACTAATCATCATGGAATGCCAATCAAAGCCACAAGGAGATACCACCTCGCACCCTTTAGGACGGCTACTATCAGGAAAAGAGAAGAGAAGTCGAGGATTTGGAGAAAAGGGAACCTTCCAGCACTGTTGACAGGAATGAGACATTTTGTGCGGCCACTACAGAAGACAGTATGGTGGCTCCTCACAAAACTAAAAATTACCATATGATCCAGCAATCCCACTTCTGGGTATATACCCAAAAGAACAGAAAGTAGGGTCTTGAAAAGATATTTGCACACTCCTGCTCATATTCGCACATTATTCGCACTAGCCAAAATACGGAAATAACCCAAGTGCCCACCAGCAGAGGAACGCATCAACAGAATATGGCATAAACATATAATGGAATGCTATTCAGCCCTAAAAGGGAAGGCAATTCGGACACCTGCTACAACATGGATCGACTCTGAGGACATTATGCTAAGCGAACTAAGCCAGTCACAAAAAAATAACTATGATTCTATTTACATGAAGTTCTTGGAGTTGTCAGACTCACAGAAACAGAAAGAATGGTGGTTGCCAGCGGCTGAGGGGAGGAAGGAATGGGGAGTCATTGTTTAACAGGCAGACAGTTTCACTTTTGCAAGATGAAAAGAGTTCAGGAGATTGGTGGCACAGCGATGTGCTTATAACTTAACAATACTGAACTGTGTATTTAAAAATGGTGAATTTGGGGGCGCCTGGGTGGCTCAGTGGGTTAAAGCCTCTGCTTTCGGCTCAGGTCATGATCCCAGGGTCCTGGGATCGAGCCCCACATCAGGCTCTCTGCTCAGCGGGGAGCCTTCTTCCTCCTCTCTCTCTCTGCCTGCCTCTCTGCCTACTTGTGATCTCTGTCTGTCAAATAAATAAATAAAATCTTTTTTAAATAAATAAAGAAAGAAAGAAAGAAAGAAAATGGTAAATTTTATGTCATGTATACTTTGCCATAATTAAAAATAAAAAGTAAATGAGGAAAGTGAAGTATCCATAATAAACTCTCCCAAGGGGCAGAACTGAGATCTGAATTCACATCTACCTGAGGCCAAAATTTGTGCTTTCAAGCACCCAACCTCCCTGGGGCCAGAAGTTTTTATGGAGTCAGCCTCATGCCCCCGCCTGTGCCCTTGGCAATCATGAACAGGTGCAGTCCTGTCCTAGATGACAAGCTCCTGGCTCTCAGCTCGGTTCCAGGCATGCACGTCTTTGCTGAGCACCTTTTCAGTCTCTGCGCTGGGCACTAAGGTATAATGATGAGTAAATAAGACAGTCCCCTTCCTCGTGGCATTTACATTCTAGTGAGGTGAGCCAGATAATAGGTGCATAAATAAATATCCAAGAGAAGTATGAGCTGTGATAAGAACCAGTAATCAAATAACCGTGAATAGAAAGGAAAATAAGTAAGCATCAGAGGAAAGGATGGCTGGCTTTAGTGGGACATGTTAGGCAAGAGCTCTCTGAGGAAGGGACATCTTAGGCCCCACAGATGGACCTGCGGCTGGGTATTCCAAACCAGAGGATACAGTTCACACAAAAACTTGGACCCAGGGGCGCCTGAGTGGCTCAGCGGGTTGAAGCCTCTGCCTTAGGCTCGGGTCATGATCCCAGGGTCCTGGGATCGAGCCCCGCATCCGGCTCTCGGCTCAGCAGGGAGCCTGCTTCCTCCTCTCTCTCTCTGCCTGCCTTTCTGCCTACTTGTGATCTCTGTCTGTCAAATAAATAAATAAAATCTTAAAAAAAAAAAAAAAAACTTGGACCCAGAAATAAGCTCCAAGGTCGAAAAAGAGACGGCCAGAGCGGCTCGCACAGAAGGCAAGGGGACAAAAGAGCTAAGAGATGGAGGCAAAGGGTAGGGCTGGGGCAGCAGCGGCCTCACAGGACTTGCTGCACAGCTTGGATTTTGTACGGGCAGTAGGAAGCCACTGGAGGACTGTAAGCAGGGGATGACATGGGTTAATTTTTCACTTTAGAAATAACTCATATGGGGCGCCTGGGTGGCTCAGTGGGTTAAGGCCTCTGCCTTCGGCTCAGGTCATGGTCTCAGGTTCCTGGGATGGAGCCCTGCATTGGGCTTCACGCTCAGCAGAGTCTGCTTATCCCTCTGCCCTCCGCCCCCCACCCCCGCTCGTGCTCTCTCTCTCTCTCTCTCTCAAATAAATAAATGAAATCTTTAAAGAAAAAACAACAACAACAACAACAAAAAAAGACAAGAAACAGAACTCTAGTCAATGGAGCTCAGGGTTCAGATCAGGACCTTTCAAAGTGACCTGTAAGGCACACACATTGCCTGGGGTCTTCTGCACACCTGCCCAGGTTTTCCATCCCTGGAAAGCAGAGGGGCTTGGAGATAGCACCACCACCACAGAGCAGCAGAGAAACACTCTGAGCAGCACTGCAGGGCTGAGATCCTATTTATTTTTCTTTTTCTTTTTTTTAAGATTTAATTTACTTGACAGAGAGAGAGCACAAGCATAGGGAGCAGCTGGCAGAGGTAGAGGGAAAAGCAGCCTCCCTGCCAAGCAGGGAGCCAACACAGGGCTCAATCCCAGAACCCCAAGATCATGACCTGAGCCAAAAGCAAATGCTTAACCAACTGAGCCACCCAGGTTCCCCTGAGGTCCCATTTCTGTCTGCTCCAAGCCTTGGCTTCCTCCATCTGTAATATGGAGCCAGTATGGCTGAGTTCTCCAGATTGCTCATCCTTAATAAATTATGAGTTAAGGAGGGACATAGGTGTTGATTTCCCTAAGATATAAGCTGCTCTTTCACTGAATTGTGGAGTGTTTCAGCCTCCTAAAAAGCTCAACGGAGTCAAGAGTTACTGACACACCAGACAGCTGAGGTGCCAAGGTGAAGGTTCTGAAGCCCCTCGTCACTGACAGATCCAGGGATTCTGCTACCCCAGTGTGTCAGCCCAGCGTCCTTAAGCCCACTTCCTCAGCAAGCAAGGGCCCACACTCCCGGGATCAGACAGTTTTGTGATTATGACACCTCCTGTCATCCAAGGCCCCCCTAGGACCTTCCGAATTCCTTATCAACTCCAGCCCCTGATTTTATACTTCTCTCCCATCTGCCCACAATGTCAGAACTCCATGGGGGAGAAGCAATGATTTCCTTGACCACCATGACGGTTTTACGTAGAAATGACCCAGTTTTACGTAGAAATGACCCAGTTTCAGTGGGGGATGCTAAGCAAACTCCCTGTGCACTCAGACTCTGGGCTCATCATTTGCTTTTCTCCAAGACTCAGTGACCCCCTCTCAGGGCTCTCCTCACTCTGACCCCTGGCTCTCCCATCATCTTCATTCTCTGGTTTCTACAATAGCTGTTCCTCAAACATTAGGGGATTCAAGGCTCCATCTTTGGCCCTCTGGTCCTCACTCTACATTCTCCTGGGTTGTACCTCTCAGCCCCTCTGCTGATGAGCCCAGAACCACAGCCCCATCCTTAACCTAGTTCCTGGTCAAAGAACATCCTGCAAGTACCTTCAACGTAGTCTGACTGATATGAAAGTAATTACTTCCTTCCCCAGATGGGCTCCTCTCCTGGGTTCCCTACCTACCTTAAAAGGCACATCAGTTAGCAGCCAGGCATGAGTCATCTCTGACTTCGCCCATGCTCACTTCCCATGAGAGGTCATGAGATGCAATCAGTCCTACTTTCAACATACCTCACATCTCTCCTGTCCTCACCATTCCCACCACCATGACCCTCACTCAGGTTTTGTCATCTCTTTCCCAGGTTACCACAGCGGCCACAAATTACCATTACAACAGTTAGGGCCACAAATGGCCCTAAACCTCCAAGCCCCCCACCTACTACCAGAGGTAACTCTCCAAAACAGATCCGGTGATATTCCCTTACTCCAAATTCTTTCATGAGTTGCCTGTCTTCAAGCCCTTCCTAATGTGACCTCACCCACCTTTCAGTGTTGGCTCTCACCAGTCTACAAAAGCATCCTACTCTTCAGCAAGCCCACGTTATCATTCCCTTAAAGCCATGCACATTTTCGGCATTTTTCTCATGCTGCACCTCTGCCTAGCAAGCCTTTCCACCCTTTTCCCACTTTGCAAAGTCAAGACGCAATTCAAATCCCATCTCCACTGACATGCTTTCTCTGACCCTCCCAGCCCTGTACCCAGACGGCCACTTATCCTGTACCCAGACGGCCACTTATCCCCTCTGGTCCCTCACTGCTTTGGTCCCAGCTCTGTGCCCCCAGCCCCTCTCAGCATAGAACACTTTAGATATTCAAACACTGGCAGAATTAGATTCATTCGTTCATGCATTAACTTCCTCGGTCAATATTTATTTGGACCTTTCTCTACACTAGGCATAGTTCAAGGCACTGGTGGGAGGGGATGTGCAAGGATGAGTGACCCAGAATCTACCAGGGAGCTAAGATGTGTGCCCTTGCACCTGTACTACCTGACAGCCTGTGAAAAGGGCACAGGGGCTCCCTGGGACCCAGGCGGGGAAGGGGTTAGCAACTACTGCTGAATTCCAAGCATCATCAAGCATCCCCGTTTGGTCCTGTCCAATTCTTTGCGAACCATGCTAGGAGCCGCACAGAGCCATCTCAGTTCCCACCACCCTTCAAGGTCTCAGCTCCCATGACCTCTGTGAAGTCCTCCCTGCCTGTCCCAGGCCACTTGAACTCTCATTGCCCCAAACTCCTGTAGCATTCAGGCCTCTGGGTATGTAGTTCTCCTTCACTGGTCATTTTTATCTGTTGGTTGCTCTGCGCATCAGTCAGTATCCCACCAGGGCACAAACGCACTCTCACATGAGGATGACGGTAGGAAAGTTTTTTGTTTGTTTTGGTTTTTTTTTTAAGATTTTATTTATTTATTTGACAGAGAGAGACCGCGAGAGAGGGAACACAAGCAGAGGGAGTGGGAGAGAGAGAAGCAGGCTTCCTGCTCAGCAGGGAGGCTGACTTGGGGCTTCATCCCAGGACCCAGGATCATGACCTGAGCTGAAGGCAGACACTTAACAATTGAGCCACCCAGGCACCACGTCTGGTTTTTTGTTTTGTTTTGTTTTTGTTTTTGTTTTAAGATTTTATTTATTTATTTAACGGAAAGAGACACAAGAGAGGGAAGACAAGCAAGGGAATGGAAGAGGGAGAAGCAGGCTTCCTGCTGAGCAGGGAGCCCAAAGCGGGGCTCTATCCTAGGATCATGGGATCACAACCTGAGCAGAAGGCAGACGCTTAACAATTGAGCCACCCAGGTGCCCCAGCGTAAGAGAGTTTTTAAATAAAGGGCCTATTTACAAAAGTGTGGGCAGGTTAGAGAGGAACGAGAAGAGACAGGGCTATGCCCAACACTGGTAACAGGGCACCTGTCACAACCTAGGACTGAAGAGCTGAGGGAAAGGACTGTCACTGGACCCCGGAAGGTGGAGGTCAAACAGGATTCCACACAGGCAGAGCTGGCATTCCTAACCAGCACCCACACTCTATTCCCACCATCTTCCCCTCATCTTCCACCCCAAGCATCCAATGTCCTGCACCTTTAGGACCAGAGAGGTGACCTGAAGCTGAAGCTGCTTCTTCCAAATGCCATTGCTGATACAGACCCTGATGCTGATCTAGAGGGACCCGTCTGCCCAATGCCAAGACCCAGTGCTGGTCATGCAAATGTATTTGAATTTATGGTCTTCTTCCCCTAACTTACACAGACACTCGGGGCTCTGCCCGCCAAGACTGCCCCAACATCTTGCTGTGGAATACTAGAGCCATGTTGCCCCCTTTCTAGGAGGGCAATGCTTCTCCTTTCAAGAAAAAGCACATCACCTGGCTAGTAAATGTCTAAGCGCGGCTGGGGGGAAGGGGCCACTGGAATTCCACGGCTCTTTACCAGGACTATTTGACATCACTCCCCAAGTTGTACCAGGAACCAGGGGATCCCATAAGTCTGCTTGAAGTTTCTCTAAACAGCAGAGTGCTGGATACTGGGCAGCTCCAGCCTCAGCCCCCACATGAGAGCTTGCAAGGGGTGTGGGGTTTTGCCCTTCCTATCAGCCCAACCAAGAGCCCAGCCTCATCAGCACCATAAATAGGGCCCTAAGGGGGGGTGTGGGTGTGGGTAGAAGATGGACTGCTTTTTCTGCAACACAGTCAATTAATAAGAAAGTTAAAAAGGCCATTGTGTTATTCCACTTATGAAAAGAATGTGACCTAGGGCCGCGGTTCCAGGTACCTGCTCTCAGCGGCTCTGGTGTTGCTCTGGGTGATAAGGGCGGCTCTGGGGGAGTGTGGATCTGTCTGGTCTCCTGTAAGTGCTTATGCTGAGCAGGCCACAGGGCCCATGGCAAGGAAATCACAGTCAGCAGGTTCATCTGAGGCTCTCCCCAAACCCTCTGCTGTTCTCTACAAGCCCAGGCTGCCCCTCAGGGGTCAAGCCCCTCAGCAGGATTCCCAGGCCTCTGTGGCATGTTTGTTCTGTGTCCTGTTCTGTCTTCTAAGATGTGACCAAGTCACTCTGATCCCCAGCCTGCACAGATGTGGCCATGTCAAGTGTGAAGCTTGAATGGACAGGATACATCCCATCAGCATCAGGGTCTGTGTCACTATCAGTGCAGAAGCCCAGGACCAGGCAGACGCTTGAAGCCATCAGAGAAAGAACACTCTCACATACTGGCCAATGCCTGAAATTCTACCCTTAGACATCCATTCCTTTAACTTTTTAAAACACTAAATTATCAGGAATCCTCTGTTCTAGGAGAGAGGAGTGACCTGCCACCCCTTCCCTCCAAGTGGCAACATGTTCATTGCTCATTCTAATAGCAGCTTTCCAGAGATAATGATCTTGTCCTTGCTTGGGGTACCTGAGTCCTGGCACAGATGGGGCTGTGGCCTGCTAATGAGGAGATGCTGTTGTGGACTAGCCCCGCCAAGAGCAAATGGTTTCATGAAAAGAGCAGTAGCCCAAGGATCAGCAACTGTGGGTCCTAGGCTTAAGAAGGTCACTCCTCAGGGCACCTGGGTGGCTCAGTTCCTTAAGCGTCTGCCTTCGGCCCAGGTCATAATCCCTGGGTCCTGGAATCAAGCCCCACATCAGGCTCCCTGCACTTCTCCCTCTCCCTCTGCCCCCACACCTCACTCGTGTTCTCTTGTGCATGCATGTGCTCTATCTCAAATAAACAAAACACTCTTAAAAATTAAAAAAAAGATTTTTTTAAGGCTTTTGTTTATTTATTTGACAGAGAGAAAGAGAGAGAGAGATCACAAGTAGGCAGAGCAGCAGGCAGCGAGGGAGGGAAAGCAGGCCCCCCGCTGAGCAGAGAGCCCGATGCAGGGCTTGATCCCAGGACCCTGAGATCAGGACCTGAGCCAAAGGAAGAGGCTTAACCCACTGAGCCATGCAGGCGCCCCTTAAAAAAAAAAAATTTTTTTAAAGTCATTCTTCAGGGCATCTGGGTGGCTCAGTCACTTAACAGTGTCTGCCTTCTTCGGTGCAGGTCGTTATCCCAGGGCCCTGGGATCAAGTTCTGCATCAGGCTCCCTGCTCAGCGGCAAGGAGTCTGCTTCTCCCTCTCCCTTTGCCCCTCTCCCCTGTTCATGCTCTCTCTCACATAAATAAATGAAGTCTTTAAAAAAAAGAATGGAGGGGCACCTGGGGGGCTTAGTGGGTTAAAGCCTCTGCCTTTGGCTCAGGTCATGATCCCAGGGTCCTGGGATCGAGCCCCACATCAGGCTCTCTGCTCAGCGGGGAATCTGCTTTCCCCTCTCTCTGCCTGCCTCTCTCCCTCCTTGTGATCTCTGTCAAATAAATAAATAAAATATTTTTAAAAGGAAAAAAAAAGAATGGACCATATGGATGGCTCTGCCTTCGGCTTAGTCACAGTCCCAGGGTCGTGGGATCAAGCCCCGTGTCAGGCTCCCTGTTCACTGGAGAGTCTGCTTCTCCCTCTCCCTCTGCCCTTCTCCCCTACTCATGCTCTCTCTCTAAGTAAGTAAATAAATACCCTTAAAAAAAAAAAAGAGGAGGTAGTCACTCCGCTCTCTGGGTGTCAGTTTCCCCAACTCTAAACTGAGGAGATGATAAGTGTTCTCCTCCCAGCTCCAAAACGCTCTGCCATGCAAGGTTCTAATCCTCCAGGACCAGAAAGGCATGGCCCCAGCAGACCCTGTGGCAGGCTGAGGGCAGCTCCCCCTCCCACCTTATGTTCAATATATCCAAGAGTTGCTTCCAGTTTTCTCCCCCACCTCTTCCCTCAGGTCCTCAGGCCCCTCCCACCAGTCCCCAACCATAGGTTCCACTCCTCCTTCTGACGCCCCCCCCTCCCCGATTTGGCCCTCACCTCATATCAAACGGTCTTCCAGTCTCTGAGTTCACATAGGAGCAAGGTCTTTTGCCACCAGGGTCTGCCCTTTGTTGGACGTGACCTTTCCAGAAGCCACCTCTCAGGCTGCAAAGAGACAGATGTGCCTGTGTGTCACCACAGAGCTGGGCTTCCAGGGCCACAGCTGCTCTTCCCCTCAGCTCTCTGCTCTCCCCACTGCCGTCCAGCAGCCCGTCCAGAGCCTGCTCCTCGGGCCTCCCCGCAGCCTCAGGCACCGCTGTGCTTTTACCTCCTGCAGGTCCAAACCCCAAGCCCTGGGCCTGTAAGACCACTGCCAACTCTGGGCCAGGGAGACCCACTACCCACATGCTCCTTGCTGATCCCTATCCCTCTTCCAGTAGTTCAAGGTCACGTTAGTCCGGACAGAGGCCAAGACCAAACTGTACAATGTTTATTTCCTCATTTTGGTCAAGCTCCTGACTTACAGGAGAGGATGCCAACACAAACCCACCCTAAACTTTCTCTGTGAAAAGGCTCAACCAGAGGCTTCCAGCAGAATACTGAGGTCCTCAAAGCACCGCTTCCAGCGGAAGCTGCCATCAATCTTAAGCCCCAGGACAGCCAAGAAAACAGTTAAAAGCTGACCTTTACCACTTCTCAAGAACATCCGGCCTGATCCCCGGGCACGTTTTCATCTATAATCACTTTGGCAAAGGGGGGGGTCAGAGCTTTTTTCCTTAAAGATTTCCTTGTCTGCCAGGTCCTGGGTTGGTGTCCTGTCCCTTTACTAAATGTTGGGTGGTGGGAGGAGAAAGTGATGGTCATTCGGGGATGGAGGCAGGAGCAATGCTGATGTCTGTGAGCCATGTTTGGGGGCATGCCCCCCACAGAAGCCACTGGGTGTGCAGGTGTGCCAACAACAGAAAATGGCTGTGATTTTGTGTGTCTGCCAAGGACTCATAACTCAGCATAATTCATCTCTTCTGAAATACTTAATACCTAAAAAAATTACTTTCCCAACTCCATCACAGAACCCTCTCCCAAGGATGAAGGGAAGTGACTTGACATCAAATGTAAAATTTAATTTAAAGGACAAATGCAAGGACGCCTGGGTGGCTTGGTTCGTTAAACATCTGCCTTTGGCTCAGGTCATGATCCCAGGGTCCTAGGATGGAGTCCCGCATTGGGCTTCCTCGAGCAGGGAGCTAGCTTCTCCCTCTGCCTGCAGCCCCCCTTGCTGGTGTGCTCGCTCTCTCTCTTTCTCTGACAAATAAGTAAATAAATAAATCTTTTAAATAAAATAAAGCACCGATGTAATGCAGCTTAATCAAATATATACATATACATACTTTCTTAATTTAATCTGTCCAAACAAGGATAGCTATGATCAATGATATGGCTAGCCAGTTCTCCAGATTCCAGGGCACCAGCAGAAAGCTTCGTAAGAAGTAAGAACAACAAAGAAAACATCACTTGAGTAATCAATACTCTGAGGAGACAGTTCTAGGTAGGCATATAAATTCGCAGAAGTTTAGGATAAAATTACAGCCTGCCTATCCATAGTGGAATATTAAGAGCAAAATGAAATTTGGAGGATAATTCCCTGAGCCTAAGGGTGGCATCAGAGAGAACGATCACCCGCAAATTCAGGGTGCTGCCTTATCAGACACAGCCCTTCAGGTCAGCAGACCACAGACCTAAGCCAGGGCGGCATTTCCTATATCCTCATGGACACCCTCCAGCCTGATGAAGCCAGAAATTCCCTCTTCCAAACAGCTGAACATCTGCCAAATGCCTCTGCCGGGGCCCAAAGGTCAAAGCGCAGAAGGCGGTGTTTTTTAATTTTGCTGCTTTTCTGTCTCTTTGTTCTTCCCTATGCCTCATTATCTTGAGATGCCTTTAATAACTGAGCAGGCCTGGAACATTCCTCCTCCTCTTCTCCCACATGGGCTTTTGCCATTCCCCCTCTGTGGAGGAGGATGACGAGAGTGCCAAGCTAGCTGGCCAGAGTGTCTCCTCCTGGGGCAGCTGGCTCCCAGCCCCTGGGTAGGACCTGGGAACAGAGGGTCCTGGAGCCTCCCCGGAATCCATCAGCCACAGGAAATGAGGTTTTAGCAGAAAAGGAGGTCTGTCCACCAACACTTCTGCCCTGCCCTGTGTGTATGCAACCATGTACACGTGCACCCCCGTACACCCCTGAGTTCTCCGGCCTGCAATGCCCGAGTCATTGTGTCTCCTGAGTCAGTACATTACAGAGGTTTTGAGGGAGGTGTTCTAGGTTGGAACATGCCAAATCAGGTGTTTTCCAACAACTCAAGCTGACGCTAGGAACACACCCCCATGGACAGGATATTACTTATATGAACAGTGAATCCCCAGCTGGTCATCGTTCAAGTGGCAGCTATAAACATCCCAGATCTCCCAAACACTTCTCAAACCATCAAATTTCCTGTCAGTCCAGATGCAAGGAAGGAAGGCTGGTACAGTCAAGTCCACAGAGCACTGTGCTGAGAAGGGGGCGCTGAGGAGGAAGCAGGAGACCCCAAGGGACGGACTCCCAGGCTTTCTGAGGAGCCACCATCACACACAGAAGGCTGCCAGTGAGGCTCTAACAAACTAAATTCTGTGAAAACACCAACCAGGAGTCAAGGGAGGTATCTCAAAGGAGGGGGCACTGGAGCTGAGCCTTCACCTCTGAGCGGGACCCTAACTATCCTCTAGCGCAGGCACGGGAGTGTGAGCTCCGGTTACGACAGGCCTGTCTGGGAGCAGACCAGAGCAGCAAGAGCACAAGTTTCTTGAGAACTGACAAGTCTAGAAAAAAAGCAGAGCCAGGTCACAGAGGACTTGAGTGTTGTGATGAGAGTCTGGATTTCATCTACTCCAGGAAATGAGTTTCCACCAAAGGCTTTCTAGTACACTACAGATCCCAGAGGCTGACTGCCCAGGTTCAAGTCCCAGCTCTGCCACTCATGTGGCCCCAGGAAAGATGCTCAACCTCTGTGCACCTCAGCTTTCTCATCTGTTAAATGGGATAGCGTGTTCCATCAACTGCAAGATGTAATTGTGTAAAATCATCTGAGTATCAGATGAAGACAGAAGAAAGACAGAACAACATGTCAAATACTGCAGAATCAACATCAGCTGTTTGGGTGATGGGGGAGAAGAAAGGGATGGGAGAGAGGCCAGGAGAGTGACAAACAAGACAAGATAGGTCAACACAGAAGATATGAGAAAGAAATAAGAACATTCCAGGGTTGGCCATGAGTCTCTACTTGCTGTCTCCTGCTGTGGCCTCAGTGTCCCCAGACAGGAAACCCCACCCTCTCAGCTTTCCAGATCAGGCAGTGTCTGAAAGGGGATGGAAAGAGCCCTGACCCCAGGAGCTATGCTGCAGGGTCATCCGTACCTCTGTGGCTGGGTGCTCACAAGCCAAACCCCTCACCTCCTTGGGTGGGTCTCAGTTTCCTCCTCTGTGCCCTGAGGAGGTGGCTGGATGTGGACGCCTGCTACTTCCCTACTCAGAGCCTCTCCTCTGCCTCGCACCAGCATGCAGGGAGAGCTAGCTGCACCCCGCAAATTTACTTTTACAGTGCTTTGCAAGCACTTTTCGCTAGTCCCCTGTTGTTCCGGCCTTGCCATTCTCCCCCACTCTCCCTCTGTCTCTGCCACTTTTGTATCCACCACCCTCCACCAGACTCGACTCTGCATAACAGGGTGGGTCTATCAGGGTCTATCATTAGGGTCAACCCTCTGAGAGTCTTTCCTAATGGTCCCGGGGCACCCTACACCCCACAACCCAAAGACCTGGCTGTAAGTCCCACTCATGCTCCTGTGATCACATCATTGTTTTGGGTGAGTCACTTCCAATTCAAGGAGTCTGAAAGAGAAGATGGGAACCACCCCCTAGTACACACTCTCAGCCACAATGGGCTTTCTGATGAGTCTCCACTCTTAGGGGATGGTCCAGTCCTACCCCACCAGCCCCCAGGGCCCAGGTTGAGAAAATAGACAGGAAAAGGGGCAGCCCATAGCCTTCTCCATGTGAGCAGGCTATGATAAAGGTTGGCTAGGATAGCCCTGCCCTGGGGAGACAAAGGAAAACAGACACTGGATGAGATCAGGGAAATGCTGGTCCACCCTGCTCCATACCACCACACTTTCCGTGGATGACCCAGAGTGAATCCAGGCTCTAATTTTAATCACTACCCACCCCCTTCCCTGTACAGGTCTGCCTGGCCTGGGGGGTCATCGCAGGGACATTCTGCCCACCCCTGCAACTGGGAGATTCTAAAACCCCATGGCATGTTCCACTGTCCCCTTTGCTCTTTCCTTGCCCCAGCTGGCTGAGAGGGCACAAAGTCACTTTACTTCATCGGAGCTCAAAAGGCGCAGCTGAAGCACTGAACAGAGGAGGGGATCCCAGGAGGTCACTCGGAGCCCAAAGAAGGCTGGAGCCTGAAAGCAGGAGGTGGCATCAGCAAAATAGTGGCCATGACAGTCCCATGAGACCACGGGACTTTACAAGGAGACCCTGGAACAGAACAAGGGCTGGAATGGGCAGGAAGAGGAATACTGATAGGAGGAATAGGCCAGAAGTGCCACAGAGAGGTCCAGGAAGCCGAATCTTGTAACATGAAGTTCTGTAGGGAGGTGGAGGGAGTGGTAGGAGTGGGGGTTCTGAGGAATGAAAACCCCAAAAGGCCCTGAGGTATATGCAAGAAGGGGTCCTTGGAGGGCAACGGTTGGCAAGCCAAGCCAAATACCAGTTTCCCAGAGGTGAAAAGACCCAGAAGAAATGAAAGAAAAACAGTATAGGTTTTGGAAATGGGTTTTCCTGGGTGAGTAGGGGCAGAGCGGGCAGGCAACGTGTGGTTTTAGCTCAGGGAGCTAAATACAGAGGAAAGCTGATGTTTTGATGTACTCTGTGTCTTTACACAATTGTCAAAAGCACCACTTCAGCCAGGCCCACCGGACAGTCAGTTGAGTGGTTTGACACGGGGCATGCTCATTGAGGGCAGAGTACATCTTTTGTTCATCCTGTTCTGAAGGGTTTTTAGAGATTTTAAGTTATATATATAAAACCCATCAGAACAGCTCTCAGCCAGCATACCATTCCCATGACTACCGGCTGGGTCTGTATCCCAAGCAGTGCTCAGTCTCAGGAAATATCTGTTGCTTTGAAATGATCTGAGTGAGCACAGAAGAAAATATCAGTCAGTTAGTTAAGCAGTGGGTTCAATGTGGAGACTGACTGTGGGGACCCTGAACTAGGGTCCTAATGAGGGCTCTAGGCTGGCACACAAAGCATGGAGCAGTATCACGTGGAGGACACTGCCCTGGCTGCCTACTGTTTCCCTGACCAGGGAGCTCATCCCAAACCCAGGTTGGCCCAAACAGAGCAGCTGGGCCCTGCTGTGTTTTCAGAACTCAGGATTACCTCTGGCATCAGCAAATAGCACCAGAAAGTTCCATCAGAAACCAGGGACAAAATAAATAAATAAAAAGAGACCAGTTACAGCTGCCTGCCATCACTCTAATTAAAATAAATATGCAGTCCACCATGATCTGTCACTCTTCTGCTGCTCCCTGGTACCCGCTCCACACACACACAGGCAACAGCCCACCTGTGGAGGGAAAGAGGTCAACCTCAGGGGAGAGGGCTCCCCAGGACCCATGTGTGCCCACAGCTCCTATGCACCCTTTCTCCCTTCATCCCCGTCTTCTCTGGTCTTCATGCTCTTGCTAGAACCTCCCAAGCAGGGTCTCTACCTCAAGGCCTCCAAATCTGCTGTTGTCAATGGCTGGAAAACACCACTGCCACGTTCTCACCCCTTCATTCCATTCAAAAATTGCTCAAAGATCACCTCCTTAGAAAGGCCTGTCCTATTTAAAATAGCATACATGCAGCCCATCACCACCTAACCTTTTATTCTATTTCCATTTTCCTCAAAGCACCCACCTCTACGTGAAATTATGTTTTTATGTTTTGCTAATATATTATCTGTTCCTATCTTCCCAACCACCACCACCCCAAGCCCCAGCCGCCCTGCACATTCTTTCACTCTGAGGACAGGAATTATCTAGCTCTCTGTTGTTTCCCAATATGCTTGAAATGTGCCTGGCACATAGTAAGCTTTCAATAAATAGGTATTTAGTGAATGAATGAATGAATGAATGAATGAATGAATGAAGCGTTTCTGCTTCCATGCCAAGATGATCCATCTGATTTACTATCAGAGGAGCTACCGTTTCCAGTAAAGGGTGAGGTGAAGAGAGTTCCTACTCACTGATATCACAAGGCCACCTCTCAGACGGCAGCACAGAAATGACCATCATACTAGTCTCCTGGGCCAGGCCCTCTGACAGGTTCCCTAAACATGTTAGATCTTTTACTCCTTGCAGTCACCTTATGCATATGGCATTTTCACCCCCGTTTAACAGATGAGAAACCCAGGGCCCAGAGAAGAAACTTTAAGTCCCCCAAGCTCACTGAGCTAATCCATGATAGAGCCTGGACTTAAAAAGCTTCTTGAAGATTTTTCCTAGGACAAAACTAGGGCCACTTACCTATATACGATAGAATATTATACAGCCATCAAAAAACTGAAATCTTGGCATTTGCAACAACATGGATGGAACTAGAGGGTATTATGCTAAGCAAAATAAGGCAATCAGAGAAAGACAATTATTATATGATCTCACTTACATGAGGAGTTTGAGAAACAAGACAGAGGATCCCAGGGGAAGGGAGGAAAAAATGAAACAAGACAAAACCAGAGAGGAAGACAAATGATAAAAAAAGACTCTTAACCTCAGGTAACAAGTTGAGGGTTGCTGGAATGGAGGGCGGGGGGTGGGATGGGTGATGGACATTCAGGAGGTAGGTGCTATGGTGAGTGCTGTGAACTGTGTAAGACTGATGAATCACAGACCTATACCTCTGAAACAAATAACACATTAGATGTTAATAAAAAATAAAAAAAAAATTTAAAAAAAACTAGGGCCACTGAACCATCCCTACCAACCCCCCCTCCCCTGCCCTGGCCCAGGTACTTTTCCACCTTCCCTACCCATAGCACTGACAGCACTGAAGGAGTTAATGAGGCTTGTCTGGCCTCCCACCAAGCTTCCCAGAAGCTCATCAAAGCCTTGAGAGGTAGGGGTGAGGATGAGGGGAGAAGAGGAGAGGGAAAGGAGGAAGGGAGAAAGTGGCAAAGGGCAAGGCTATGAGGTTAAATGAGCTCCTCTCTATATACCGCCCGCCAGATATCTCAGGGCAGCAAAGGGCAGCTCACTCAGACCCTCCACCCTTTCCCTGAACCCGATAGACATCTCCCAAAGTTATCTCAGCCACGAAAGGAAACTGTCAGCCCAGCAGTAGCTGAGCTCCCCAGGCCGAGGCTGCCTGGGACAATGGGGCGGGGTTTCCGGCAGGGGACTGCCCCAAGATGGGAGGCAGGGCCCAGGCTGGCCTGCAGAAGGCAGAAACTCAGTGCACCAGTGACAGTCCAGTCTGCAGAGAGATGCGGACTCCAGGACCCCCAAGCTGTTGACTCATTGCATGTCTCACGGTCGAGTCACTTCGCCTAGGGCCAGCTTTGTCTCAAAGAGACAGAGTCATCCCACACCCATCTTCACAGCCTGTGAGGGACAAGGGAAAGGAAAAAGGAAGGCTGGCTCAGAAGTAGCACCCTTTAGGAAAAATGGTTTCTCAGCCTTAGTAAGCTTCCCGTGTACTGTACTCTCTGGGCACTTAGTAAATATTATCTCAGTTGACCCTCCGCCCTGAGGGTAGGTCCCTTTCTTGTTCCCACTTTACAAATAAGGAAATAAAGTTCAAAGAGATCAAATCATTCACCCCAGTCACTTCCATGCCGCATTTCTAATTTTAAAGGAATAGGAGTTCAGCCCTGCCATCTTACACCCTTTCTCTACCCTCAACAAAACCAAGACCCTGGAGCTCTGTGAAACCTTCCCATGGGATGAGGATAATTATATTGTCTACAGGGACCACCTCTGGCCCGGCTAAGCCACACAGAGCATGGGCACAATGACAAACGTATGGAGGTGTGGGAATTCTGTTGTCCTTTTCCAACCCTGATTACACACTTCCTTCTTTATGCAATGTCCGGTTTCTGGAGTCTCTGGACATGGTCATCTCACCACATGGGGAAGGACAGGGTGGGGATCCAAAAATTTGACTTTCAGGCTCAATTCTGCCACTCAACAGCAGCACGACCTCCATGTGTCAGATGCTGGGAAACGGGCTCACACTGGAGACTTTGCAAGGGCCATGATGCACTAGAGACCCCCATCCTGCCATGCTATATAAAGCCCTTGGAGCTGAGTTTGTGAAAGAGCAGGAAAAAGAAGCATGCCTTCCAGAGTGTGAGGAAGGAGAGCAGTGAGGTTGACAATGGCTTGGCATAGTACTGCTGGGGATGTCCAGGCAGAACCAGTTCTCCCAGGAGGCCCCATTCTGCAGTAGAGCATATACAGGACACATACACCCGAGACAAGATCCAAGGTTAAAGCTGAACATAACAAATCATCAATTTATCCAAACATGAGTTAGGCCATTCCGTTCCTTCCCTCTCAGGAACAATCTCTTTGACCGCGCACATAATATATCTGAACCTCATAAACCCCAGAATCCAGGTTATTGGCCAAAGGGGCCCGGGAAACCCAGAGACCTCTAAGACTATTAACAGCAGAACAAAATCGCCTTCTTGTAAGACATCACCTTTGGAGAACTGTCTCTGAAGAACCTGTATTGACAAATTCCAGAGGTAATTGTTGATGCTGAAAGTTCAAGTCTCATCTGGCCATTTGACAGCATCTAGACCAAAAAGTCAGTTGATTTTTCTAGGTGTAACCCTGGTACCTCAGCAGACCCTTTGAGGTTCCTGTCAACTCTATTTTTGTCCCTGTGTCTGGGAAAACTGACTAAATTTCCTTTTATTTGGAACCAAGCCCAACTCTGAAGTTGGGTGGATGTAGCCACACTTCCGCACCCAAATTTCCGTAGGTTTGAAAACAACACTGGGTGTTGCAGAGAACAGCTGTGCTAACAAGCACGGTTCTTATCTGTCGGAGCCTGGTCCTGCCGGGGTGTCCTGGAGAGCTGGCGCAGTGACTGAAGAGTGGCCAGCCACACCTAACAGGGCCCAGAGTTACAAAGAAGCTGCTTCATCAGATAAGGAGCCTGAGAGAAAACCCTTAGAAAGGACCAAAAGAGTCAGTACACCATTGTGAGGGACTCTTCCCCCACAAAAACTGCCTCCAGAACTTCTTCCAGGAAGATCACCCTGATTATCCTCAGGACACTGGAAATGCCTCCTTCCTCAGCATTTTTAACAGCTGTGTCAGAACGGGCACAGGTTAGACACAATGGGCATCACACTGAGTGTTCCCACCTCTCTATGCACAGGTTCTGGCTTGTTCACCAACTTTGTAATCAACTACAAGCCCTCAGAAAGCAGGCAGGCAGCTCTGTGTGTAGCCATCTGTGTGTCCTCCTCCACAGTGCCCAGGGGCAGGGCAAGCAAATTCATGCTGGTCCCTCTGTCCACACTGGGGAACTTTCTGCATCTGCCTCAGTGGTGCTCAACCCTCACTCCACATTAGAGGCATCTGGAGAACCTAAAAATTCAACGGCTCACCCCAGAGGTTCTGATTTAAGTGGTATGGGATGGGAGTCAGACCTTGGCTTTTTTTTTTTTTTTTTTTTTTTTTTTTTTTTCGGATCTTGGCACTTTCTAAACATGCAGCCAAGGCTGGGGATCCCTGCTCTAGAGTGTGGACACCAGCTTGGAACCCAAGACTGCTTACTGTAACAGCGGGGAGGTTGAAGCAGATAATCCAGGGAAGAGGTGGTAGAACCCCCTCCTGCAGCCACCTTTAGAGGAAGCACAGAGAACAATGTAGACCATCACTGGATCGGGGCTGCTGGCTTGGGGAAGGAAAGTGACCCCAGAATGCAATCTTCCTCCTAGCCAAAGAAGTGACTTCTGGGCAGGGGAGATATTAAAATATTTATTAATGGGTGTGGCACAGGTATTGGCCTGTGAAAACAAGTCAGTGGCCATCAGGATGGATGCCTGCTGAAGGCCAGCCCAGCTACTGGGGCTTCTGTATTCATCCTTTAAAACTCACCTCTAGGGGCGCCTGGGTGGCTCAGTGGGTTAAGCCTCTGCCTTCAGCTCAGGTCATGACCTCAGGGTCCTGTGATCAAACCCCCCATCATGCTCTCTGCTCAGCGGGGAGCCTGCTTCCCCCTCTCTCTCTGCCTGCCTCTCTGCCTACTTGTGATCTCTTTCTCTATGTCAAAAAAATAAATAAAATCTTTAAAAATTTAAAATTAAGAAAAAATAAAACTCAACTCAACAGTCACTACTCAACAAAATACTCAATAAACATTTCACTTTTTCCATTTCTAATTCCTCTTTTGAGAGTGTGAAAGTAGTGTTTGCTCATAGTAGAAAATGCAGAAAACCAAAATCATCCACAACCCACCATCCAGAGACAACCACCTGAACACACACACAGAGGGTGCCTATCTCCACTCCTGCTTAGAAAGCTCGACTGTGTCTTCCTCTGCTCCTTTCTGGCAGGTATCTTCCTTGATGGGCAAGGTGTTCCAACTTCAGTCAGAGGAGAAAATCCCAAAGACCCCAAAGCATCCCCATGTCATTTTATCACTTTCCATTACCCTAAGGGAATAAAAACGGAAATCCTAGTTCCATTTGAAGAGAAAGGGAAAGTGAGTAACCAGGATGGGATGGTACCTCCCACAGGCAGACTGAGTCAATCAGCAAACATTCCTGGAGTGCAAGGAATTTGGGGGATACAAAGATGTGTCACCCCAGTCTCCACCCTTGAGGACTTCATTGTGTAATTAAAGATATTAGACAGAGCCCCCTCACCCCAACTACTGAGATTTAATGAACTAATAACTATAAAGTGCTTAGAATAGTACCTAGAACATAGTAAGTGCTCTTGAGTGTTTGCTGATAATCTTATTTTTATTACCCAAGACATCAGGCATGTGTGTTCCAAAAGAGTGATAAAGATCAAAAGGGTTCTTTGGAGGAAGGAAAGATTGTTAGGGTTTGGGGGAGGTGGGGATACGTTCCTGGATCCTGAAAGCAGACAAAGACCCCAGCCCTGAGCTTTGGAAATACCCCAGGGCACACAGGAACTTGGGACAGCCACCCACCCACCTGGGCCCTCCACCCTGCAATGGGGACTGCACAACTCACAATTAAACTCTTCTCTGCAGGGTGCCTGGGTGACTCAGTGGGTTGAGCCTCTGCCTTCCGCTCAGGTCACGATCTTGGGATCCTGGGACAAGCCCCGCCTCAGGATCTCTGCTCAGTAGGGAGCCTGCTTCTCTCTCTCTCTGCCTGCTTGTGATCTCTGTCTGTCAAATAAATAAATAAACTCTTCTCTGCTATATGAGTGGTGGGACGAGGGGGCCACCTGACTGGCTCAGTCAGCAGAGCGTGTGACTCTTGACCTCGGGGTCATGAGTTCGAGCCTCACACTGGGAGCAGAGATTACTAAAAAAAATGAAAGTAAGAAAAAAAATATATATGGAGGGGTTGTTTTTGTTTTTGTTTTTGTTTTAAATGAAAAGGAGTCAGGGGGTGAAGCAGGTTTCAGAAGGCAATCACAGCACAGCTCTTCCGTGGCAGCCGCCGGCTGAGACCGCTTGGAGTCTGTGTGCCCGGTGAAACCTGCATTCTGTAAGCTGCAGGGAAACCCCGAGGAGGCCTGAGGGAAGGACCTGGGAAAGGCCCTGTTGCACTGGACAGCAGAGGGGTTTTTAGAGTCCGAATAAGGAACAGAAAGGGAAGAGGGGGCTGGCAGCCAGCACGGAAAACAGGGATGCGGAGTGGGCCAGGCTGTCTACTGGGCAGGGAGGTGTTGCTCGGGGATGGGTGTGTGAAATGCCCTCTTCTTGACCTCCACAAAACCTCCAGGAAAATCCACTCTTCCTCCAGGACTTAGGCTAGATTAAAGGCTGTAACAAAATGTCTGCTGACCCCAAGACTGGCAAGGCTGGGCACAGAGACCCCCCGCCCCCAGGGGTCTCACTGAGGCTCACAGAAGCTACTATTCATCTTCACCTCAAGCCAACCTGGGCTGCAAAGGATAAACCAGAAAGGACACAGGACAGACCTAATAGGAAGACGCAGAGGAGTGGGGCGGGGGGTGGGTGGGGTGTAAGACCCAACACCAGAAGGGTGGGGGCTGTGCAGGAGATGGGCATCGGCTGCTTCACACACAAGATGTTTGTGCAAAGGACTTCAAAAGGAAACACAAAATCCCCTCCCTGTATATACGTTATCTGTCTTGTCACTCCAGCCACTGGGTGGTGGATCCTGACATAGGGGTGTAGGAGGGTTTGGCCACTTTGATCCATCCTTATCTAGCCTAGAGCAGTGTGAGGCCCATGGCTCCCCAGCTCAGCCGGGCCAGACCTATAATTCATATACTCTGGCCTCCTGGCCTCAGAGGGGCTTTGGTGGTGAAACTGCAGTCCTAGCTGGTACCAGCCACACCCTCCCCCAGGCCCTGGGGATTAAGGCATGGGGGAGGGGGGGCAATTGCATTCCTACAGACCACCTCACCTCCAATCCCCTGCTGGTGGGGCCTCTCAGGCTTCTGTGGGCCAGGCCCAGGGGCTGTAATGGCTCCTGAGGAAAACTGTGTAGCATTTCAACTGGAGAAATGAGGAAGTGAGATTGTTTCTCCTCAGGAACTTCAGGCCTTCCTCCGAGACAAGCCCTTTCCAATAGCATCCGTGTGAGTCAACCCCCAGTGCCTGGAGCCAGGAAGCACCCTCCTTAGTGCCTGGCAGACCTGCCTCAGCAGTTCCAGGAGAGAAAGAGCCAGCTAGCAGCAGTGGGACAGGGTCACCCACCAGCAGCTTCCTCCCCGACAAGCCTCAGCCTTCATTGCTCCTTAACAAGGCAGGGGCTTTGCTCTGGATAAGGGCATCCATCTATTGCCTGTTCAACCATACGCTCTTTGAGGGCAAAGCTATGCCTTTAGTTCCTATATCCTAGGATTTGGCATAGCTTTATGCACAAAAGGGACACGTGCATTTCCAGGAGGCTTCTCTCTGCTCCTGACCTCTCTTTCATTTGTCCTTGGCGGCACAAGGGCCTGTCCAGGACCAGAGCTGATCTGGGAAACAGAACTCTTGGGTCTAACCTGTTCTGCTCTCTGCATGAGCTGCCCCATGTGTGAGTCCCACAGTGGCAGTGGTGGAGGGAGATGGGCTGGGCCCCCTGGCGGGCCAACACCCCCCCACATACACACACCTGCTGGACGCTCTCTCCACCACAGCTTTCAGAATCCTGTGAAGATGCAGCCAGCTCCACAAAGAGCTGTGTTCCTTGAAGTGCTTCCAGTTAACATTTCCTTTCTGGAGGAGATAAACAGCAGGGCTGGTGACATCAGTGTGACCACCTAGGGCTTAAAGCAGGAGGACTGTTCAAGGGCTCCTCTGAATTCAGGTTTGTGCATTGGTGCTACTCTATCCGAAACATCATCTCTCACCTTCAGAGCAACCTCCAGAGGTGGGGAGAGCAAATATTACTGTCTCTAATTTATCCAGAAGATGGAGACTGACTGAGAAAACTTATATGGGTCACCGGAGACTTCACAGCCACCGTGTGAGAACCAGAATTCAAGTTCAAGCTCCTGGCTCTTTTCTATGGGCTGCATACACTAGGGAAGAAAGATTTCCTAGCACGGGTCTCTTCTTTGGCTCCTTGGGACTCTAAAGGCAGGAGGGAAGGGACAGTTCTTCAAGACGAACCTCAAGGATGGGGATGCACCCCCATATTCCTATAACAATCAGACATTTGTTCACTCATCAAATATTTATTAAGTATGTACCTTGTGTGGGGCACCTGGGTGGCTCAGTGGGTTAAAGCCTCTAATTTCCGCTCAGGTCATGATCCCAGAGTCCCCGGATCGAGCCCCGCATCCGGCTCTCTGCTCGGCAGACAGACTGCTTCCTCCTCTCTCTCTCTCACTCTGCCTGCTTGTGATCTCTGTCTGTCAAATAAATTAATTAATTAATTAAATTTAAAAAAAAAAAGTATGTACCTTGTACCAAACACAATGCCCCTCCCCATTCACAGGGGAGTGTTCCAAGACCCGCCCCTTCCCCCATCATGCCTGAAACTGCTGATGGTACCTATACACACATACGTATGGCAAAGTTCAACTTATACATTAGGTGCAGTAAGAAATTAACAATTATGCTACAAAGATGTTATACAAAATATGTATAACAATATACTTTAACAAAAGTTTTGCAAATGTCTCAAAATATCTTACTGTACTCACGCCCTCCTCTCGGGATAACAGGAGACGATAACCACCAGGAGACGGAGCAAGGTGATGACGTAGCACTGTGACGTAGAGTTAGGCTCTCATTGACCTTCAGCAGATTCGGCAGAAGGGACCTTCTGCCGCCTGAGTGTGGCTGACCACGCGTAAATGGAACCCCGGAAAGAGACACTGAGGCTGGGGCACGGGTACTACTGTACTGTGCCAGGAGCTGGTCACGGAGATGCAGTTACACCTGGTGGGAAGTGAGAAAAGATTTCAGTCTAGGGCGCCTGGGTGGCTCAGTGGGTTAAGCCGCTGCCTTCGGCTCGGGTCATGATCTCAGGGTCCTGGGATCGAGTCCCGCGTCGGGCTCTCTGCTCGGCGGGGAGCCTGCTTCCCTCTCTCTCTCTCTCTCTCTCTCTCTGCCTGCCTCTCTACTTGTGATCTCTCTCTGTCAAATAAATAAATAAAATCTTTAAAAAAAAAAAAAAAAAGATTTCAGTCTAAAATGGAATCCGAGGGCACCTGGGTGGCTTAGTGGGTTAAAGCCTCTGCCTTCGGCTGAGGTCATGATCCCAGAGTCCTGGGATCGAGCCCCACATCGGGCTCTCTGCTCAGTAGGGAGCCTGCTTCCCCCTCTCTCTCTGCCTGCCTCTCTGCCTACTTGTGATCTCTGCCTGTCAAATAAATAAACAAAATCTTAAAAAAACAAAATGGAATCAGAGATCAGGCCACAAAGAATCTCACGCATGCGCCCTAAGAAGGATGAAGGACTCAGCTCGATTTCCCGCTCTAGGCTGATTTATGTAAGAGGGAGACTTAGTGCCTGACCAATGAACATCCGGCGAGAATCCCTCCTCGTCTTCAAGCCAATGAATTTACTGCTTGGACTCTGGCTGGACTCCCGGATTTGTGCTCCTTGCAGGTAAATACAGCCCACCCCAGACCCTGGAGGGACCGTCTCTGGCTTGCTACAGGGCGTACTTCCCCACTTACTAGAATTCTGGTAATTTGAGATTGCCTCGGTTTACTTTTTTTATTTGGGCTGACAGAAGAAACAGACGTTAATGAGCTAGTGACAATAAAGCCTGAGCTATAGGAGTACCCTTTAGGAACCAAGGTAGCATTCTGGGAAGAAGTCCGTTTCAGGTGAGACCCAAGCCACAGGAAAAAAAACACATCTTCCAGGTGGAGATCGGGAGCTGGCTGTTGGATATATGAGGGGTCTAGATTGCATGTAGACAACTTTAAAATTATTAACCCAGAGATAGATGACAGTAACCTTTCCGTGCCCAGTATCCAGCAATCTCCCCAAGAAGCAGACCCTACATAAGAGTAGCATGCAAACAATTTCTAAATAAGTTCCTTATTTCCAGTTCCAATCAGTTGGCTCTACTAAGGGAAATTGGCTAACATTGTGCCTGGAGTCTGCCAACTCTCCCTTCTGCCCTTATCCCCCACCTGGGCTGGTTTTTCCTCTTCTTCCTCTACTCTGCCCACCTCCCTCACCACAGTACAAGACCCTCCCATCTTGAGCAGACTTTCTCATCCCTGTGGCTCCCTCCAGCCAAGATCCTGGTTCTTCCCTTCCTTTTCTGGGCCAGCCGTGAGCCTGTTGCTCTCAGCTTCCTGTTCTCCTCTGCTCCATATTGGAGGAAGACACAGGAAGACTGACTTCGACAAGCTGTGTTCCCCAAAGTGTGCTGAGAAATAGCTTCCAGGCAGGATTGTCCAGTGAAATTGGATAACAGGAGAAAGAGAGAAACCAGGACACTTGTCCCTACTTCTCTCTGCTCCAGGTGGGTTTTCCAACAGGGGCTTACCGCCTTCATATTTTGAGCTACTGTCAAGGAATCCCTGACATGATTCTGCTTCCCAGAAGGTATCCCTGACTCTAGTGCCTTTTATTTATTATTTTTTTAAAGATTTTATTTATTTGACAGAGAGAAACACAGCGAGAGAGGGAACACAAGCAGAGGGAATGGGAGAAGGAGAAGCAGGCAGGCAGCCCGATGTGGGGCTCGAACCCAGAACCCTGGGATCATGACCTGAGCCGAAGGCAGACGCTTAACGACTGAGCCACCCAGGCGCCCCGACTCTAGTGCCTTTTAATGCCAAGTTCCAAAAGAAAGCTCCTGCTCTTGGCCACTGGCACACCACCCCCTCCCTCATCCTTCCATCGCAAAGGTAGTAGCAGGTCCCACTGAAGCCACCCTCTGGCTTCCTTGCCACTGTTTGGCCTTTCAGCAATTCCAACAATCCTTTAACTTGCTATCTGCATTATGTTCCCTCTATTGCTTCTGAATTTTTTTGGATTTAGAATTCCTTTATACTCTTAAACATCATTGCTGATATGCTGGATTTATAATAAGATAAATATGGTTTTCATTCCCATTCATGCCATACAGCTCCTAAAAGCCTTGGAATTTCCTAAGTGTTGAGAACGTTGAAGGTGTATTTTGTTATGTTAATGAAATAACTTAGGAAAATCTCCGAGGATGGGGGAGCTGGTTGCTGGGACAACCAATGTTGTGATTAGAGGGCCGGAACTTTCAGTCCCACCCCTCTAACCTCCGGAGAGAGGATAGGAGCTGTGTATTCAGTTCAGTCACCAATGGTCAATGACTTAATCAATCATGCCTATGTAATGAAGCCTTTATAAAAACCCCAAAAATAGGGAGGGTAGAGCTTCCGTGTTGGTGAAGAGGACAGTGCCGTGCTCAGAGAAAGCAAAAAAGCTCCACGCCCTTTCCCCATACTCTGCCATATGCATCTCTTCCATCTCTCTATTCTGGAGGTATATACCCTTCTATAATAAACCGATAACCTAGTAAGTAAAATGTTTCTCTGAGTTCTGTGAGCCACTCTTGCAAATTAATTGAATCCAGGGAGGATCATTGGAACCTCTGATCTTTAGCCCATTGGTGAGAAACACAGGTGACATGGGCTTGTGATAGGGTTCTGAAGGGGTGAAGGGAGGTAGAGGGCAGTGTTGTAAGACTGAGCCTTAAACCTGTGAGCTCTGATGCCATCCCCAAGTAGATAGTGTCAGAATTGAGTTGTATTGTAGGACACCCAGTTGGTGTCAGAGAATTGCTTTCCAGTTGGGAAAAACACACTTTGGGACTGGGTGCAGAGTATTGTGTTAGAGACATGAGATAGCTGGATTCTATGTACTGCTGCTGGCCACATTAGAAATTAAAATATGGGCGCCTGTGTGGCTTAGATGGTTAAGCACATGCCTTCGGCTCAGGGCATGATCCCAGAGTCCTGAGATCAAGTTCTGCATCAGGATCCCTGCTCAGCGGGGAGTTTAGTTCTCCCCTGCCTCTCTCTCTCTCTCTCTCTCGCTCGCTCTCTTTCTTTTTTTTTTTAAGATTTTATTTATTTATTTGACTGACAGAGATCACAAGTAGGCAGAGAGGCAGGCAGAGAGAGAGGAGGAAGCAGGCTCCCCCCCACTGAGCCACCCAGGCGCCCCTCTCTCTCTCTCTTTCATGATTAAATAAATAAAATCTTTTTAAAAAATAAATAAAAATAATGAAGACTTGCCTAGAGTTAAATTTTTTTTTTTTTTTAAAGAAATTAAGGGGCGCCTGGGTGGCTCAGTGGGTTAAAGCCTCTGCCTTTGGCTCAGGTCACCGTCTCAGGGTCCTGGGATCGCCGGCATCAGCATCGGGCTCTCTGCTCAGTGGGGAGCCTGCTTCCGCTTCTCTCTCTGCCTGCCTCTCTGCCTACTTGTGATCTCTCTCTGTCAAAATAAATAAAATCTTTAAGAAAGAAAGAAATTAAAATAGAAAACTATGGATTCCTTTCAATTAATAATAATCCCATTCCATGTTAACATAAATAAGATTTTTATTTTTAAAGGCTATATTACAAAACAAAAATATACTTGTGAGCAGAACAGCATAGTTTTGCATGTCTGTAAATCTCTATTGTCTGGATGAGTAAAGGGCAGCTGGATTCTTGTGTCTGCTTCTGCTTTCAGTCTACTGTGAAATGTTGTTTTGGGTGAAGTATGAAGAAATTCTGGCCTCACTCAGATTTGCCATTGAGAACAAGTATAATATTTTCATAGCCTTTTTTTTTTTTTTCCTTTCTTTTAGGGAGACGGGGAGAAGGGCAAAGGGAGAGAGAATCTTAAAAAGTGTCCACGCCCAGCATAGAGCCTGATCTGATGGGGACTCAGTCACCACCCTGAGATCATGATCTGAGCCAAAACCAAAAGTCAGGGACAGTGGCTCATCAGAACATTGGATCTCGTACCTCTGGTTCCGGGCTCTGGCAGCAGTCTTTCTCTGGAATTTGGTCTACTTGAATGAGCCCCACAGACAATGGGCACTCTGATTTGTAGTTCTATCTAATTCACATTCAGAGCAGCCTGGATCCTTGGCCCTGATCACTTGGCAGGTGAGCTGCCTGAGCTGGCCCTCTGAGCCCACAGTGTCAGCACTGGATGGCTCCAGCTATGCCCCAGCTGGCCTTTGCACACCCACCCCCCACTCCTGCCCACAGCGCCGGATACCTACCGCTTAAGTACCCTGTGTTTCCCGCTTTGTTGTGTTTGCTCTGTATCGTGGCCGATGCCTACAGAGAAATGTGAATTAAAGCATTTGATACGTTGGAAACATTTGCTTGTTTTTAAATAAAATTTAAAGTACAGCGCTCCAAAAAAAAAAAAAAAAAAAAAAAATGCCACCCAGGTTCCTTTTTCTAATAATTGTGGATATTCTTCTCTGATACTCAACAAGTGGTATAGTTTTGGGGGTTTTTTTTTATATTTTCTTTTTTTTTTAAGAGTTTATGTATTTATTTATTTATTTGAGAGAGAGAGAAAGAGCATGAGAAGGGAAGAGAGGGAGAAGCAAGTTCCTTTGAGCAGGGAACCCAACACGGGGCTCAATCCGAGGACCCTGAGATCATGACCCAAGCCCAAGGCAGATGCTTAACCAACTGAGCCCCCCAGGCGTCCCAAGTGGTATAGTTTCTTAAAGGTAGCTTGCAATGTGGAATTTGAAACCCTATCACTGAACTTTTATTCTGTTACAATGAAATACATTAGTCTCTCTTTAATTTTGAATAGATCTTTGTATCTATTCATGATTTTGCAATCTCCTGGATGGGTCATTTAAAAAGTGTTGGTAGGGGAGGGGAATGCCTGGATGGCTCAGTTGGTTAAGTGGCTGCCTTCAGCTCAGGTCATGATTTCAGGGTCCTGTGACCAACCCCCATGTCGGGCTCCCCGCTCATGGGGGAGTGTGTTTCTTTCTCTCCCTCTGCCCCTCCCCCTGTTTCTACACTCTCTCTCAAATAAATAAATAAAATCTTTAAAAAAATATTTTGATAGGGCATCCGATGTGTCAGTTGATAGAGCATGTGACTTTTGATCTCAGTGTCATGAGTTCAATCCCCTCATTGAACATGGAGCCTACCTAAAAATATATTTATATTAGCTCATTAAATCATACGACTCTTCCAAGCAAGGGCCTGTTTCATATAGTATCAAAAGCTACATTAATTACTCTCAACACCAATCCCATCAGAAAAGACTTAAAGTATTAGGCAGTTGTCAAGCTCATGGAGGTGGATACAAGGTTTCCAGTTTCTAATTTCTACTTTAAAGCTCATGTTTTATAATTGGGAACAATTACTACCAGTTGTTTTCACTGAAGTGACAGTCTCACTTTGATCACTTTCAAAAATATCTGCAAAATATCCAAGTCTAAGAAACAATTTGTCATTCTTTGAAGTAAAAAATTAAAAAAAAAAAAAATAGAGTTCCGTGAAGAAAGCAGCTAGTTTAGTTCACAACTCAAAACACCCGCACATACTTTCATACTTCAGTGTGCACTAGAAGTTCTTCATGCATATTTCCTCTATCATCACACAGAATAATAATTTTTAAAAAAAGGGTTAAGATTAAACAAAATTAATCTTTTACAGCTTCATCAAACACAATCTTGGGACACCTGGGTGGCTAAGTTGGTTAAGCTTCTGCCTTCAGCTCAGGTCATGATCCCAGGGTCCTGGGATCAAGTCCCACATCAGGTTCCCTACTCAGTGAGGAGTCTGCTTCTCCCTCTACCCCTCCCATCTGCTTGTGAACTCTCTCTCTCATTCTCTCTCAAAAAAATAAAATCTTTAAAAAAAATTTTTTAAGTGAAACTGACCTTTTTTTTTCTTCAAGTGCATGAATAAATGAACAAATTCTTGGCTCTGTCAAGAACAGTGTGGTCTTGAACAAATGACTTCAAACATCTGAGCCTTAGTTTGTTCTTCCGTAGGAGCCTGGGCACAGGGTCAGCGGTGTCCCTCCTAGGACTAGTCTCCATGTCACCAGAGGAGCCCTGATCACAGAGCAGGCAGAGCTGGAGGACAGAAGGAAAAATAAACTCAGTGCTCTGGACCAAAGGAGTGTGGGCACTAGAGGAGCAGGACTCTTGAGAAGATGCAGAGAGCACAGTGAGAGAGTCTAGAGGTTTCCCCTTTCAGAAGGTAAGGCACACAATTGGGGGGGGGGGGACACATGGACACTTCCTCTAGCCTCCTATGACTCCCCTGGGTTTTTTGTGTGTTTGTTTGTTTGTTTGTTTTAAGATTTTATTTATTCATTTGACAGAGAGAGAGATCACAAGTAGGGACAGAGGCAGGCAGAGAGAGAAGGGAAGCAGGCTCCCCGCTGAGCAGAGATCCCAATGCAGGGCTTGATCCCAGGATCCTGAGACCAGGGCCTGAGCCAAAGGCAGAGGCTTAACCCACTGAGCCACCCAGGCACCCCTCCCCTGGGTTTAAAAAAAAAAAAAAAAAAGTGGGTTTACAACTGCAGGGGGCTTTCCCTAGCTCTAAGCTCCCAGCTCTCTGTTCCAGGAAACTTCTTTTTTTTTTTTTTTTAAAGTAATCTCCACACCCAACATGGGTCTCAAACTCACAACCCCAAGATCAAGAATCTAATGCTCTTCCAACTGAGCCAGCCAGGCCCCCCATGTCCCAAGAAGTTTCTAAACACAGTACTTGGCACTAGCCTACACTAAATTGCTGTAGCCTGGGGCCTTGATCAAATAATGGGCCTCGTTCATTGAGTCATTAATTATGATGTACCAGGCACTGTTTTTAGTGCTGGGGCACAGTTAAGTGAATGAGCTAGTCTCTGCTCTCTATCCATTCAAATTGGGAAGGCAGCACGAAAGAGGCAATAGATTTCAGGTTGTAATAAGTACCACAAAGAAAAACAAAGCAGTAATGGGTTCGCTAGGGTGGTTGAAGGAGACTCGTTTGGCCACGTCATCCTCTCCTGGACTAAGGCGCAAGGACTGCCAGCTGGGGAGGAGAGAGGTACAGATAGGGAAAGTGAGAACAAAAGAGAAGGAAGAGAAGAAGAAAGACCGTGATTCATGGAGTGTGGTGGGGCCTGCTGGTTAGCTAAGCCCCTGTAGGTGCCAAAAGCTGCTGGTGGCCCAGGGCCCTGGCCTTCCTGGTGCTCACCTTGAGTTCATACCCTCTGCCCCCAGGCTTTCTCCAGGGGGCCTCCTGCCCAAAGTTTGAGAGCTTGTGACAGTCTGGCTTGGGCTCCAGGGGAGACCTCTGAAGGAGACAGGTGGACACCCCAAGCATGACCACAAAACACAAGCCCACAGGGACCCCAAGATGACCTGGGTGGAATCATTTGTTTCTGATGGAAGACTGAGAGCAGAATAGCTTTTTCCCTGAAAACCAAGTGGTCCCCGAGACAGCTGTCATTTTGAGAGGGCTATACATGCACGACTCTCCTGGACCAGCCTGTCAATGAGCTCAAGAAGAAAACTGAGCCCCAGGGAGCAGTGAGTTACCCCTGCACGACAGCCACTGCCACCCAGGACTGAGAGCAGACACCAAACGGACGGACTCAAGACTGCTCTGGAGACAGGGGCAGCCGGGGCAGCAGCTGGGGGAAACTCAGGGCTCGGCTCTCCCAGGTGCTGCATAGCTCCCTCCCAGAAGGCCACCAGCCCTATCCCCACCCTGCAGTTCTCTCTTGGGTGGGAAATCCGAGCCTTCCATGTGGCAGCAGATTCCAAAAAAGCAAAGAAAACAATCCTTCCTTTAAGGAGATCACAATCTCCTGGAGCCGATTGGTAACTGAATATGAGGAGTGCTAGGCACAGCTACTTGTGTGTGTGTGTGTGTGTGTGTGTGTGTGTACACATCTCACATATGACATTACAAGCACAGAGGCCACCTCACCCAGCATGGGCCATTTGGAGAGATGAGTGCGATCTGCCAGGCCAAGTGCAAGAGCCCTTATAAAGGAGCAAAGAAGTGGGGGATCAGTGTGTCCACAGAGTGAAAATTGAGGAAGCATGGCCACCTCCTCAATCGAAGTACACTAAAGCCACGACTTGCTTCCCAGTTTTCTTTTAACCCAGGGACACACCTACCATATCTGCAGACAGTACACCATTAACCACACTTGTAAGTGGCAAAACAGTCCCATCCCCTTTTGTTATCACATTTTTGGTGTGGGAGTCACAGGAGATAAGTATAAGAAGTTTCTTTTTTTTTTTTTTTTTTTAAGATTATTTATTTATTTATTTGACAGAGATCGCAAGTGGGCAGAGAGGCAGGCAGAGAGAGAGAGGAAGGGAAGCAGGCTCCCCGCCGAGCAGAGAGCCCGATGCAGGGCTCGATCCCAGGAACCTGGGATCACGACCTGAGCTGAAGGCAGAGGCTTAACCCCCTCAGCCACCCAGGCATCCCAGTATAAGAAGTTTCAAATGGAATAAAAGCTATCCAAGATGAAAGCAGGGTGATCCACTGACCCAATTTTAGCACCAAATGTTCTGCATCCCGGGAAATCCTTGGTCCCAGATCATCCAGGAGAATGGGTCATCCTAGACAAGACAGTGCAAGGGGTGCCTGGGTGGCCCAGTCGGTTAAATATCTGTCTTCCACTTGGGTCATGATCCCAGGGTCCTGGGTTGGAGCCCCACATCAGGCAGCTTAGGAGGGAGACTGCTTCTCCCTCACCCTCTGCCTGCTGCTCCCCCAGCTTATGTTCTCTCTCTATCAAATAAACAAATACAATCTTTGAAAGAAAGAAAGAAAGGAAAGACAGTGCAAGAAGAGAGAAGAAGCCAGGGAGCTGGCTAGCTAATCAACTAACCACCTTGGGGAGGTGAGGATTGGAGGCAGGTGACAGAGTGTGTCTGTACATGACAGACGGAATCTCCTTTGGTAGCATTAACCCCACCACACCCCCATCCTCATCATCACCCTGTCCTGAATGCCCCTGGCAGTTGTCATCTGTCCCTGCCTAGTAGACTCCTCACAGCCCCCCAGCAGTGTTTCCTCACCTCTCAATGACCCCTTGGTGGGGCACACTGGGCTTCATCCCCCTTCAATAGATAAGAGCACACCTGGCATCCTCCCTGGCCTTGTAGCAAGCCCCCAGAGTTGTACTTTGGCAATGTCTCCAGGCAGCTGCCTTTAACCCATTCCTGACCAGCATCCCGGCGTACTCCCTGCACGCATGGACCCCCTTGCTCACATTCTGGGCCCTTGCTACAGCCTTGCACACTGACTCATGGCACATGGGAGGAGGGGCATGTCAGAGCAGCTTAAGCTACGGACAGTAGGACTCTTGGAGTCTTCCCCTCTGAAAGGAGATATCTAAGCACCCCCACCCCCGGCCAGGGCAGGGTCAGCAGGAGCAACAATGTTATTCCACTGATGCCACGCGTCCACCAGACCCCATGTCTGCCCGCAAGCCACCAGTCACGCTCAATGCCGCCTCTGTTGCAAGGTTGCTCATGAAAAGCCCCTGTGTTGTGGCTCCTGGCTCCAGCGAGGTCTTCGATACAAGGTCTCCATTCGTGCCAGGCTGGCCCTCCTCAGCTGCACGGGCAGCCCTGCTCCCTGAGGAAAGCTGCCGGGGGTACAGGGTGAATCTTCCCCCCAGCTTCCACAAAGGCCAAGCGCACGCTGCCTGTATTCCCGCCTTCCACCCAGCATCGCCTTTCTCTGCCTTCTGGGAAACCCTGACACAGGCTTGGAAAAGCAGGGCCCAGGAGTGCACACCACACTGGGTCTTGGGGAGCCTGGACCTCTCTGTTAAAAGCCATCCAAGCTCCTGGCTGTCCCAAAATGTCAGTGACAGGACACACACAGTGAAGCAAAGACAGGAAGAAAACCAGCTGTCTGAAAGGTACCTCCCTCCGGGACTGAATGAAGAGAGTCAACTCTGGGGAATAGGGCAGCGTTTTTGGTTAGAGAGCTGGTTTACTGGCTTTTTTGAAGCTCATGAAACATCATGAGTCCTGTACCGTCCTACAGCATGCATAGGCGCCAGGCAATGGAACAGAGCAGTGGTTCTCAAACTTGAGCATGCACCAGAATCATCTGGAAGGCTTGATACAACACAGATTGCTGGACCACCCACCAGAGTCAGTGGTTCATCAGGAGTGGGGTGGGGCCCGGGAATTTGCATTCCTACCAAGTTCTCAAGAGATTCTGTTGCTGTGGTCAGAGGACATCACTTTAAGAACCATCAGAATAGGGTCTCCCTTGTTAAAAAAAAAAAAAAAAAATCCAACATGGAGTCACTTGTGCTAAGGCCCATGTCCCCTAACCAAACTGCAGTTTCTGCCTTTCCTAGGAATATGATTTTCACCAGTCAGTCTGGAATTTTCTGGTCAACACCAGTGAAGAAATCCTCCTGAGAGACCCCTAGTGTCCTCCAAAGGAAAGTGACCTTGCCTGAAACGATCCACTCCTTGCAAGAATCACTGCTTTGCCCTGACTCCTTCTTCCTGTAAGTCTTCCATTTTGTACAGCTTCTCAGAGCTCCTTCGTACTCGCTAGCTAGGATGCTGCCGATTCATGAGTCCCTGAAGAGAGCCAGTAAGATCTTCACATCTATTCAGCTGAATTTTGTTTTTCAACACCCCTGGCCTCAAGGAGTTTGAGTTCCCAAAGGCGGCCCCAGAGCAAAAAGTACCCATGAAGGCAAGGCACACTGAACACATCACAACTGAGGGAATTAGGGGAAAAAAGAGGGAGACGTGTTGAGCCCTTATTACAATGTTCTTATCATCTCACGCAATCATGGTGAAGGCCTATAAGGTGGGTAATCATTTCCCTACTTCACAGATGAGAAGCTCAAAGGTCCATCACTTCCCCAAGGGCAAGCGAGTAGGAGTGTCAGGCTCTTCAGCACTCTGGAGGCCAAGCCTGCCAGACACTGGGAGGGGAGGTGGGGTTTGTGACAGGACCTTCCTAAAGGAAAAGTCACTCAAGCTAGATGGTGAATGTGATAAGCAATGAAGAGGGTCGGGGAGTTTGTGAAGTGCCATATTGAAATGGGGAAGAGGAGAAGGAGGGGAAGAAAGGTGTCCTCCACGTTGGATAGAAGAAGAGTTGAGAAGGTAAGAACAGACTGTACGGAAGGGTGGGATAAATGGCAGGCAAGGGTGGCCCTGTTGAAGTGAAGGTTGAGTTGTAGAGACTGGGAAGAGGGGACTCCAGGCTCCTGTCAGACCTTGAGTGTCCCACCAAGACCCCTGGGCCAGATACAGTGGTCAACAGGTGCACCTGTGGGCTCTAGCATTGACAATGGCATGACTAGGCTAGGGCTTGAGGAAGCTAGTCTGGCAGCCAGTGAGAAGTAAGCAAAGCCTGAAGCAAGCCTACCCAGTTATAGGTCAGGGCAGCCAGTGAACAAGGTCCTTCCCTAATATTGCCATGTGGTAAGTAGAACAGTCCTGCATAGGTTTTGCAAACAAATGTGGGGTTTTATTTTGTTTTGTTTTTCTGCTTTTTAAAGATTTTATTTTTAAGTCATCTCTACCCCAAAAATGGGGCTCAAACTTACAACCCCAAGAATTTGGCAGAGAGCGACACAGTGAGATAGGGAACACAAACAGGGGGAATGGGAGAGGGAGAAGCAGGCTTCCCGCAGAGCAGAGAGCCTGATGCGGGGCTTGATCCCAGGACTCTGGGATCATGACCTGAGCCAAAGGGCAGACGCTTAACAACTGAGCCACGCAGGCACTCCCGCTGTTACCGCTCTCAACCAACCCACGCCCAAGATTATCTATGGGTCATCATCTTCTAGGTTTTTTTTTCTCACCTTCTGAGGGGTCACAGTGACCCCCAAAGAACCCAGCATCCTGCAGGGAAGAGAAGGAAAATTGGTGTTAAATAAATGGGCCAGTGCAGGCCTGGAGACATTTTCTCAGACTGCCAAGGGCCTCTGGACAGCGAGCGTCCCTCTCTGTGACTCAAAGGTGTCTTAAAATGAGAATTCTATGGACTCTTTCCCAGTCTCTTTCTTCACTCCTTATGACGTCCTGGAAGCTTATTCCCTTTTGTTCAGCCTCGGAAGCGGAAGGAGAACAAAAGAACCCTTAGCCAAATGAGGCTCCTTTTAAAGTCCCTCCCTCAGAAAGTGAGAACATTCTCATTGCCCTGGAGTGGGTGGGGTGCATCCGCCTCTTCCACCCGCCCTCACAGGGGCTACCCACCCGGGAGGGGGCCGGTGAGCAAGGGAGCCTGTGGACAGCCCCCACCGTGCCCCCTCACCAGGCCCACCCACTATCTGGGTGCACAGAAGTGTCTTCTTACAGGAGCACAAGAACATGAGGCTGCGGAAGGGAGATTCCTAATTTCATTTGTCCTCAGATCCAATCTTTTAGCAAGTGGGCAGCAGGCCAGGCCAGGCCCACAGAAGAAAGCCGCCATTCGCATTGTGGTGCCCATGGAGCAGAGCCAGGGAGGGGGGGAGATGCTGTTTGCAAGAGGCGCTTTGGAAATTCCTCGCATTTTTTGGCCTTTGTCTCTGGGCATTGAGATGGAGATCCACGTTTGACTCTACGGAGAACTCCCAGTCTCTCCTTTGCATTCAAAAGGAAGCTCCTAGCTGTTTTCTCATCTCAATGACCAATTGAGTCACTTGAGGGTAGGAGGGGTACAGCAGGGGAGATAGGTTTTAATTTGCCGCTCTTCACAGCTTTTCCCTCACTCACATCCAGCCCCAGCGCCAGGCCCAAGTCCTAAGTGATGTAAATGTGACACCCTTTCTAAGAGGAGCTGCCCTCCAGCGCTCTCAGGGTTCTGGGGAAACATCAAAGGCGCCTGCAGACCGGCAGGCCTGACTGGAAGCCAGGACGCCTAGGTCCTGAGGACTCCGTAAGACCCCAAGCAAGCCACTACTGACTTGGATGCCTGGTTCCCGCCCCGGCCCGATGTGGACAGGAGTTTGGTCTCATCCTTTCATTTCCCATCCCAGGAGTGGTCAGGGCGCCACAGGTGACGGTCAGGGTTCGATGGGAGACCCAACATGAACGAAGGACACGGATGCCATAGTGAGTGCCGAAGCAAGTCTCCATGAAGAGATTAGCCAGAAGTCCCCGCTGGCCCCAATCTCAGACTTCTACCGACCTCTCGGTCCAGCAAGTCTTCTGAAGTTGTTGTGAAGGAAGATCCCTCCGTTACCAGTTTGAGATCCTGTCCTTCCGTTCTCTCCCTGAACTGGTATCCCGCTCCCACCAGATGCCACTTTGTGAGTCAGCGGATTCGCAAGCAGCAGGGGGGTGGGGAGGAGAGGAGGCAAGGGAGCCTCCATCCTGGGACTGTAAGGACCTATGTAGAAACTGTCCCTGCCCCCCTTCCCCCAGGGGATTTACTTGGAGACAAGTCCCAGAAACCAGCTCCAGGTAACAAAGCCCAGATACAAGGGTGGGTCAGGCCAGGTGGAGACATCCGATCAGTTGGGGGGGCGGGGGGATGCATACTGTCTCCCTGGTTACCAAGGAGTATGGGCCCTGCCCTTTGGGAGCCTTTTGGGCACCAATCCCAACCAAGGTGTAATAGGCTGGGTCAAATGTCTACTAGGGTAAATTGTAACTCAATTGGTCACTTAGCATCACTGTGGAGTTTCCTGTGTGTGTTACAATCTCATTGGCCACCTGTGCGTGGCCAGGCCCGACCGCATGGCCTTTGCCCTTAAAATCTAGTCTGTGAAACAAAGAAGGGTCGCCCTCTCTTGTAAGAGGTGCGTCCCCGAATGTTCGGTTAGATTCTTGATGCTTGGCATGAAATAAAGCTTTGCTTGACCTTCGCTTTATATCAGTCTTGCGCCTTTAATCACGGACCCATTATTGGGGCGTAACAGGGATGAAAGTCACAGCTGCTCCCGAATGCCATCAGTTAGCTTCTCCATTCACTGCCTTCCCGAATCCGTCCAAATCACCCACGCTCTGAAGGACCCGAGTCCCTGTTATCCCTTTTGTGACCAAAATGAAGTCTTCAAGGATGGCTGGCCCAAAGGGGTGGAGAGCCCACCGAGCAAATGAAGCAGAAACTAATGTGACAGGTCCCCGGGGCTTCCTCGGAGACACTTGTACCTACTGTCAGGTTTTCTCCCCACTAGCCCAACCATGCGGACCTGATCTCCAAGAAGTAAAGAGAACACTGACCTCCGTGGGAACAGCCATTGTTGGGCCAGAATTCCAGGCCACCGTAACTCCGTGCATGCGCTCAGGCAGGCTGCTTAACCTCCGAGCCTCCGTGCTCTCTGGAAAATGAACAGGTTGGCAAGGTCTCTGCTGTCCCTGGCAGACGTGACGGCCTAAGGCTCAAGTGCGAGCTCCCCATCTTACCCCGGGAGCAACTCCTCCATTTCCCTGCACAGCTGCTCAGGTGCCGGCCCTGCCCCACGGGACCGGCTGTGGCTGGAATCCAGCATCCAATTCCTTCACGATCTGTCATCCCCTTCTCCCCCTGTCTTGGTGCCTGTGCAGTGAGAACCACAGGCACCCAGTGGCCACCCTTCTGGGTACCATGGGCTCTCCAGCCCAGACTGACCATTTCTCCAGACACTCAGGGGCCTATAGTTGCTTCCTGAGGGGTCCCTTCAGAGTGCCAGGGCCTCAGATGAAGTCCACTCAGAATTCATCTGGGTTCTGGCGACTTCTCCAAAAGTATGTCTACTCCTGCCTTCTTTTTTTTTCCTTTTCAACCTCAAAGAACACATTTTCCTGTGACAAGGGATTATATTGAATTGCTAGTCATAGCATTCACCCTCTCCTCTCTTGAAATGAGCTCAGCGACTTCTTAACCACGATGTCCTGAATAGCCACCAAGATGGCTCCTTTTTCCCTTTTGTGCTGGATGCCTCACCCTTCTGTGTGAAGGGTCTACTTCAGCCACAGGCTCTCTTCAGATGTCTGCTTGTGTCTGGCTGTGGGCGTGCTTTCTGTGTATCTCTCCGGATGTGTGTCCCTCTGTGTGCCTCACTGTGTGTGTGTGTGTGTGTGTGTGTGTGTGTGTGTGTGTGGTGTGTGTGCTTATCTCCCTGGCATCTCGCATTCATCTCTCTAGGTCAGTCCGTTGTACACATAATCCTGATATAGGGAAGAATGTTAAGGTCCGGAGCTGATGGCCAAGAAAGAATCCTTGAGATATCTTTTTTGGTGCAAAAAGGTGGTGTTATGAAAGCCCGAGGACAGGACTCATGGACAGAAAGAACTGCACTGGGCTCCTGAGGAATGGCCAATTATACACTTTCAGGTTGGGAGGGGGTTAGGGATAGCATAATCTGTAAGTAATTTGGGGAGCAAGTTTTCTAGGGTCTTGAAGGGGCTAGTTATTGTTGGGAAAAGGTCATTTATTACTGTTTAGTAAAAACTCAGTCATGAGACCCTCCAGATGTGGATCAGTGGGTCATATGCTTGGGGGATGATTGCCGACATATATCTTGGGGGGTAGAGATAAAGGAAGTTTCCAAAGGAATTTTTATATATCAAAGTAGACTTACAGGATCCTGGAGGTAGAGCTAAGATTGCCTTTTGCCCTTAGCAAAGTATTAACATCAAGGCAGCTGAGCTCCTAGAGGAATGTTACTCTGCTTGTTCCAAGGACTTGTCAGTGGGCTGTAGGTAGTAAGGAAATTTAATTTTTCTTTTTGCCTTTATTTCCCACATCAATCCTGCTACTCCGGTGAAGTCACCCTATTTTCTCCTTCCATTCGCTGCCAAACTTCCCAAGTGTTCCTATAGGTAACTCCTTGTGGCTGAGCCCCCAAGACCAGCCTCTGTTCTAAACCTCTGTCCTCCCAGAGACTAGAGTCAGCATAGCCAACCTCCCTCCAAAAACACAAGGCTGAGGCCAGAAGTGCTTTTTTTAAGATTTATTGATTTATTTTAGAAAGAGAGTGCGACTTGGGGGGAGGGGCAGTGGAAGACCAAGAATATCCAACAGACTTCCCACCGAGCTCAGAACCCTTGTGGGGTTAGATCTCATAACCCTGAGATCAGGACCTGAGTGGAAATCAAAAGTCAGATGCTTAACCGACTGAGCCATCCAGGTGCCTTTAAGGCTAGAAGTTTGGGTTTTTTTGTTTTTTTCTTTAATTTGACAGAGAGAGACACAGTGATAGAGGGAACACATGCAGGGGAAGTGGGAGAGGGAGAAGCAGGCTCCCAGCTGAGCAGAAAGCCCAATGCGGGGCTCGATCCCAGGACCCTGGGATCATGACCTGAGCCAAAGACACCTAACCGACTGAGCCACCCAGGCGCCCCAGGCCAGAAGTATTGATGAATGATGCACATTTTACCAAAGTCTCCATGGATGACAGAGGAGAGACGATACCATACACCATTCAATCAAGCTTCCTCATTAGACATGTTTCTCTCTCCAAAATTCCTCTGAGAGCATCACTTCATCACATACTTTATGCTGGATGGATGAGGGGCTCAGAAGATCTGCCACAGCTGCAGCTCCCGTTTAACAACGTGGCCCTTCACCCTGTGAGCTGGGGCCTGTGGACCAAGGGTGATCACCTGATCGGGAGACCTGCCAGTCAGGTCCTATGAGGTCACTAGGCTCAAAAGCTAGTGAATCCTGAAGCATTACTTAGGGAGTTAGGGTCCACATAAAAGGGGAGCCCGGAGGTTGTCAGTGGGAGAAGCAGAATGACAGAAAGAAAGGCAAGGACAAAGAGCGATCGAGATCGGTCTGTGGCTGCGTAGGGTCAGTGCCCTCCTGGTAAGAAGCCGCAGATCCAGGGTGACGCAAAGCCCTGGCGGGCCTGTCAACATGCACTGTGCATCCCCGGTGCCCCGCTGCTCCCAGCAGGCCTCAGAGGGGCCCTGATAGAGCTCGTATCTGATAGGGGCCTAGATGCATTCCTGAAACACCTCCCCAGAGCCACATCCCATGCATTACCATGTGCGTTAGGTGGACTGTTCCCCAGGACCGCTGGCCCCCTTCCCAGTGATATAATCTCTTAACCTAAGGCCCTGGGGGAAGTGTGGCTTGATCACTATTTCCAGATTTCGAGGTTGGGAGGGACCACCAGTGAGAGGCTTTCCTTCCCCATCATGTCCTTCTTAGACCCTCAGCGAGGACATTTATTCCGCATTGTCCCATCAAGAGAAATCCCAGATCTCCGTGTCTGGGTGGTGAGGACCACTCACAAACACCCACTGTTTTGATGGCTCCCCAGGAGGCCCCTCCACCCAATGCGCTCTCTCTGCCTGGGCCATAGGGTCCAAGCGGAGTGAGTGAAACTGGAGAAGAATGTGGGGAAGTTTGTGGCTTTCATCTCTTAAACAAATAGCAAATTCCTCCAGGCCGAGCTGCAGGACTTAAACAATAATGTGTTCGGGAAGCCTCTACGGTGTTACCTTAGCAACGCCCAGGCTGTTTTCAGGCAAGATCTCATTAAAGAGGAAAAAGAACAAAAATAATAAAGGGACGAGTCTGGATGGGATCCAGGAACAGGGGGCTTTGGGCTGAATGTGTGTGTTTTGTGTTCTGATGTGTTTGCAGCCCACCTGCCAGCCGAGTTTCCTCTCAGCTCCCCAGCGGGGTCTGCATCATGAAGGTCGCCCACTGGCATACTAAGGGCGAGCTAAGAAAAGGCAGCATCTGCCCTGGAAGACGGGCTGGAAAGGGAAGTACGTCAGAGCAGGGACCACTTATGCGCCAGTGACCCGCACAGAGCCGGCCAGGGCGAGTCTCTTCGCCTGTGACCGATGCTTGGGCCATAGGCAGGGCAGAGGCCTGCATGGTGGCAGTCCATCTCTGTGGACCAGTGGACCAGCAGCAGAGGCATCACCTGGGGGCTTAACAGAAATGTGGAATGTCCGGCTGCCGCAGGCCTATTGAGCAAGTCTGCATTCTGAGACCCCCAGGGGACTCGGGGATTCCTGTGTGAGCTGCGGTTTGAGAAGTGCCAGGACCTACCTTTGTTGTGTCAAAGTGTATGCTAAAATAAGGTGACTCTTCCACACAAAAGCAGGCATATCCCGTTTGCGGATAACGCATTTTTGGTGTGTGTGTTTGCTCTAAAGACTTTATTTTTAAGTCATCTCTGTACCTAATTGGGGCTCGAACATCAAACCCCAAGATCAAGGAGTTGTATCCTGAGCTGGCCAGGCACCATGGTGTGTTTGTTTTTTGACACTGATTCTTAGTGGTGATGATGGCAAGGCTGCTGCTGCTGCTGAAAGGGACATTGGGTACTGTAATGGGTTGGATTGTGTCCCTGCAAAGAGATAAGTTCAAGTTCTAACCCTTGGTACCTGTGAATGTGACCTTCTTTGGGGATAGGGTCTTTGCAGATGTAGTGGAGTTAAGACACGGTCATTAGGATGGCCCCTAATCCAATAACTGGTGTCCTTATAAGGGAGACATTTGGGCACAGACTCCCCAGGGAGATTGCCATGGGATTGGAGTTAGGATGTCACAAACCAAGGAACACCAGGGATGGCTGACAGCCACTCGAAGTTAGGACAGAGACCTGGAACACATTCTCCCTCGGAGCCCCTAAGAAGGGATCAGTGTTGTTGAGACCTTGATTTGAACTCGTAGCCTCCAGAACTGTGAGACAATGATTTCTGTTGTTTTATCCAGTGTGTGGTGCTTTGTTACAGCAACTTCTAGGACACTCATCTAGAAACTTCCTTCGCTAAAGCAACTTCACTTACATGATCTTGTGGAAGCAGAGGCGGACGAGGCATTGCACTCCGTTTTACAAATAAGAAAGTCCCCTTATGGGGCACCCGGGTGGCTCAGCTGTTGGGCGTCTGCCTTTGGCTCAGGTGATGGTCCCAGGCTCCTGGGATTGAGCCCCGAATAGGGCTCCCTGCTTGGCGGGGAGCCTGCTTCTCCCTCTCTCACTTACCCTGTTTGTGTTCTCTCTCTTGCTGTCTCTCTCTGTCCGATGAGTAAATAAAATCTTTAAAAAAGAAAAAAAAAGTCGCGTTATTACTTTGAGAGATCACAAGAATGAGGAAGCCGCCTCGCTGGACCTGGCCCAGGGCTCTGCTGGGCCTGCTGGGTCTGTGACAAGGGGCTCGCTCACAGGGCATGGGGGCTGCCCGCTGACCAGGCTGCACACCTGTCCCTTGGCAGCTGCCCACACCTGCTGCCCCTGAGGACACCAAGGAAGTGGGGAGACTAGTGCCGCAGGGTTCATCCCTTTTCCATCTCCACCACCCGCAGCATGTGGGCTTAAAGGGTTTGCCAGCGGCGTGTGTCTTGGCCCAAAACTCTGCATCCTTCTTGTTACCCAGAAGTTTGTATTGGAGTTGTCAAATGTAACCTCCGAGTGACTCTTGCTCCAAACCCTCTAGTTTCATTTTCTCTGTAACGCTTAACACCATCCGTGGTGCTGCTGCTTATTTGTATAATGACCTTTATATACTGAGGCACCCGGGTGGCTCAGTCAGTTAGGCGGCTGCCTTCAGCTCAGGTCATGATCCCAGGGTCCTGGGATGGAGCCCCGCATCAGGCTCCCTGCCCAGCAGAGGAGTCTTCTCCCTCCGTCTCTCCCTCTACTCCTTCTTGTGTGCTCTCTCTCTCTCACTTACTCTCTCTCTCTCCAATAAATAAATAAAACATTTTTTAAAAAATTACTTGTATATTTTCTGTTTTCCTTACTTGAATGTAAATTCTGGTCCCCAGAACAAAGCTTTACCCATGACAGTTTCTCAGTAAAGAGAACCTGTTGAAACTACTACGGCACATGCATGGACTGAAACATTAAGCCACTGAAAAGAAAGAGTTGGATCCGTTTTCAGTCTGTAGAGAGAAGGTCATGACATTATTGAGGTAGGCGAGCCACATGAACGGTGACACACATTGTTTGATCCTGTTTCTTAATATATATCACCAATATAGGGTCACCTGAGTGGCTCAGTCAGTTAAGCGTCTGCCTTCAGCTCTGGTCATGATCCTGGGATCCTGGGATCCTGGGATGGAGCCCTGAGTAGGGGGTTCCTGGCTTGGAAGAAAGCCTGCTTCTCCCTCTCCCTCTCCCTTTGCCTGCCACTCCCCCTACCACTCTCTCTCTCTCTCTCTCTCTCTGTCAAATAAAAAAATAAATAAATTTAAATATTTTATATAAATATATTTAAATATTTTTAATATATCTCTATATATCTCACTAATATAAACAGCTCAGTGTTGGCAGGGGCCACCTCTAGAGGCGGCATTAGAGGGGAGTGTGGAGTGAAACAGGACCCCAGGACCAGGGCCAGACTAAAGGAGGGAGGGGCAGGTCAGCTACTTGAACAGACAGAGATTTTGCTGAAGTCAGGGGAGGAGCCTTCGGGAGGGACACCAGTGACCAAGCGCTGACCAGGCCACAGTTCTGGGACATCTCTTTTCCCTTCCTCCATCCCTGCCGCCCGTGAACTGTGCAAGCCTGGGAAGGGCGACAGCGGGTGGGAGTCTGCCAAAAAAGCATCCGTGCTGCTTGCCTGTGACCTGTAGGAGGCGCGCCCAAGGACGGGTGAGGCTCTTTGCTGAAAACCAGTCACAGAAGCGTGGAGCAGCCCCTCAGCAGAGAGGCTGGGGATAGGTCTGGTGGGTGAGTTAGGATAGGTGAGAGAATGTACCAGGCACGTATGCTGAGAAGTGCTGACCGCCTGACTTACCTTCCGCCGGCCCTGACCATGACAAAGGGCACACACACCTACATGCATATGTGGGCAGAGAAAGGCAGCTTCTCTCTGCTTCTCTCCTGTCCTCAAGGAGATCGCAGGGTGACTGGGTTAAACCTCTTAGCCTCCATATCCCAATCCGAAAAGCAGTTAAAGCAGGGCTGTCCCTAGGATTAAAGCAATGGCACAGCTAGAGAACCCCGCAGGAATCAGCCAGGAACCTAAAAGGTGCTCGGTAAAAGATGAGGCTTTTGTATCAGAGTGTGCTCTGTCCCCAGCTCCTCACCGGGCCCCATGAGGAAATAAAGGTCAGTAAGCTCACGTGCCCATACCTGCTTCCCAGAAGCCACCGAGCTGCTTGGAGAAATGAGACAGGCCTGCAGGGAGAGAAACTTCTGGGGACTAGGAGGGACGTGCCAAGTAGGGATAACTGCAGGCAGCCCCTGGGCCTCATGTATTCTGTGCCGCCCTTGCCCCAGGCTCGGCTGCGGCACCCAGCTTTGCTGGGGGAGGGGGAGGCATCTGACAGGTGCTGTGACCCCTGTGACTGTTCTGCTCCAAGGCTCCCCTGTGACCCCCATGGGTACTCTGGACACATCCTGGGACTGGCTTGCCCTCCTTCCCCGTTTGCTCTCTCCAACCCCCACTCCTATTCTTCGGGATCATTTAATTTATTTTTTATTTATTTATTTGACAGACAGAGACACAAGGACGCAGAGAGGCAGGCAGAGAGAGAGGAGGAAGCAGGCTCCCCACGGAGCAGAGAGCCTGATGCGGGGCTCGACCCCAGGACCCTGGGATCATGACCTGAGCCGAAGGCAGAGGCTTTAACCCACTGAGCCACCCAGGCGCCCCTAATTTATTTTTTCAAATTTATTTTATTTTGGAGGGGAAATCACTTTACATGATGAGCTCCTGGATGCCGGTCCTCATCTCGGGCTTTCTTCACCTGTGGGAAAGAAGCGAAGACCGCAGTGCGGCAGCTCAAGGCACAGTCCGGAAGCTCAGAATGCCTTTGCTCCTGGCTGGGGCTGTGAGCTGAGACTAGGCTTTCCCAGGTCCCCAGGTGGCACCTGTTCGGGTACTCTTAAGTGTACTAATCAAGCCTCTCCAGACAAACAGAACCAATAAGATCCATAGAGAAATATACCAAAGGAGATTTACCGTAGCAGTTGGCTTGTCCCAGGATGGAGACCAGGAAGTCCCACCATCTGCTGTCTGCAAACTGGAAAACCGGGAAAGCCGGTGGGGTCATTCAGTCTGAGGCCAGAGGAAGACGCCCTCGGGAACATACCTGGAAACAATTTGCCAGCTCTCTGGGAATTCCTCAGCCAGTCGAGTTGACAAAAAAATTAATCATCACACTGAGGGTTGCTATGAAGGTCACCCGAGAGAGATGGTTTAGCAATGACATTGAAGACACAGTCTCTGGAGCCAGACTCCTCGATTCTTTGACTGGTCACCTGAGTGACCCTGGAGAAGTCCCTTAACCTCTCTGTGCTTCAGTTTCTCAAATATGACGTGGGGATGATAGTAATGGTACTACATCTCGCAGGGTTGTGAACATTAAATGAGTTCATACACGTCAAGTTTATCTGAAGCAGTCAACTGCAATTAAGATAGTGTCTGCAAAGCATTGCTGAGTACCTGTCACTTCGGAAAATACTGAAGTATAAGCCCAGTACAAGAAATGTATTAACCTTGGGACGCCTGGGTGGCTCAGTTGGTTAAGCCGCTGCCTTCGACTCAGGTCATGATCCCAGCGTCCTGGGATCAAGTCCCGCATCGGGCTCCTTGCTCGGCGGGAGCCTGCTTCTCCATCGGCCTCTGCCTGCCACTCTGTCTGCCTGTGCTCACTCTGACAAATAAATAAATAAAATCTTTAAAAAAAGAAAAAAAAAAAAAAGGAAATGTATTAACCTTGTAAGGCTCATACAAGGAAACCTGAAGCCGGAAAGGACATCTTAAAACTTCAAAAGCACACACCATATTTTAGAAGTTTGATTTTCATTACATCACAGTGAAGGACTCATGGCCAATGAAGGATGCTATCAACAAGCTTAGTAGACGGATGACAGAATGGGAGAAGCCATTGCCGGTCTAAAACCTGGGGTTTATCCCAATTCTAGGTAAAATGTAGAATATACCGAAGTTTCCTGAAAATCAACAGGGAGAGGGCGTCGAGCCCAACAGAAGACAGGCCGAAGCTGTGAACCAAATCTATGGGAGGAAAAAGCTAAGCGCTACATGCAGGGCTCAGTGGTTGGTAACAAGACGTGCAAGGTAGGACTGGAGCAGCATGCCGATCCGGAGAGCACTGTGGGAGTGTGTGGGCAGGACCCAGTCCCCCGCTGCCCAAAGGAGTGCTTGCTCACCCAGGTGCATGGGGGGGACATGCTCTGGATGTCCTGCAGCCTCATCTTCAGGGGCTAGGGAGTTGGAGGGGCCTCAACCTGTCCCACTGAATCTACCCAATGTTTCATCAATATTTGCTGTTACCGTTATCGTCAAAACCTAAAGCGGGGTAGGAATGTGAGAATAGACATCATTACATCTTCTTCCTTATCATGAGTCTAGCCACTGACCACAAGAACAGATACGGTCAGTGACTAGACTCTCTCCTTCTCTCTCTCTCTCTCACACACACGCACACTCAGGGCGGTGGGAGGAGGCCCAGTTTCCAAGTCTGGGTGCGGGTAGGATGGTAATGCCAGCAGGAAGGTCAGGGACTGGGTGCGGAATGCCATGTGAGGTCCTGTGAAGACAGCCACGGGAAAATGTGCCCGCAGTGAGGCCCCTGTGGGGACGGAGCCAAGCCTTGTCAGGAAGCCCAGGAAGGAATCCTAGGCTGAGCGGGGGCAGAGCCTGGGCCTGGCTCCCCATCCTCGTCCCTGTGGTGTTTTGGTTCAGCGGGGGCAGCACAGGGCCATACCCCTGCCCACCACCGTGAGCCTGGGGAGGGTGCGCGTGCTTCTGCAGGAAGCTCTGAGTCTCGAGCTGGCAGAGGTCAGTGGGCAGGGGGCCTGAGTCAGAAGAGCGCCTGTGGAGGTGTCACCGTCCAGTGTCTGGGAGCTGAGGCTTCAAGGACAAAGATGCTTTCTGAGGTGGAGAGGATGGGCAGGGCCTTCCACAGAGAGGAAATAGCGTAAACAGGGGCCCAGAGACAGGAAAGCACATAGACAAGGAGGTCCCTGGGAGGGCAAGGTGGGCAACGTGGCTGTGAGAGCCTTGGAACTGGACCCTGAAGGCCTTCCGTGATGGTTTCCCGCCTCAGACCACGTTCTACAGTAACTGACAGGCCCTGTTACCCCAGGACAGGGACCGCTCGCTCTGTTTCTAAGGGGGTGAAGGTGGGAGCCAAGCCAGGAGCCTGTCCTCCCAGTTATTCCCCTCCAGTCACGCCATGAGCACACGCCCCCCCACCCCCAGGTACTGCACAGTCGTGCCACTCAACATGTACACACGTGCACACACCCCACACTGCCCACACGTACTATATACATGGACTGCACACACACGCTCCCATGTACACACTGCACACACACACCACACACATACTACACACATACCCCACAATACACTGTACCCACAAACCCACACTCAGGGGCGCCTGGGTGGCTCAGTTAAGCATCTGCCTTCTGCTCAGGTCATGATCCCGGGATCCTGAGATCGAGCCCCACATCAGGCTCACTGCTCAGCGAGAAACCTGCTTCTCCCTCTCCGACTCCCCCTTCTTTGTGTTCCCTCTCTCCCTGTCTCTCTCTCTGTCAAATAAATAAATAAAATATTAAAAAAAAACTACACCTACTGCACACACACACCACACACACATGCTACATACACCCCACAATATACTGTGCTCACAAACCCACACCCAATGCACACACACACACCATATGCATACAGTGTACACACACCACATATACACATATACCATACACACACACACTGCACACACACACACAAAGTCCACACACACATTGGACCCACAGATTACCCCCCACATACATACACTTCACACTCACACAATGCACACATATACTGCACATACACATACCCACACCACACATACCACAACCCCCTACCACCCTCCACGCCACACACACATTACACCCACACATCACACACACTCAGTGTCTACAACCACCAATTGCCCCCCACCTCGGGCACCCACACACTCACCTACCACACCACACACGTGCACAAACTACACCACGTTGGGGTTGTGCCTCCAGTAAACGGAGGCAGGCAACTGACTTGTGAAAAATTTGGAAATGTGAAAAACAAAGAGCCCGCCATCCCCAGGCTGTTTTGGGCACTTGGATCCCTAATAAGGTTCAAGGCTCCTGAATTTGAAGGAACTCCCAGTCTCCATTTCCCATCAGAATCACAGGGAATTCTGCCTGCTCCCTGGGGTGTGACAGGGCCAGGGTGATGAGAAATCCCCTCCCCAGGGGAAGCCACAGCCCCCACCTGTGACACACTCTGGCACCTTCTTGTCTCGGAGGACCCGGTCCCAGAGGGCCCTCTCTGGCCTTTCCTCGGGGAAGCACAGGTTATCTGTCCATCTGTTGGCCACTAGCCTGTTTATCTTCTTAGGGCTCTCTTCCTGAAATAGCTCAGGGTTATCTAAGCTGCTGGAGTGGGCAGTCTGGCCTGCCTGACCGTCCCCCTCCCGGAGAGAGTAGCCACTTTCAACTCCTTTAATCCAGGCCCAAATTCCACACATTATTGAGCCATGCCGGAGGGCTTCCTGGAAAGGGCCAGCACCCCCTTGGGGTCCCCCCAACTGCAGCCTGAGCCATGGAAGCACCAGGTGGCCTCTCCTCTCCCCTCCCTTGGGAAGGTGGCCAGGGGTCAGTGAGCTGGGGGTGCCCTTCCCAGCCCTGGGCAGCTGGACACCTGCACTTGCAAGTCTGGCCATCTCAAAATTGGCAAACCCAGAGGCAAGCTCACCTGTCTCACCCCAGACCTCTTAGCTCTCCCACATTTCCATTGTTCGGGGATATCAAAACTTTCTCAGACTCCTGTCTTAAAATCTCAGCCATATTCCTGGACACTTCCCGTCTGGCAGTGCCCTCACCAGCTCTGCTGCCCACACCCCCAGCCCCTGCCCTTGCAGGTCAGAATCCCCTGGCTGCTCCCCGGGCTCTGGATTCCAAGCATCCTACACATTGCTGCTAGAGTCATAGCCTTCATCTAGCCTTTGGCCCTGGCATTGCCCTGCTCAAGAACCTGCCATGGCTCCCCATTAATGCCTGCATAGAGTCTAAACACACTTGTCCGGCTCTCAGCGTGCATCTCCACTTATTTGACACCGTCGCCTACTACAATTAGCAGCGTCCCCGCAGTGCCCGCAGCTCCCGTACAAGCACGCTCTGCGGGGCCTCGCGCCTCCGACTGGCGCCACCATGCCCTACCTCTTCCCCATCGCCAAGACGTCCTCTCCCTCCCGGCTCCAGTTGTGTTCAGTCCTCTCCGTCAGGGCTTCCTGGTCATTCACCTGCTCAGCCAATGTTAACTGAGCACTTACTGTGCAACAGAACAGCCTCTCTCTGACCCGCGTCCCCTCCGAGCTCCAACAGCACAAGTAACTTCAGGCCCACACTTTGGCACCGAATCTCTTGAGACCTTGGAAGGTGTCACCATCACAGCATCCCTCTCCCGTTCACCACCCCACCTGCCCCCCTCTTCGCCCCGGCTGGCTCCTTAGACTTTCAAACCTTGCACCCAACAGGCAGGGGTGGTTTTTTGGGTTTTGTTTTTGTTTGGAGGCCAAGCACAGGATTGTCAACTCTTTGTTTCATCAGATAAAACACTTTTTATTTTTTATTGTTTTTAAAGATTTTTATTTATTTATTTATTTATTTGACAGAGATCACAAGTAGGCAGAGAGGCAGGCAGAGACAGAGAGGAGGAGGCAGGCTCCCTGCTGAGCAGAGAGCCCGATGTGGGGCTCGATCCCAGGATACTGGGACCATGACCTGAGCCGAAGGCAGAGGCTTTAACCCACTGAGCCACCCAGGCGCCCCAATTTTTTATTGTTTTTAAAGATGTTATTTATTTATCTGACAGAGAGAGAGAGAGAGAGAGAGAGATCACAAGTAGGCAGAGAGGCAGGCAGAGACAGAGGGAGAAGCAGGCTCCCCGCAGAGCAGAGAGCCCGATGCGGGCTCGATCCCAGGACCCCGGGATCATGACCTGAGCCGAAGGCAGAGGCGGAACCCACTGAGCCACCCAGGCGCCCCACTAAAAACACTTTTAAATTTCTGTGATATCATAAACAAAAGTACAGTTTTAAAAAGACTTATTTATTTATTTATTTATTTATTTATTTGGGGGAGAGAGAGAGCGTGTTGGGGGAGGGTAGTGACGGAAGGAGCAGTGGGAGAGGGACAAGCAGACTCCTCCCTGAGCAGGGAGCCCAACTTGGGGACTCGATCCCAGGTCCCTGAGATCATGACTTGAGCTGAAATCAAGAGTCAGATGCTTAACAGACTGAGCCACCCAGGTGCCCCAAAAGTACATTTTAACACTAAGTAACATTAGGAAAGAAGGAAGAACATAATGGTAGCATAAAGGATGATCTTTAAAATTGAATACGCTTAGCCGTATGGGGAAATTCACATTTTTCTTCTTCTCCATTTCAGAACATTATGTCCAAACGAAAGGCAGTGCTTTCGATGGAATAAATTTAGCAAGCTGGAAAATATATCACATTTCTTTTTTCTTTTTTTTTTTTTTCCTGTGGAAGATATATCACATTTCTTTTTCTTCAATTCACAGGGGATATGTGACCACTTTACCAATGTTCATCTGGCATCTGGGAGCCCCGGTCTCCAGCCGCTTGCTAGCTGAGCACAGCTCCAGTGAGCAGAACTGGTGGTTCATGTCTTTGGTTGTTGCCGGGAGAAGCAACCTGAGCCTCCTCACACAAGATGCAGCTGGGAGCCAAGGACGTGGCTCCCAATCCTGTCTCCTCTGTTTCAGACACCTGGCCTGATTTTTGCTCCAGGAAGCTCGCCTCCGTAGGCACACAGGTATCTTGAACACTGACTGCCACCTACTCGGGGGCAGAGAAGTCCTGGGGTCCCAGGGGAGGTAGGTGGGATGGAGACTTTGGAGTCTTGTTCAGGAACAGAAAACAAATGGGTCACAGATGTAGATACCCCTACCCCGTGGCCTCATAGCTCTGAGCCAGCCCAGAGCGGAGCTGGGGTGGGACCCCAGAACTTCTGTCTCCTGCCCCTGGGATTCTGCCCTCCCCCTGCTCTGTCTGAGCCCGGCTTCTTCAGAAAAGAAATACAACCAAAACTTTCCGTGGCTCAGTCCTGGATCCCCCCAGACACTTCCATAAAAAGCCACCACTGCCTGGACAGGAGAGAGAGAGAGAGAATTTTTCCAAAGGATGTATGTGTGTATTGTTGGGAGCAGCAAGCCTTTTGGTGAACTCTGGGTCACAGCACAGCCTGACAAATGGCAGGAAGTTCAGGACTTGGGCCTGACATTTGTTGCACAAAGACCCTATAGCCCAGCCAGGTGAGCTGGGCCTGGGGACCGACACAGGGCCACCGCCCGGCACTTCCTGCCCTTTGTTGGCCCATGTGACAGCCTTCCCAGTGCTCTAAATGGCCTTTCTTTCGTGCCTGACTCCTGCTCTTTATTTATGGAGACGAGCTCCTCAATATAGAAACGGGTGGGCCCAGAGTCTGCAGCAGGATGTGGGAACGCAGACTGGCAGGATGCCCACCCCCGGGGGCAGGAGCGCTAAATTAAAATAATGTGGCCGTATACACCCAATAATAAGCCGGTCTGGTATTTATATACCTGAGATGTTCCGCACGCGCCCCTGGCACATCACAGGGGACCGCGAGCCTGCCCCACCATCAGCACTCCTGGGGACACCACCCTCTGGCTCTGGTTCCCGGCCTTGGCCTGACCCTCAAAGTCAGAAGGAGGGGACTCTTTCTTTGTTCCAGAGCAAAACCTTTGCCGTGCACTTCCTCAGGGTTCGTCTTTGCTTCCAGATTGCTGGTGTATTGCGGGCAACAGTGCACACGGGACCCCTCGAATGTCCCAATCTCTACCTCGTCATCATCATTTACGATGGAATTCTTCCGAAAAGTAGTCACACACATTCCCGGTGTTTTGGACAGAAGACCTTGGAAAGACTTTGAGGTGTTCTCGGGAACTTGGACTCTAGGTTAGGAGCCCGGTGTGAGCAGTGGAAGGAACCCTAGGCCAGGTGGGGCCAGGAGATCTGGGTGCCACCCCATCCACCTGCCTAGCTGTGTAAACTTGAGCAAGTTACGTTCCCTCTCTGGCTCTCAGGGGTTGGCCTGTGTACCGTGAGGTCATACAGCGATGTCAATACAAAAGTTATTGAGGAAGATAAGGTCATTTCCCCCACAACTTAAATCACAGATGACTCTTTCACAACCATTTGTGGTAGATTTCCTTCTCTCCTACCTTTTTAGGCTAATTTTAGACCACTCTTTAATAGACCCATCCAGAGTAGCAACTCTCTTTCAAGTCTGTAACATCTAAATCTGTTAGAACCCAGGTGCCTGGCTGACTCAGTCAGCGAAGCATGTGACTCCAGATGTCAGGTTGTGGGTTTGAGTCCCATGTTGGGTGTGGGCATTACTTCAAAAAATAAGTCAGGGGCCGCTTGGGTGGCTCAGTCCTTAAGCGTCTGCCTTCAGCTCAGGTCATGATCCCGGGGTCCTGGGATTGAGCCCCACATTGGGCTCCCTGCTCAGCGGGATGCCTGTTTCTCCCTCTCCCACTCCCCCTGCTTGTGTTCCCTCTCTCGCCATTTCTCTCTGTGCAAATAAATTAAAAAGTAAAAAATCTTTTAAAAAGAATATCTTTTTTCTAGCTCCAAATTCTTTCTTTTTAAAATATTTTATTTATGGGGCACCTGGGTGGCTCAGTGGGTTAAAGCCTCTGCCTTCGGCTCAGGTCATGATCCCAGGGTCCTGGGATTGAGCCCAGCATCGGGCTCTCTGCTCAGCAGAGAGCCCGCTTCCTCCTCTCTCTCTGCCTGCCTCTCTGCCTACTTGTGATCTCGGTCTGTCAAATAAATGAATAAATAAATCTTTAAAAAAAAATATATATATATATATATTTTTTTAATTTATTTGACAGAGAGAGAGCAAAAGCAGGGGGATCAGTTGAGGGAGAAGGAGAAGCAGACTCTCTACTGAGCAACGAGCCCAATGTGGGGTTCATTCCCAGGACCCTGGGATCAGGGCCTGAGCTGAAGGCAGATGCTGAACCCACTGGGCCCCCGGGGCGCCCCTATAAAGCGTTCTTTTTTTTTTTTTTTAAGATTTTATTTATTTATTTATTTGACAGATAGAGATCACAAGTAGGCAGAGAGGCAGGTGGAGAGAGAGAGGAGGAAGCACGCTGCCTGCTGAGCAGAGAGCCTGATGCGGGGCTCAATCCCAGGGGCTCGATCCCAGGGGCTTGATCCCAGGGGCTTGATCCCAGGGGTTCGATCCCAGGGTCTGGGATCAAGACCCGAGCCAAAGGCAGAGGCTTTAACCCACTGAGCCACCCAGGCAAGGAGTTCTTTTTAAGAGCAAAAAGTAGCACTAGCACCTGCACCAGCAGCGCGCACCTGCTGCCATCTCCCCAGCTCCCTCCTGTGCAGTCACTTCTCCCTCTACATGCTGACCCTTCTGCCCAGCATGACCTAGTGCCCCCCTGCTGGCCCTGGCGAACTCCTGCTTAACCACTGAGATCCGGCCCAAAATTTCCCTCCTCTGAGAAGCCTTCCCAGACTCTTGTCTTTGGGCAGAGGCTGCTCCTCCCTGTCCTCCTCTGCCCCTCTGCCCCAATTCTCCTAACCCTCAAGATGGCACTTAAGAGCGTGGGCTTGAGAGGCAGACCCAGCTTGGGTCCGCCTCACTAGCTGTGTAACCCGGGGTTTTAATTTCCTCTGACAAAACACCACAAACTGGGCAGCTTAATAACACTAGAGATATCTTGCCTCATAGTTCTGGAGGCCAGATGTCTGAAATCAGGGCGTTGGTAATACTGTTTTTACTTGGAGCCAGGGGGAAGCTGTTCCATGGCTCTCCACTAGCTTCTGGCGACGGCTGGCCATCCTTGACCGTCCTTGGCCATCCTTGGCCATCCTTGGCGAACTTTGACTTGGAGTCACTATGCTCCAATCTCTGCATCTCTCTTCACAACGCCTTCCCACACGATCTCTGTCTTCACACGGATTCTGCTCTGGGTCTCTGTCCTATTATACAGACACCAGGCTGATGGGATTAAGGGCCAAGCCCACTCCAGTGTGAACAGTGTGAACTCCTTTTAATTTACCTAATTACATCCTCATTGACCCTATTTCCAAATAAGGTTGCATCTTCAGATGCTGGGGGTTAGGACGTCAACATATTTTTTTTTTTTTTTTGGAGATGTAGTCCAATCCATAACACCTGGGTAAATTGAATCTGTGTCCTCTTCTCCGAATCGCATACAAAGGAGAACCTTCCTTCTAGTGTGATAATGGAATGAATTCACGGCTAGCGTAGCAGGGTACCTAATAAACATTACAAAAGGCGGCGGCTGCAGTTACAGGGTCCAGCCCACTGTGAGGTCTCCCAGGTGGAGACCACGCCTTACTCCTTTTTCTTTTCAATCCCTCAGTGCTTAATGCAAAGTTTGTGCTCTTGATTTTTGCCTGCTGAATGAGCCGCTACCATTTTGAGGGCAGTGTTCAGATCAAAGGGGTGATTTTGAACATCTCTGTTTCCATCAAAGAAAATTTACTAGGAGAACAATTAGGCAGTGGTTCAAACTTTCTTGGATAAGTTTTTTTTTTTTTTTAAGATTTTATTTATTTATTTGACAGATCACAAGTAGGCAGAGAGGCAGGCAGACAGAGAGGGGGGAAGCAGACTCCCCGCCGAGCAGAGAGCCCGACGCGGGGCACGATCCCAGGACCCCGGGACCACGACCCAAGCCGAAGGCAGAGGCCTCAACCCACTGAGCCACCCAGGCACCCCTCTTGGATAAGTTTTTAATGAGCTCTGGATGCCTGAAAGGTATCTCAAAATTTATTGAATTATTAAATAAAAAATGTCTCCTAATTATTATCTCAAAATATCTTCAAATTATTCTCAAAAGCCTTTCTAACATCTGTGAAGGGCAGGGAGAATTATTGTTAATTAATTTTTAAAGTAATGCTTATCATAAGCAATATATCAGTCCTACGGAAGATTTATGAGACAGAAATGCTGTACTTTTTATGTACTGCATGTACATTTTATGGTTCATTGGGGCCCTTTTGTAATCAATATGATCGGTACATTTATGTACATTTGTAAAATACTTTGGAGCATAATTTTATTACTTTAAATGATTATGAAGGTTTCTAGTTCTTTGCTCTTATGACATCTCCAGTCATATCTGTGTTTTTGGATGCCAAGACCTTACTTAGGATGTACCCTTCAACTGCCTCATCATTTTTATGAAGAAAATCTGATCTGCTTTAACAATTACTCACTTTATGGTGAGCTTCCAGGGGCACAAAGTAGAGAAAAGTGGTTAATTTTCCTTTAAAGCTGAATTCCACCCCACCTCCTCTCCTGACCTCCGCAGTCCCCACTCCCTGCCCAGCCCACTCCCGGATGCAGGCTGAAATAGGACATGTCTCCACTATCCTAAGTGGGAGCTATTTACAGACGGGGTTTAAGTTTTCTCTTATATTCATGTTGGGGTCCGGTTTCAAACGAACCCTGTGCACATAGTGAGCTTATTCAATGACGGATTCTAAATGATGGCCTAGTATATGATCAGCATCCCAGCCAAAATCTACTCATAAAAAGGCATATATATTACCTATGTTCTATATTTTTGCTATAATATAGATAACTAATATATAGGTAATATATACACATATGTGCAATTAATTATAACTAAAACATGTTATTTTTTTCTGGCACATGCACAGAACATCTCTGGAAGAACATAAAAGGAATAGAAGTTGGTTATCTGCATGGAAGGGGTCGAGTAGCTGGGGTAGGAGGAAAAGGAGAGTAGTCGTTATAATCAATTTAGACTTTTGATTCATGCGACTTGCTACCTATTTCCAAAAATGTTGGGGCGCCTCGGTGGCTCAGTCAGTTAAGCATCCAACTCTTGGTTTTGGAGCAGGTTATGATCTCCGGGTTCTGGGATCAAGCCCCACCTAGGGCTCTGAGCTGGGGGCCAAGGTGTGTTTGTGGGGGTGGGGGTGTTCTGCTTGAGAGTCTCTCTCTCTCTCTCTCTGCCTCTGTCCTGCCCCTTAAAACAAATAAATAACTCTTTTAAAAAATGTTTTGAGTTTATCTATGCCCATACTGAAGATCCAGATATCCATTCTTTGCCCTTGCTGCTGTGTCTTCACAAGCCTTAAGCTCTGTATTTCAAGGGTGCTCATGTAACTTCCCAGTTAGATCTTATTTTTTTATTTTATTTATTTTTTTTAGTTTTTAGTTATTTGAGTAATCTCTACACCCAGTGTGGGGCTTGTACTTAAAACCAGAGAGCAACAGTCATGCTCTTCCAACTGAGCCAGCCAGGCGCTGCTCGATGGTAAATTTCTAGAAGTCTAAGATCATCTCTTTCACTCAATCTCTATCCTCCAGGACCCCATAAGCCTGACGCTCCCCCTGGTCCTCAGAACCGCTTGTGACAGAATCCACCATCACAGTGTTTGCCATCTGTTTCTATCAGGAAACACTAGTGGAGCGTCTTTAGGAGCTGGGGAGCCCGTGATGGATATAAGGTAACACCCTTCCTCTAAAGCTAGGACCAGGGTGTGGGGGGAAAAGGCTCAGGTTGACACCATTTTATTAAAGTTAACTTATTATTTCTCTTTTTTTTTAATTTAAAGATATTACTTATGTATTTGACAGAGAGAGACACAACCAGAGAGGGAACAAGCAGGGGGAGTAGCAGCGGGAGAAGCAGGCTTCCTGCCAAGCAGGGAGCCCAATGCGTGGCTCCATCCAGAACCCTGGGATCATGACTTGAGCCAAAGGCAGATGCTTAACGACTGAGCTACCCAGGTGCTCCAATTTATTATTTCTTTAGTAATCTTTACACCCAACACAGGTCCAGAACTCACCACCCCGACACCACAAGTCGCCTGCTCTTCTGACTTAGCCAGCCAGGTGCCCCTCAGGTGCCCCCATTTATCATAGTGCGGCAAGAGCTCCGGTGGCGTGTGAATAAAGTGCCACAGGGAAGGAAAAACTCAACATAGAGGCTTGCAGACAGGGTGTCTCTGAGCCGGCCTTAAAGAAGCGTGGAAAAGGTTTTCACCTGAAGGTGCATTTCTTCCAGATAGCTCGGGCAGAATGGTTCTGAGCATGCGCAAGTGTCTGCCCCAGGTTCGGAAGCCCGGCTCTGCCACTAACGGGGTGTATGCCTCTGGGCAAGTTAATCAGGGGGTTTGCTTATCCACAAAATATGAAGACAATAGATCCACAGGTCTGTGGAGAAAAGGAAATAAGATAATGCTTACTAAGCACTACAAACAAGGTCTCCCACAAAGTAAGTGCTCCGCAAACTTTACCTATGATTTGAGATGTATTCGATGCATCGAAATATCGAATAGAATTATCGATATCTTTAGATAGAAGAAAGAAAATATCTTTAGGACGGAGGCTGCCTTCCGCGCAGGTCATGATCCCGGGGTTCTGGGATGGAGTCACGCATTTTGCTCCCTGCTCAAGGAGGAGCCTGCTTTTCCCTCTGCCTGCTGCTCCCTGGCTTGTGCTCTCTCTCTCTCTCTCTCTCTCTGACAAATAAATAAATAAAATCTTTAAAAAAAAATGAGTCCTGATTAGAAATGTGGGCGGTTCCATGCTCCCCGACTTTCTGAGGCCCAAGGAGTCCCCATGTTGTTCGTGCACCTCGGTTCCCAAGTAACAACGCGACGCCTCTGCGGATTTTGGTTTCAAAAGTGGAGACAGAGGGGCTCCTGGGTGGCTCAGTGGGTTGAGCCTCTGCCTTCGGCTCAGGTCATGATCTTGGGGTCCTGGGATTGAGGCCCGCATTGGGCTCGCATTGGGCGCTCTGCTCAGCGGGGAGCCTGCTTCCCCCTCTCTCTCTGCCTGTCTGTCTGCCTACTTGTGATCTCTGTCTGTCAAATAAATAAATAAAATCTTTAAAAAAAAGTGGAGACAGAAACACAGATGGCCCCTGGAGGAGAATGAGGACGCTGAGCTCCGGGTTTGGGGGTGTGGGGGCGCAGGACAGAAAGGCAGGCCACGGAGGAGCCTAGGTCTGTGTGTCCGGAAACAGGGGCACGCAGCATGCAGCAGCTACAGAGAAAATCCGATCTTTGTTTTATTTATTATGTTTTTTTATTTGTAAGTAATCTCTGCACCCCATGTGGGACTTGAACTCATGACCCTGAGATCAGGAGTGGCAGGTTCCACTGACTGTGCCACTCAGACCCCCCACAGTCTGGTCTTCTGACCCTGTAGGTGGAGTTTGCTGTTATAAAGCCCCCTTGAGGGGCGCCTGGGTGGCTCAGTCCTTTGAATGTCTGCCTTCAGCTGGGGTCCTGATCTCAGAGCCCCAGTGTGGGCCTCCGTGCTCCTGGGAAGTCTGCTTATCCCTCTGCCTCTGTGCTCCTCCCAGCTCTCTCTCTCTCTCAAATAAATAAAATCTTAAAAAAAAAAAAAAACAACAACACAAAAAACCCAAAACAAACAAACAGAACAAGGCCCCTTCAGTCCTGGGGAAGGGGGATACTCTTTCCGACAGGTTGTTCTCAGGGACATTTTCCCCCTCTATTTTGGCCCAGGCCTTTTTCTACAGAGTCTGAACAGTTTTGCCCAAGAAGCTCAGGTTCTGGATAGACTCGGAGGTAAGGACTCGGTCCACATGGGACTGCTGGACCCTCCCTGAGGGCCGAAGGAATCCGAGAGAGTCCCTTTCCGGTGTCTCATAGGAGGGTGGGAAGGAAGCTGCCTCATTCAGAGTGGACTCCCCGCCTTAGGTCTTGACCCTCACGCCCTCCTACATCCTTCACTATCTCTGGGGTGAGGGAGTGGTTACAGGGCTTCTCAAAAAGCGGTATGGGGAAGTTGTCCATAAATTATCCCCCGAGATTTGGAGGTTTAAAAAAGCAACAAACTTAAGGCGCTTCACGAGATAACATGGAGTGTTCATTCCTGGGGTTCAAAGGATTTGCCATGGCCAGTATGAGATACCAGCCTGTCCAAAGGCTAGGAGAGACTGAGAAAATAACTCCGAAGAAGAAGGGAGCAGGAGAAATAACTACAAAGAGTATTATATTTGTCTTTTTTCTTTTTTTAAGATTTTGTTTTTAAGTATTCTCCTCAACCAACGTGGGGCTTGAACCCACAGCCTTGAGACCAAGAGTCGCATGCTCTACTGACCGAGCCAGCCAGGTACCCCAGAGTATTATATTTTTCAAAGCTCATCAAAAATTTTTGCCTCCGGAGCTGTTTTGTTTTGTTTTGTTTTTTTGTTTTTTTAAAGTAAGCTCTGTACCCGACATGGGGCTTGAACTTACAACCCTGAGATCAAGAGTCACATGCTCCACTGACTGAGTCAGACATATGCCCTTTGCTTCCAGGGTTTTGAATTATCTCTGAAAAGGAGTTACGGTAGATTTTTTTTTTTTTTTTTACTCCTGTTAGCCGTTGAGGAAACTATCACTTGGAGAGTGTCATAAGCTAGTTGATGGTAGACCAGAAAATAGAAATATAACTTATTAAATTGCTTGTGGAGAAGGAGTCATGTATACAACCAGTATTTACCAAGCACCTACTATGGTCAGGCACAGTGCTAGGCCCTGAGAATGCAAAAGTGAACACAGAGGAAAGGCCTGTGTCCTCATGGAGCTCTGAGCGCAGGGGGAAGGCCAGATCTGCATTCACAGAGAAAAACAAATCTAGAACCACCCCAACCATCCCTGCGATGAAGGAACAGGAGGAGTCGGGGGAGAACGCCTTCCTTACACTCTAAGACTCCCTGAACCTGGGATTTTATTCAAGCCTCTTGGCTACAGGACTGTCGGGATTCCTTCCAGCTGGAGCATTCAGGAGTTCCCACGTGGCCTCACCAAGAAGAGTCTGTGATTGTGCAAGGTGGGGAGGTTCCCTTCTGTCTTCCGCCCCTGCATCCGCCCCTGCGTAGACTTGCCCTCTCTGGGCTCGGGACTCTGCGCTGTCTCCGGGCTGCCTAGAGGCCGAGCGCACACCCCCAGCTGTGCACTGAGTGTGTAAATGTTATCTACAGGCCCTGGTGACAGGGGAAGAACAATGCCTCAGAGGTGAATGAAGTCATGGGAACCTCCAGAGCCGCTCCTGGCCCTGTCCCATGTCTGTCGTTCATCCGTATCTGGGTCAGCTTGTTTATCTTCACGGGTCTGCAGTCCTGTCCCCATGGGTCCTGGGAGGGCCGCGGTAGTTTTACTCATTCTGTGGCAAGAAAAGACAGTTGGGGGGCACCTGGGTGGCTCAGTCATCAGGCATCTGCCTAGGATCAGGTCATGAGCCCAGTGTCCTGAATGGAGCCCTGCATCGGGCTCCCTGCTCACTGGGGAGCCTGCTTCTCCCTCTCCAGCTCCCCCGTGCTTGTGTTCTCTCTCTCACGATCTCTCTCTCTCTTATTCATAAATAAATGAATCTTTTTAAAAAAGGAAAAACACTTGGATTATATACTTTTCTTGGAGACGCAAGGCCAAGAAGCAGAAGTAATATCGAGGTTGGATAAACCTGGGTTTTGTGAATCAAGTGACGAAGTAGAGTGAATAAAAACCCTTAAAAATCCCAGCCATGGGGTCCCAGGGTGGCTCAGTGGGTTAAAGCCTCTCTCTGCCTTTGGCTCAGGTCATGATCCCAGGGTCCTGGGATCAAGCCCTGCATTGGGTTCAGCAGGGAGCCTGCTCCCCCCCGGCCCCCCCCGCCTGCCTCTCTGCCTACTTGTGATCTCTGTCAAATAAATAAATAAAATCTTAAAAAAAAAAAATATCCCAGCCAAGATCTTTGGAGCATGAAAGGGAGGAGCTGGACACAAGGGTTTAAAACCCTGGGTGGGGAGGGGAGGGGATAGGGTGTAGCAATTCTGATTTTTGGAGCGAGTAACCCTGAGATGTGATTCAGTGAAAAGTTTTGGCTGTATTTCACTTAAATGCAGGGCATAGTCTACAGCTCTGGGAATAATGAAGTCTCAGTGACTGAAATCTGTGAAGGTAGTCTATGTCAGTTTCTGAGTGGGGTGGACTTCTTTGGGGATGCGGGGAAGTTCGGGCTTTGACAAGTGTAGGAGGGGTTGTGTGGGTGAACAATTGCTTCTTGAACTGAGGAACACAGGAGTACCCTGCCGCATGTGCGCTGTTATTCCAGATTGCCCTGGGGTAGACATTTCATCTTAACCATGTTTATGAAACACAGCAGGCAAAATTATAGTATAACGAATATCACTATTCATTCATGCATTTATTCTCTCTCCGAATCGTATGGGTTTAGTGTAGGTTTGGGAGTCAGGCTGCCAGATTGGAATCCCGACTCCACTACTTAATAACTGGGTGATCTTAGGCCAGTTACTCAATTTCCGGAAACACCTCGGTTTCCTAATCAGTAAAAGAATAAATGAGGCTTGGGCGCCTGGGTGGCTCAGTGGGTTAAGCCGCTGCCTTCGGCTCAGGTCATGATCTCAGAGTCCTGGGATTGAGCCCCGCATCGGGCTCTCTGCTCTCTAGGGGAGCCTGCTTCCTCCTCTCTCTCTGCCTGCCTCTCTGCCTGCTTGTGATCTCTCTGTCAAATAAATAAATAAAATCTTTAAAAAAAAAAAAAAAAAAAAAAGAATAAATGAGGCTTGTACGTGTGAAACACCTAGCTCCGTGCTAGCCCGTGGGGTAAGACCAGCAGGCTGCGGGGGCTCTTCATTTCACGTTTTATCATCTGCAAGCATACAAACTATGGAAGGGACATATGAACAAATAAAGTGAGGTTCTTGCCCTCAAAGGACTTGTGGTCTGCATGTGCCTGTAACTGGTAAAAACCATTCGAAGTCAGCGAATGGAGGCATCACCTCAAGGCAACAGGAACCCAAAGGAGGATGTGTTTATGACCTTGGTGGAGGTGAGACCAGAATAGGGCTGCAGGACGTTGGAGCTTTCCAACCTGTGACAGGTAGAAATTCCAGGCACAAGGAGAAGCAAACCAAAGACTTGAGGATGAAAATGACCGTCGCAGTTGAATCTGGAGAGTCTTGTCCCTCTCAGTGGAAAATGAAGGTGGCAAGGTTAGCTGGGGCTGGATTGTGGAGACCTTGAACGCTATGTCCGGGATTTTGTTCAGCAGGAAACAGACAGGCGTGTGAGTGCATGAGGGACAGGATCCCCCCTGATTCTGAAAATACTACTCTGGGGGCAAAAGGAAGGAGGACAGGAGAGGAAGAAGGGGAGGGTGCGAGATGCTGAGCTGGGGGCTTCCAAGGGTACCAGGGGACCAAAGGACACAGCTCCTTCCTCAAGGACTTCAGAGCTCACCAGGAAGATTAGACATATGCAGGTCAATACCCAGGCCACATAGCAGAGCTCCTTCTGCCTTCAGGTGGATGCCAGAGAAATAAAGGTTTTGATTTCTCATCTGTAAAATGGGGTGATGGGGTGCCTGGGTGGCTCAGTGGGTTAAAGCCTCTGCTTTCAGCTCAGGTCATGATCCCAGGGTCCTGGGATCGAGACCCACATTGGGAATCTCTGCTCAGCGGGAGGCCTGCTCCCTTCTCTCTCTCTGCCTGCCTCTCTGCCTACTTGTGATCTCTGTCTGTCAAATAAATAAATAAAATCTTTAAAAAAATAAATAAAATAAAATGGGGTGATAGGAATATATTTCCCTCTCCAGGTTGTATGAGGATTAAGTAATTTAATTTATTTATTAATTTATTAGTTATTTATTTTTAAAGATTTTATTTATTTATTTGAGAGAGTGAGGAAGAGAGAGGGCCATCTTGGGGGGGATCAGAGGGAGAGGGAGAAGCAGGCTCCCCAATGAGCAGGCAGATTAAGTCGTTTTGCAAGAGTAAAGTGTTTCCCATATGCCCAGAATACAGGCGTAGCTCCGTGTGATACTGTCCAAGTGTCTGCTCAGGCCCTGGTCAGCCTCCAGGGCAGAAGAAGCTGACTGCATGCTGTTTTTATCACACGGGGGCACAGCCATGATGGGATGGGCAGGAGCTAAGTGGGAGATGAGATTGGAAAGTAGATTGGGGCAAACATGTTTTGAAGGCAGCTAAAGCTGATGCCTTGGGCTTCTTTTATTCCAGCTTAACTAGCAGTTCCATCTCCTGGGCTCATCTTCTTTTGTTCCTGCCACAGGACCTGTGGCTTTTTGAGTGGAGAGACCAACAGCCCAGGACACAGATGCAGATAATCTCGCCAAGGGACACAGGGGGCTGGAGAGCTAGTCAACTTCTGGAACCAGCCCTGCTTACTAGCTATGTGAGTGGGGGACAGGTCAGCCCAACTCTCCCGGCCTTTACTTCCCATGTGATGAGGTTGCTGGTGGGCTCAACCATCCGCTGGACCCCAGGCTCTCTCTGAATCTCAGGAGTTTGGGAATTCGAGGGATCAGTTAGGTGCGTGGCCACAGCTCCTGCCTGCACCTCGATGGCTTGTCAGTCTCCACTTCTAGTCCTTTCTCAGGTCTGAGTTTCAGTGTCTCAGATGTAACTTCTAGGCATGGCCCTTGAGTGCCCCATGGGTATTCAAGAGTCCAAGTGTTCAAAATTGGGCTCATCATTTTCTTCTCCCAAACTTGCTTCTCTTCTGTGTTCTCCGTCTCAGTTAGTGACATTCAACCATGGCTCTCAGACAATCCACCCAGTAACACAAGTGGGAAACTTGGAGCCCTTGGCGCCTGCCATGCCTTCAGTCCCTCAGCACACCACACAAGCCACACCATGCACCATCTCTACAACCAAGGGGCCACCAACGCCTATCAGTTCTGCCTCCCAAGTCCCTCTAGTGTCAGATCCCTCCTCCTCCCTCCCAGCACCACTGAGCTCAGGCCCTTTGGAACAGGGACAGACGCACTGCACTGGCCTCTCCAAGTGCTGTGACCACCTGCAGTCTCGCATTTGCCCTCTGGTTAAGGCAAAATTCTTGACTCCACCTGCACCCAAATACCTTTTCTTTTGCTCTTTCCCTGGGGAAGTCCCACTCTTCCTGTGAGACCTCCCCGACTTCCCCAGGCCAAGGGAGCCCGTCCTGCCCTGTGCTTCTTCCGTGCCACTTACTATAGCCTCTATCCCACGTTAACTGTGTTTGTGTTGAGAGGGTGGGGGCTGGGCATCAGGCTTGCCTGCTCTGCACTGTGCACAGAGCCCGGCATTCTATGCACGTTAGAGCAGAGATATTGACAAGTAATCATGCTAAGTACATGACTTTGGGGAGAGGTGCCCAACTTGAACCCTAGCTGGTATTCACAAAATCATGCAACTTGGCAGTCAGAGATAAAGCCCAACTTTGTCGCTATAATCCAATCACTTCATCTACTCAGCTTTTGTGTATTGAGCCCCTGCGTGGAGTCAGGCACCCTGTACGAGGCACTGAGATTCCAAGATGAATGAAATACCACTCTGGGCCCCCAAGGAACTTGGAGTTCTTTTTGGAAAACCACAGTAAGGGCATCCTTGGCACCTATGAGCAGATCCTACGGCCTCAGGATGGGTAACTGTATGCATTTTACTTTTATGGCGGGGGGGAGGGCGGTTGTTGGCTGAGGTTCTGTCCCATCCTTCTACTGAGATCTGTGACTGAGGATTAAAGTTATTTCCTATGAGGACAAAGAGGACTTTACCAAACCTGCCATAAGAGTGTGGTCAGGGGGCACCTGGGTGGCTCAGTGGGTTAAAGCCTCTGCCTTCGGCTCAGGTCATGATCCCAGGGTCCTGGGATCGAGCCCCACATCAGGCTCTCTGCTCCGCGGGGAGCCTGCTTTCTCTCTCCTCTTTCTCTCTGCCTGCCTCTCTGCCTACTTGTGATCTCTGTCTGTCAAGTAAATAAATAAAATCTTAAAAAAAAAAAAAAAAAGAGTGTGGTCAGCAGCATCACCGAATTGCAGGTGGTGCCACCTGACCTTAACAGGAACTGCTGGAAAAAGCCTTTTACACCTTGTGCTGCAGGCCCCTGTGTGATATCTCCCAGGGGACATTCGTGTTTGGATTCGATGATCTCTACCTGTATCTGGATTTACATCTGTGATGTGATAGGCTGTTCCAGGTGGTCTAAAAAAGTGTCAGTTGAGTAAGAAAGACCTCACATTAAGAAGTTTAAAATTGGGGGGCGCCTGGGTGGCTCAGTGGGTTGGGCCGCTGCCTTTGGCTCGGGTCGTGATCCCGGGGTCCTGGGATCGAGTCCCGCATCGGGCTCTCTGCTCTGCGGGGAGCCTGCTTCCCTTCCTCTCTCTCTGCCTGCCTCTCTGCCTACTTGTGATCTCTGTCTGTCAAATAAATAAATAAAATTAAAAAAAAAAAAAATATATATATATATATATATATATTCAAGAAGAGAAATTAAAGATATATATATCAATCAAGTAATATACCATGTTATAGAATTGGAAGTCTCATATTGCTGAGATTATGGGGGTAAGTAAATGGAACACATGCTTAACTGCAATCCCAATCAAAATCCCAGGAAGATTATTTTTTGTAGAAATTGATTGGAAAACAAGGGCACCACTGAAATTCAGTGGGAAAGACAGTCTTGTCAATAAGTGGGACTAGAGGGGCGCCTGGGTGGCTCAGTGGGTTAAAACCTCTGCCTTCAGCTCAGGTCATGATCCCAGGGACCTGGGATCAAGCCCCGCATCGGGCTCTCTGCTCGGCAGGGAGCCTGCTTCCGCCTCTCTCTCTGCCTGCCTCTCTGCCTACTTGTGATCTCTGTCTGTCAAATAAATAAATAAAATT
>NW_019154111.1:11228483-11381914 GCF_002288905.1 Enhydra lutris kenyoni
TAAAAAAAAAAGATTTAAAAAATAAAAAGAAGTTTAAAATTGGGGGGTGCCTGGGTGGCTCAGTGGGTTAAAGCCTTTGCCTTCGGCTCAGGTCATGATCCCAGGGTCCTGGGATCGAGCCCCACATCAGGCTCCCTGCTCAGCGGGAAGCCTGCTCTCCCTCTCCCACTCCCCCTGCTTGTGTTCCTGCTCTTGCTGTCTGTCAAATAAATAAATAAAAATGTTTAAAAAAAAAAAGTTTAAAATCGGGGCGCCTGTGTGGCTTAGTGGGTTAAAGCCTCTGCCTTTGGCTCAGGTCAGGTCATGGGATCGAGCCCCACATCAGGCTCTCTGCTCAGCGGGCCTGCTTCCCCTTCTCTTTCTGCCTGCCTCTCTGCCTACTTGTGATATTTGTCCGTCAAATAAATTTTAAAAAATTCAAAAAAAAAGTTTACAATCTTTTAGGGGAGCTAACTCATGCATAAATATAATCAAAATGTAATAAATCCCAGAAGGATTGTCGAGTAGCATTTGTAAAGTGCTTTGAGTTTCCACCGTAAGCTCAGCTGATCTGGGCCAGTGAGCTTGCTAGTGGGAACAAGCTGCTAAATAGGACCAAGGACACAGGCCAGTTACCTGGGGACAGATCTGCTCAGTGACCATAGGTGACCCCCGCCCCCCCCCCCCCCAGCCCTGCCAGCTTCAGGCCTTACTCCTGAAAGTCCCATTGTGCATATGTGTGTGTGGCGGGAGGGGCGGAGTGTTGGATACTTGGGAGGGTCCAGAACATTTTTATTTTGCTAAGTCTTCAGTTTCAAAGAACAGGTCCTGTTTCCTAAACCCGGATGTCTGCTCTCATTTTAAATTTTGCATGATCTGGTAATTGGACCCATCCCAAATCATGGGAATTTAAAATGCCCCAAGTTTTGAAATATACATTTTCCCTTTACAAAACTAACATGCTCCTTTCCAGGTTTCGAGAGAAATCGATTCACAGAGTGCAAAGCACTGTTTAAATCATAGAGCATATAATGCAAGTTTTTAAATTCCCAGGTTTTTAATTGTACTGCTTGGTTTCAGACAGAGAAACAAGCTTTTGTTGACATGGATATTAGGGGAACAGTACTAAAATACATCAAAGATAGTCATACACATCCCACGGTATTTACAGGGAACACCCTCTGTCTTTCCCATATGCGGCGTGGAAAACAGGTTCAGAACGATCCTGCAGAAACTTCCAGATGAAAACAGCATGGTCAGCCGTTCCCAAGGTTGAGCCCAGCTCGGGCGGAACTCCAGCCGGGGCTCCAGAGCTTCCTTCGCTGCTGCGAAGACGCTGTGCCAATCCCGCAGCGCCTGCGTGCAGCCGACACGAGGGTCTCAAGGAGTCCAAGGTCCCTACAACGGAGCTAGGGCCAGGGCACCCTCCTTCCCTCCCAGACGCAGCTGAAAGACATTCCAGATGATCAGCCCAGGAGTCTCGTGAACCAGATCCAGGCTGCTCCCCCTCCCCCCAGGCTCCAGGGTTAATCAGCCCCCCTTTCTAGGGCCGCTTCACCCCACTTCCCCCGCCCAGGCGCCGCAGCTGCGCCTCCTCTGTAGGGGGCTCAGGGAACTTCACTTTCCTCCCCCACACCCCCACCGACAGCTTCTGCAGAAACAAAACAACATAAAACAACAACAAAAAAAGGAGGGGATTCTTCTTTGTTTTTTTCACTGGGTTAACTCAGTTTATGGAATTCAACTACCACCCCCATCCCAAGCAGGCAGAGCTCTCTCACCATCCCGTCAAGTGCTGGCCGCATCACTGCGCCGTGCGGGTCCTGGGCTAAGTGCTTATCGCGTCTTGCCTTAGTTAAATCTCAGGGCAAGCTTCTGAGATCGGCGGTGTGGTCCCTGTATTACAGACACAGAAAACTGGGTACCAAGAGCAACTCGCCCAGGGTCTTAACTACTCATTAGGTGGGCACAGCTGGATTTGGAACCCACATCACGTTTGACCCCAGAGCCCTAAATCTTTATTGTTGCTCTGTATACAGCAAGAATAAGGACGGTAGTAGATACTTACGGAGCAATTAGTATTTGCCAGGCACTGTGGTCAAGTATTTCTCCAAACTACTCTCAGAGGCAGATATGCCACTTACCAGTTACTGGGTCTTCAGCGAATTTATTAACCTCTTTTTAACTCAATTCCCTGTCTGCAAAATGAGACTAAAAATATAGCTATGGTGAAGAGTAAATGAAATAATATTGGTGAAGCCTTGAGAACACAGACAGGCACATATTTATCCCTCAAAAAAGTCCTTTTTTTTTTTTAAACCATCACCTCCATTTCACAGATGAGGAACCTAGGCTTGGAAAGATGAAGCAACGAATTGGTCCAGATTGCGCAGTGCACACTCTGCGGTGCGGAAGGCTGGCCCGCCGGCAGGTGAGTTGCACCTGGCAGCCGGGAGACGTGTTTCTCCGGAGTTGCAACACTACGCGCCGCAGCCCGGAGGCCTCGAAAGATCCTTAGCGAACAAGGAGGCTGAGGGTCGCCTCCTCCGGACTGGGGCGTGCGAGGGTCCTGGTGGTGTCGGGGGTCACCACCCGCGGGGGTCCCTCTGGCCCTCCCTGCCGGCGCCACCTGTACGCCGGGGTTGGCTGACCAACGGGCGGGGGAGCGGTCCGGCGCCGGGAGCCCCCCAGCCGCCCCAGGCGCGCACACACACACACACACACACACACACACACACACACACACTCACAACCCCGCCCGCCCGGGGGCCGCTCGCCCAGAGCCCGCGGCGGGCCGGCGCTCCCCCGCCCGCCGCGCTCCAGGGCGGAGTTTCCTCCGCTGCTCATTGTTCCCGGCCCAGCGCCCGCCCCGCCCCGCCCCGCCCGGCCCCTCCGCAGCCTCCCGCGCGCTCCTGGGGGAGGAGAGGGGACGGGGGCCGGCGCGGACGGGACCGGAGTCGCCGCAGCCGCCGGCGGGGCCCAGCCGCGCAGACACCGCCCGCGACGCAGCCACCCGCCGCTCCTGCGCCGCCTGGCGCCGCGCCTCAGCCCAGCTCTGCCGCAGCGGCCGCGAGGAGGGGCCGCTAGAGCGCGACTCGGGAACCCGGGGTCACCGCCCGGCCGCCGAAGCCACAGCCCGGCCTCCCTGAGCGGCGCCCACGCTCTCGCCGTTCGGACGCTCGGACCCGCAACCACCTGCTCCCGGCCCGAGGCCAGGACACGATGCGCTCCGCGCTGGCGCTCTCGGCGCTGCTGCTGCTGCTGCTGCTGCCGCCGCGGTCGTTCTCCCAGGAAGGTGAGTGGTGGCCCGCGCTCCGCGGCGACCGCACAGTGCCATTGCGTCTCCAGCCGGGCCGCACCTCGTGGCGGGACCCGGCGCGCGCCTCCCGTGGGGGCCACATGCGGAGCCCTGACCTTGAACCATCTACTCCCCTTCCAAACCCGAGAACACTGCAGGTGCCGGGCCCGCGCGCGGATCGTCCCCGGTCTCCATTCCGATGGATGGGAGGTGGATCGTGGTGGGGCAAACAGTGGCGCGCTGGCCATGAATGGGTTTGCTGGCAAAGCGAGCAGGGAGTTGGGGCACCGCGAGGCTCCACGCTTTTGCGGACCCCCTCAAGTCTGATCGCTCTTTTTCTCGGTGCCGGAGGGTTTGAGCAACTGTATTGTGCAGTCGTTTATTCCAGCAAAACAGCAGGCTGGAAGCGCATGAGGAAGTCCCTGAAGCAGGTGACAAGCCTCTGGCAACGGCTCACGCGGGTGATGTGTTCCGCGTTCGCAGAGAGGTTTCTCCAAGCAGCGTGAGCAGTTCGGCTCACTTGAGCCTGTGCAGGGGCAGGTAAAAGGGGAGTAAGTGGACCTTCCACAGTCCCAGTCACTTGGCTGTGTTGGATGCCAGTCTCCTATGCTACCAAAGGAACAACAGTTCCCTTCTAGCACATGGCCAGAAAAGTGAGACCCTCCCCTCCTATAAACAGGCACTTATCTCCTGAAACAAGCTTGGGTGCACCTTAGAAACAACCCCCATATTTTTTTCTGAAGGTGAAATGTTACTCTTTTAGGGGGACAAGGAGGTGGCCACAAACACAGTCAAAGCAGGGGTCCCAAAGTCCCTGAGAACAGCTGGAGGGTCAGCCCCAGGAAAGAGATGCGTTTCTTTGTGGCCCCCAGGAGCACATGTCTGCGGGGAGAAAGAGTGGAGGGGGTGCTCCTACCCCAGGGCCAGGAGGACTTTGGTGACTGCTCAGAGAGCGAAGGGACCCTGCTGCTGGCAGGCCCTGGTATTTGGGGCTGTACTCTTAGGGGGAATTTAGGATGGGATGGAAGCCCAGCCTCTTCGTGGCACTGCATGGAACCTCCAGTGGGAAGGGGCCGGTTCTCCGAGGGTACGCAGGTGCGAGCATCCCGCCGTGGGCGGCTGGGACACTCAGCCTAAAAGGAAAGGGCAATTTCTGTGGGCGAAGGTTTGTGCTTCCAAAGGGTATGTTGTGGTGTGAAGAGTGGTCTGAACAGCTCTGAGGATGATTGTCGCCTCTGTCACCTTGCATGACTGGAAGGATTGAGAAGATGCTGGAGTGTGACCCCTCCTCAATCCTGCTCTCAGAGCAGCCAGGCTTCAGCGTGGGCCTTGACATGCACCTTTTTGGTGAGAGCCTCTTAGCACCTTCCGGAAGGGAGCCCCCCAGAAGGGAGATGCGCTGTGTCGGGAAGGATAGGCCTGTTCCCAGGGCGCCAGAACCTAGAGACTGGGCTTTGAGGAGGAGCCGGGTGTTGCTCTGCACTAAGAGAAGCTCTGGAACCACCCATGGGAAAAGCTCGAAGCCCAGCTCGCTGCTGGCTTCAAGGCTGGCACTACCTTCCCTAGCATCTGGGCATTGCCCAGAAACCATGCCTCTTCCAGCACGGGGCACGGCATGTGGAAGGACCTTGATACATGGGAAACAAATGAACAACAATGACCAGCACCGGACTCTCCTCCCCACCAGCAAGTCTCTTGTCCTTTGCAAGCCCCCAGGGCCCAATCCCTAAAATGTTATCGCGATATATAATAAGGGGTTAAAGGTAAATGTCTGGAAACCGGCAAAGCACAGGGGGTCTCATTATTATTATTTGTATACCTTGAGGCAGAAAAGGCAGGAGGGGTGCAGGCCTGATGTCCATGGCTGTGCTGATTTAATACCTTCCTAGAGGGAGTCAGTAAGGACTCTCCCATCTCTTTGCCCTTCTGAAGGTGTAGCTGCCTGGGCTGTAGTCATGCAGGATGGGGTAACCCCCAAACTGGTGGAATCCTATGATTCAGTTCTAAACCATAAGGCTTAGGAGCAGACTGGTCTCAGCTCCTTAACAAAGGAATTACCCCACCCACGTCCCCGTCCCCTACGGAGCTTACCTTTTAATACAGGCGGATCACGCAGCATTAAATCTAGGGGCCGGACAGTCCAGACAGACCTCTTCTCAGTACTTTTGGTTTGATATTCTTCTGGTTGAGCCGCATGGCACATTGTACCTCTGAGCTCAGTTTCCTTATCTATAAGACAGAAGAGAAGAGGGCACCTCTGGTTTCTCGTTATGTGACATTTATAGGGTTTTCTGCCCCGTTAGCTGCAGAAAGGACAGGCTGGCTTGCACTGTTAGTCTGATCGAGTTATTCCATGGGTGACTCTCTGGAAGGGAACGGTGGCTCGCTGTGGTGGAAAACACTCAGACTTTGGGTCAGACACACCCGCGAGTCTGTAGACAAAATAGCGAACTTCTAGAGCCTCAGTTTCTTCGTCCATAAAATAAAGACAAAGCTACCTTGTAGTCTGCTCTGAAGATGAGGGAGAACATAGGGAATGAGCTCGACAGTGTGCTGGACCCCAGGTCAGAGCTCAGCCAGTCCTGGCTGTGATGGTGAATAAAGCATGTGTGTGCATCGAAAATTTGGTGGGTCTAAGTTGGCTGAGCGGCAGGACTCGGCTAGTGTCTGTGGGTGGTGGCTGGTATGTCATAGGGACGGCTGAAGCTTTCGAGCCACAAGGTTGGGGGGGAAGGAGGCTTGTGGGAAAGAAGCCGTGAGATGTGGGTAGCGGTGACCTAGGCAAGCTTCCAAAAGGAGGTGGGGGTTTGTTTATACAGGGATTTTAAGATGAAAGGGGTCATTGTGGGCCCAACTGGGTGGCTCAGTCGTTTGAGTGTCCAACTCTTGGTTTGGCTCAGATCATGATCTCGGGGTTGTGTCTTCGAGCCCCATGTTGGGTTCTGTGCTCAGTGGGGAACGTGCTCAGGATTCTCTTTCTCCCTCTCTTTCTGCCCCTCCTGGCTGTTCACTCTCTCTCTCTCTCTCAAATAAATAAATCTTTAAAAACAAAAGGGTCAGGTGGGGTGGTGAGACCACTTCAGAGGCTGGCTGGGGCCGAGTGAATTGCAGGGCGGAGGGGAGACACAGGCTGGGGGTCATGATGCGGGCTGAGCTGTGGGAAGGCTTTGGAGGAGGAGCTGAGCTTTCAGAGCCCAGAGAGAAAGTTCCATGGGATGAAGCTGGGGCTGGTGGGTATTCCTAGCATCATGGAGCTTGGGCACGGCTCCGAGGAAAGAGTGAGCAAGCCATGGGGGTTAGGAGCAGACTGGTCTTAGCTCGTGGGAGAAGACGTGGGAGAAGACAAGGGTCAGGTGGTTGAAAAGCTCTCTGGTGGCAGCTCGGCCAGATCTTCAGGGCATGGCCACCCCAGGAGGGGCAGAGGAGGGGGGCTTGGCCCTTGTTGGAGGGGCTGTCCTCTGGCGGTCACCAGGGCACCACATCTGCCTTTTCCTGAGGCCTCCATACTTGAAGGGAGAGGAGGGGCTCCTGCCCGGTGGGGTTTGAGACCTCCGCCCTCCGGAAGCTGAGGAGGAAGCGGCCCCTACCAGCAGAGGAGGAAGCGGCCCCTACTGGCTTAGAATTCCTCTGAGCAGGGAAGACTGGAGGTTTAATCCTGTCTGTCCTCAGGTATCATCTCTGAGAAGGCTTCCCCTGTTTCTAGGTGGAAGCGGATTGTGTTTGGGCATCTCTGCTAGCATGCAGGGGGCCCCTTTAGGGCAGGGGCAACCTCAGTCTCCACCTCCAGAGCCCCCTGCAGCAATGGGCACGGAGCAGTGGCTCGACATTTTATCTGCACCATTCACTTGGCGTGTGGGGGGGGACTGACCTAGGCCCTGGTTTCAGGCTTTCGGAAAGGGGAGCCCTAGACCAGCTTACAACCTGGACAGTGATGCTGGCTGGTGAGCTCCTTTTGCAGCAGCCAGAACTGGCGGGGACAATGGTTGAAGGTCGGGGCTTCCGGGCTTGGGATCCCAGGCTGGACCAGTGGCTGCTGTGAGGACAGCTCAGCACTTAGCTCAAGGCCAAGAACTCCTTGGGAAGGTGGGAGGAACCCTCGGGGCAGCCCACTGCACTTCTGGGGAAGGGGGTCGGGATTTAGATGGTTCCACTCTGGGACAAGCTCTCTCCTTCACATTATCTGTGTGGAGGCCTCCCAGGAGTCTTCTGCAAGTTTGCTGAATGGAAGCTGCATATTGGAGGAGAATGGCCCTCTTCTGTCCATCCCCTGCCCATCAGCCCAAGCCGCAGCCCTGGCCCCGGCCTGCCTGGAGACTTCCTCACACCTAGAGGCCAGGGATCTCTCTCCTCAGCTCTGGGCTCATTTCCTGTTTGCGCCTGAGGGTGTGATGAAGGGCAGGGAGCTCATTTGGCAGCGTTTCCTGTCATGTTCCATTCCCAGGAACACAGGTGAGGTTGCTCAGGGTCCCTCCTTGTCATGGGTCCTGTCCACTTTGTGAGGAAGTTAGAAGTTCAAGGAGGTTGTGACTCTAGATGGGCCACACATGCCTCACAACGGTAGGTATTCCCTTATGGAGAGCCTTCCAGAGAATCTCCATGGAGGATACTGTGCCAGGAGCCTGTGAGTATTTGCAGTAGCCTTTGCCATGAGACCCCTTCGGGCAGGCTGTTCAAAATGGAATTGGTTGGCTGAGGGTACTTGCCACACTGCTTCTAAATAACCCAGAAAATCATAGAACACAGAATTCTAGAGCTAGGAATCTTCTGGAAATCTTCTGTATGCACTCAGTTTGCAGATGAGGGAATGCAGACCAGGGAGTGGGGTCACCTGCCCAAGTCCTAGAGACTCCCGGGGACGGCGCCCCCAGAGATCTGTGTGCGCGGGTATGCCTCCATAGAAATGGACTGAGCCTTTCTTTGCTAATGCTCTCCTGGGCACTGGGGAAACACATTAAAACCCTTTTTAAAGAGGGTTTCATGATGGTGACAACACTATACTGTGCCCAGACTCTCCCCGTCCCACCATCTTCAGGATAAGTTGAAGCTTGGAGCTACTTTATTCCTTGGAGTTAGGCTCTCCAAAGGCTGTCCCTACCAAGTCCCAGTGCTGGCCCCATGCTGGCTATGCTGTCCCTGTCTGTCTCCCATTGTCTATGAGCCCCATCAGATCCAGCCAGAATCTGGAACACGAGTGGACAGCAATGCTTGTTGGATGCCTGGTGCCTGGTTCGGCCCTTCCCACGGGCCCCCAACCCAAGCCCTCGTATTGGCTCGGGGCTATGGTCCCACCCCGTACCACTCCAGTGATCACCAGTGCAGACCCCCAGCTTTGCTCAGCTTCCCGGCCACCCATCCTCCCTCTGTTCCCACCCCTTTCCCTGACAAAGCACCACCACCCTCTCTTCCTTTATAGCCTTATCCCCCTCGGGTCAGCCACCTCGAACTTCCCTATGGCCAGGGCGCTGGGTGGCACCCCGTCCGCCAATTGTCATGGCCGGAAGGCTGTGTGCCTCAGCCCAGGGGGAAGAGAATTCTGAGGACCGGCTGACTGAGGCTAGCCATGCAGCCCCAGGTTGGGATGCTGGGGTCCCTCCCAGGGCCAGGCCCCCGGAGACACATGGACTGACCAGGAGCCCACAACTGTCTCACCTCTACCTTTCAGCATAGAAGGGACAGTGGGAAGATAGGCCTGGGGAGGAGGGCACTTTAGAGCCTCGCCCCTCTTCTTACCTGAAATTCACGGACTCTGTCTAAGGGGCCCCTTGGTCCCCATCCAGTCTGATTTCCATGCTAACTTGGACATGCTTTGGACATGCTCACTGGAGCCACAGTCTCCAGCCTGGATAGCGCGAGGTTGTCTTGGGACAGCTCTTATCTCATAGACCATTCCAGAGAGGGGAAACTGAGGCACAGCACCAAGCACTTGTACTAGGCAGCACAACTGGATTTTCTCCAAATAGTCACATGCCTCACTCCCTCATTTCTGTCCACTGTCTGCTGGAAGGCTACCAGCTCAGAGAGGGCTTCTGGGCTGCCTTGTATGACACACCCCACTGCCTTATTTTCCCCAAAACTCTCATTACCTGGTCCATATTAATTTCTTTCTTTGTGTGCCTTTTCCCTGGGTAGACAAATTCCATAACGGCAAGTTCCTCTGTCCAGTGTTGCTACAACTCCTGAAACAGGACCTGGGATGCAGTAGATACTCAGTAACTGCTGAAAGAATGAATGAATGAATGAATGAATGCGTGAGTGAGTGAGTGAGTGAGTCAGTGGCAGGGCTGGTTTAGAACCCAGAGTCTTGTCTGCCAGTTCCGTGCTGTCCACGTGCAAAGCTTTTCAAACCCAGTTCTTCCAGAAGAAGAGAGGCAGGTGGCTGGCGGGGCTAGGAGGGATGGATGCCGGGCATGAAGGGGAGCAGGATGCGGGGAGGCAGGAGCGCAGTGGGACGTGCAGCAGCTTCATAGCTGCTTCCGAGCTTCCCCCACCCAGAGGACCCTTCTGTTGTAGGTTAGGGCTGCTGGTGACTAGAACTTGATTTGGCTGCTCTTAGCCATTAAAAAATAGTGGATGGACCAAGACAGATAGACATTCTCTCTCACACGATGGATGTTCAGAGGGCAGGAGCGGTGGGTCTGCCATCTTGAGCACGCTGCCTTGTGGTCCAAGGTGGCTCCTGGGGCTTCAGGTACCAGGAACAAAGAACCAGACGGCTGTGGCTTGGCTTCTCTTTTGAGGGTACCTGCCAGAAACCATGTGCCACACTTCCAGTGATTTTGTTGAACAGAACTTGGTCCTGTGGCCACACCTAGCTGCAAGGGAGGCAGGGAAGCATACTTCCCTTGGGGAAGAGTAATTTTCACTTCAGGCACCCATATGGCTAACCCAAAAGTCAGTGGTTCAGTTATGGAGGAGTCACGGGGCTCCTGGGTGGCTCAGTGGGTTGGGAGTCCGACTCTTGGTTTTGGCTCGGTCATGATGTCTCAGGGTTGTGGGATTGAGGTTGTGGGATCTCTCAGGGTCGTGGGATCGAGGTCGTGGGATCTCTCAGGGTCGTGGGCTCCATGCGTAGCGTGGAGTCTGCTTGTCCCTCTCCTTCCCCTTCTTCTGTTGCTCCCCCCACCCCGCTCATTTTCTCTCTCTAATAAATGAATAAAATCTTTTTTTTTTTTTTTTAAAGATTTTATTTTATTTATTTATGTGTCAGAGAGAGAGAGGGAGAGAGAGCGAGCACAGGCAGACAGAATGGCAGGCAGAGGCAGAGGGAGAAGCAGGCTCCCTGACGAGCAAGGAGCCCGATGTGGGACTCGATCCCAGGACGCTGGGATCATGACCTGAGCCGAAGGCAGCTGCCCAACCAACTGAGCCACCCAGGCGTCCCTAACAGGCTGTTTTAATTATCAATGTTTGATAATACATATTAATATCTCAGGATTCTTTTTTTGAAGACTTAATTTTTTTTTAAAAAGCTTTTATTTATTTATTTGACAGAGGGAGACACAGCAAGAGAGGGAATACAGGCAGACAGAATGGCAGGCAGAGGCAGAGGGAGAAGCAGGCTCCCTGACGAGCAAGGAGCCCGATGTGGGACTCGATCCCAGGACGCTGGGATCATGACCTGAGCCGAAGGCAGCTGCTTAACCAACTGAGCCACCCAGGCGTCCCTAAATGAATAAAATCTTTTAAAAAAATATTTTATTTACTATTTGAGAGAGAGCATGAGCTCCGGGGGAGTGGGAGAAGGAGAAGCAGATTCCCCACTGAACCGGGAGCCCGATGTGGAGCTCGATCCTGGGACTCTGGGATCATGACCTGAGCCGAAGGCAGACGCTTAACCGACTGAGCCACCCAGGCGCCCCTAATAAATAAATAAAGTCTTTTAAAAAATAAAGAAGTCACAAAGAATGGGTGTTGGAGTATAGGTCACTGGGGAATACTGCCGTAGACCGGGTCCCTGCAAACCTTGGGTTTCTCTGCAGCCGCCTGCAGTCCTCATCTTTTCAATCACAAGTGTTTCTGCATGAGGGACACACAGGCACTTGTCCTTCATGGCCTAAGGCTTTGCCCCCCTTTGGCTAAGCCAGTTGCAGCTTATCCCTCGTTTTCTGTGACTTTCGGTGGCTGGGTGGAGTTCCTTGTCACACACTAGGAAACCTGGCCACCTCCCACTCAGGTGTCTTTGCCTGGAGCTGCACCAGGGAGCCAGGCTGCCTGGGGACCACCCATGAGCCAGGCCTCCCTGGGGTTGGCCCTGGGAGACCTGCTTCCCCTCACTGGCCTTAGAATGGGAAAGAAGTATTTCTACACTGGCACCTTCCCTTCCCAGCTCAGCAGGGGCGAGTACAGGGCTGAGGTGGGTACTGTCTTCCTGGACACTCAGAAGAGCAGCAGCTGGAGGCCAGTGGCTTTCAGACCTGGTGGCGGGCCTTTGCGGAGCTGCCTTGGCCACCGTGAGGCTGGGGTACACCGGGAGGGGAAAGCTAAGAGGAGGCCCATTTTGGGGGGGACTCTGCATCCCCTACTTTGGGCCGCTCTTTTATCAGTTCTTAGGGTAGCTCTCCACTGAAGAATTCCTTTGAGAAAAATTCGGCCGTCAGTTGGTGTGAGGCCCCAGTTTTTGAAGTTAGAAGCCTGGATTTTAGTCTGAGCTCTGATGCTTGCCAGCCTGTGGTTTCGGGTGTGCTCCCTGGCCTCTGTTTCCCTGGCTGTAAACTAGGCCTGACGCCTTCCTGCACAAGGGAGGGGTAAGGACAGTCGCTTCGGCGGTGCATTTGGGTTTTCCTTCTTTTATTGGCTTTGGCTTTCATCCCAGGGGAGGCTGATGAAAGGGACCCGGCCGGTGCCCCTTCCCCAGCTGGAGCACGTGCAGTGACCTCTCTGGGCCCAGCCTTTGCCTGTCTAGTCTCTGGCCCGCGGCCGGGTCCCTGAGGATGAGCGTGTGTAGACCACGCCTGCAGATGGGGGTGGACTCCACTAAGAAGGGGCTTCGGTCGGTGGCCAGCGCCGCCCGTGTTCCTGGCTCCCACCTGGGGCTTCTCGCTCTGCTTCTGGGGCGCACTGGACTTCACTTGAGGTTGCAAGTTAAGGCTTTCTTTAAGCCACCAAGACCCTGATTGTGCCAGCCCCTGAGGTTCTGCCCATCCCACGGTGAAACGGAGAGTCACATCCTACTGCCCTTTGTCTAGATCGGTATCCTCCGGCCGCGCCTGCTCCGCTGCCCCTGTGCAGGCCACGGATCTGAGTATCACCCTCTGAATAGCTTCCTTCCTCCTCCTCCACCCCTACCTGACTCCAGCGCCAAATTCCCGGTGGCACCATCTGGGCCAGGCAACAAAGTGTGATGGCGGTCTTCACAGCATCTCTACACGTTTCCTTCTTCAGGGAGGTTGCAATCCAGCAGCAGATACAGACCAGGGAACCAAGTTTCTCCTCCCAAAGATGACAAGTGGGAGGAGGATAGGAACTACTCACAGAACTGCATTTGGCTTTCAGCACAATAATCCCCCCCCCGGGGGGGGGGGGAGCAATTGCTCCGTGCCTCAGTTTACCCATATGGTGAATCAGGGCTCACACCCTGTTTTTTTTGGTATGGCTTTGTTTCTTTACCTTTTTATTGCGGGGGGTGGGGGGACGCCTCCATTCTGGAGCTCAACCTGGGGCTTGAATTGATGTCCTTGAGGTCAAGACCTGAGCTGATAGGATAGGAACTACTTGGAACTATAGGAACAGTTGGATGCTTAACCGACTGAGCCACCCAGACACCCTTGTTTTTTACTTGGTTAAAACTCAGTAACTCGGTAAAGTGAGCTGTGTCTCAGAGTATGCCTAAAGAGAACACCAGTGGTCTTTAAGATAGTAACAGTCAGGCTCTCAGTAATTGTTTGATAAATGAATAGGAAGTTTTTCATGAATAAAAGAGAAACATGTTCCAAATAGTTTGGGAAAGGCTGCCTACTCTACCCCTTCTTGGAAAATCAGTGCCTATTATGATCTTAAATGCTCCCAGATCTCGAAGGCCCCTTACTGCTTCCGCTTAACTCAGCATTCCCCAGATGTACTTGAATCATGGAAACTATACCTTTTCTCCTCCATTCTGGTGGGAAATGCAGACGTAAATAAAGGTGGAGGGACCCCAAGGTGGAGGGACCCCCTGTCCTGTCTGCCAGGACAGAGAGGGACCCAGGGATGTGTGACTCTGCTAGAAGCCGCACACTCCTTCATGAGGAGCTGGACAGGCACACGAGGTGCGAAGCGTTGCTATGCACTATCTTCTTGGAATGGAAATGGAGCCTTACGGCATCCTCCTTCCTGAAGGGATTTGTAGAAAACCACATGGAAGCTTGTGGCCGAGTCAAGGCTGCTGGTAGCAGCGTCTGCATAGGAGCAGGTTCCATTCCAGGCCAGCAGCCCTGCGTGGCTACTTGGTACCGGTGCTGCTTCTCAGATAGAAGTCGAAGGCATTATTAAGAACATGGTGGGCGTGCGTGTTTTTGACATTGGATCTCCTCTCAGATGGGGGCATGCGTGGTTTGCTGGTGGATTCTGGCTGCTCTTTTCCTGTGGTGCTTCTCTCTGTCCCTGCTGCTTTGGGTCCCTGTTCCTGACAGCATCGCGATTTCTATTGTAAATTCCGTCTGAGGTTGTCATCCTGTCCCTGGGGGCTTGGAGAAGGGGCTTCCAGAGGATGTCCCGTCAGCCCGCACCTCCATAGTGGCTCACAGGAGGCAGTGGTACTTGGGCTTTGTTCTCAACCCTGGTTACTCATAGACTCATCAGGCTGTCGTTTTTCTGGGAGTCAGGGAGCCGAAGGGTGGAAAGAGGGGATGCATCTTGTCTGATGGAGACCCCAGCTTGCCTGTGCTTTCCAAACTGCTGCGAGCACATAGGGCACCTCCACACGGGCGGGTCCGGGAGTGCGCCATCCCCTTGCTCATGCAGATGTAGCCCCACACCCCAGGCCTAGGGGGCGCTGCTGAGTAGAGTGTGGCTGGGTCTCAGCCTGCCTGAGCACGCACTCAGCAGCCCTGTGCTGTCAGCCCCGTCCCCAGCACGCCTTTTCTCCCGGCCAGGAAGGAGTGGTCCCCACGGCTCAGCAGCCACAGAGGACCAAGCCTCTAGAGAGCGCCTGCTGTCTACAGCTGGCTCCTGGGGAGAGGCAGGGTGGGAGCCTGTCCACGGGCTCTCATTCTCCCCTTAGCATCCCGGGGAGGTTGCATTGCACTTGGCTAGAAAAACACTTTGGCTTTACTCCCAGGGCCCGGGGAGAATCTGGAAGTCTGGTCCTGACTGCACACTGTCTCTGAACTCCGTGGGTACCCTGGGGCAGTCACGTCAACACACCAACTCCAGTGGCCCCTGGGGCCTCTTGTGAATGAAGCTGTGGTCTACGTAGGTACTTACGTGCGTGTCTGTGTGTGTGTATGACGGGGAGCAGAGAGCAGGCACCCAGGAGGGTCCTGTGTTGGGGGGTGAATAAGGAGAAGGCAAAATAAGAAAATGTGTTTGCAAGAGGAAGGGGTTCCCTCCACCCAGGGCCAGGAGTCCTCCCAGTGGGCCTCAGTTTTCTCATCTGTGGATGAGGGCCTGGCCCAGGAGATCTTGAGGACCCTCCTGTTTAGTATTTCAGGTGATCTGAAAGACCTGACTTGCCTGATGATTTTGGTCCCAGAACTGGGAACATGATGGCCCTGGGTGCACGTGTGTGGATGTATCTAGGAGGGCCTGGGGGAAGGGGATTGGAGGGAGGGGTGCCTCGACTGGGCACCAGGGCTGCTCTCGGGGTCCTGCTGGCCTAGGCCCTCCTCCCTCTTCATCTCAGTATGGGTCAGCTGCCTCCAACCCTCTCCAGGGACAGAAGGGGAAGCAGGGGCTGGAACCAGGAGCATATGTACCCCCTGGATAGAGAGCCTGCTTTAGGAGCTGGACCGCAATGTTCTAGAACCCAAGGAAGGTGGGACCCAGTGCCCAGAACTCTTGACCATCTACCTGTTTCTCCTTCGTTGGGGTGGGATGAAGTGATGTCTCTGGTCCCTTTAGTTCTGCTGTCATGAGCCAGGGGTATGCAGGACAGTGAAGTCCGTGGGGTTTCGAGAGCGGGGGATATGCTCCGCCACTGGTCATGCAGGGCTGTGGACGCAGCCACATGTTGGGCCTCATTGCTCACTGCCTCTCTGGCCGCTGCGTTCCCAGCTGCTTCCTCAGCTGAGGGGCGGACATCAGTTCCTCTTCTGGCAGCGTCTTCAGCATGAGATCTTCACTGGAAAAGCAAAGACCAGGCTGTCAGGGAAGATGAAAAAGGCAACAGTCTCTAGGGCCAGCGTCTCTGAAGTCCTGTGGCCTTGGGTTAGGCCACAAGCCAGAGGACTGTACCCACTTTCCAGATGGGACCTCTGAGGTGCAGGGTGATGGTAAATTACCCAGTCTTGAGGTAAATCTGGGAGTCTCGAGGTTCCAATTAGCCTCTTCTGGGTTTTTTGTTTGTTTGTTTTTTGGGTTATTTTTACTCTTTTGAGAGCGAGTAAGTGCGTGGGTGGGGGTAGAAAGAGGGATAGAGAATCTTTTTTTTTTTTTTTAAGATTTTATTTATTTATTTGACAGAGATCACAAGTAGGCAGAGAGGCAGGCAGAGAGAGGGTGAAGGGGAAGCAGGCTCCCCGCTGAGCAGAGAGCCCGATGCGGGCCTCGATCCCAGGACCCTGGGACCATGACCTGGGTGGAAGACAGAGGTTCAACCCACTGAGCCACCCAGGCACCCAGGCACCGAGAATCTTAAGCAGGCTCCACACCCAGTGCAGAGCCCAAAGTGGGGCTTGATCTCCCAACCCTGAGCCGAAATCAAGAGTTGGATGCTTAACTGACTGAGTCACCCAGGCACCCCAGCCCCTTCCCTTTTAGGTCTACCTTAGTGCTCTGGGCCCAGGAGTGGCCACATAAACTTGACCTAGCCCTCCCTTCTGTACCCACCTTGCATGGTAGCAGGACGGGTAACACAATAGAGTGGAGAAGGAAAGGGGGGATGGGAACACGTGAGGTCACTGGATGGGAGACGGTGCCTCCCCTGCCTCCACCCCTTTCAGAGCTTGGTTTCAATCTTGTGTGACCTAAACAAACCTGACCCCCTTTCCTGACCTGAAAAAGCTTCAGAGGGAAACATTCCATTTTGCTTAAAGTTTCTTCTGAACAGAAGAGCTCTGAAATGTGTGTGTGTCTTGGCACACCCCCACCTTCTGTGCCCCCTCTGATGTCATCAAGCCTCCTCAACTACTTTTCGAGGATGAATTTTCAGCTGTTTGGACACCTGGCTCCAACCAGGCCGGCTCTGGGATTCTTGGTTCACTCACTTCCCTAGGCGGAGCCTGTAGGAAGCCGCGCTTCCTTGACGAGCTCTAACATCTCAGACACGGGGACAACTTGGCTTTGCTTGAAAGGAACGTGGCTTTTAACTTTCCCCGCGCTGCAGGCCTCGGTGGTGGGGGGACCGAGAGAGCTAGCCCTCAATTGTTTAACTCTGTTTGTTCATGAGGTTTGTTTGTTTCTTTTGCAGCAACACCCCCCGCCAGACCCCCTAGTCCCCACAGGCAAGCGGCCCTCCTCTGTCCTTAAACACCAAAGAGGTGTAGATTTAGAGCTTGACCGCGGAGTCGTCATGCTTCTTTCCCTACTTCTTAGGGCCAAGCAGGGGGTCTTGGGTGATGGAGTTTTTGGCTTTTTTTTTTTTTTAAAGATTTTATTTATTTATTTGACAGACAGAGATCACAAGTAGGCAGAGAGGCAGGCAGAGAGAGAGGGGGAAGCAGGCTCCCTGCTGAGCAGAGAGCCTGATGCGGGGCTCCATCCCAGGACCCTGAGATCATGACCTGAGCCAAAGGCAGAGGCTCTAACCCACTGAGCCACCCAGGCGCCCCTGGAGTTTGGGCTTTATTTTTAACTTGCTTTGCGGAGTAAGTGGGGTTTCCTGAGAGACGGGGGACATGTCCTGACACGGATCATTCTGTAGCGAGAAGGACGCAGGTGTTATTCTTGGAAGGGGAGAGTTCTCTGCAGGGCAGGGGGGAAAAGTAGTTTGGAAATTTGGAAGGCTCTGCTTCAGCTTCCAGCAGGCGGAAACCGGTCATTCCCGGGGAAATTCACAGGCCCTGTCTCACAGAACTTTCTCATTCCGCTCCCAGAGGCAACTGTCCCACCTTCTATGCGGGACTTCCCTCTGGCTTCTGGCCCTTGTTTGTTTCCCGGGCCCCGGTGGAGGTTTCCAAGGGCAGTGGAGAAATCTGTGCACATCTGGTTATTTTCATGGTTTCGGGATGGGGAAGGTGGCGTGGGAATGACAACGCACTCCCTCGGAAAAATATTTACAAGGTTGTTTTTGAACTGACCACGAAGGGAAGAGTTGGGTGCCAAGTGTGCGCATGCTTCGGTGGGAAGTCTGTGTGTGCCCGGGCACTTAGAGAACAGTAGGTGTCCCAGGGGAAGCGGTGGGGTCAGTTGCAAAGTTATGCAGGCATGTGGGAGCCCTATACAGTGTTTTGTTGTTGTCATTGGGCCCTTGCCTCCATGGACAGCCCCGACCGATTCTGTTCCTACCCCCGCACCCCCACCCCAGCTCTTCCCGCCTGCTCTGCAAGGAGCCCAGTGATGGGACTGCCACAGAGGGTGTGGGAGACACCAGTGGGCTCACCCGACAGAGAGCTCTCAGTGCAGTGTCTGGCCCATACGATAAGGCTTCCGTTAAGTGCTAGATAAAAGCTCGAGTGATGTGATAAGCTGGTTTTGATGGGTGGGTTTGCAGAACACGCCACCGTGTGCGGAGAGAGGAAGCACGTACTTGTGGCCCATGGTCTCAGGCTGGCCGCCAGCCCAGTGGGACCCACAGCGCTCTGCCTGCTTTCTCGCGCAGCCCTGGCGCTGACTTTGGCCTCTCCGGCATACGGGAGGGGTCGGCAAGGTTGTCAGCCTGGTTTCTCATCCGACCAGACCCGGTCCTCTGCAGACTTGGAGTATTTTGACATTTCCCCTCAAAGCATATACATTTTTTTTTAAAGATTTTATTTATTTATTTGATAGAGATTACAAGTAGTCAGAGAGGCAGGCAGAGAGAGAGAGAGGAGGAGGGAGCAGGCTCCCCGCCGAGCAGAGAGCCCGATGCGGGGCTCGATCCCAGGACCCCGAGACCACGACCTGAGCTGAAGGCAGAGAACCCACTGAGCCACCCAGGCGCCCCACATATACATTTTTTGAGTGTTCCTTTTGTTCTCAGGTAACTCCTCTCTCCCTGGAGTGACAAGGAGACCGAGGCCCCAGAGCTCAGTCTTCCTGTTGTGGGGGCTTCATGGGCCTCACACATAGGGTCCCTGAAGCCAATACTAAAGACAGGCCAAAGGGCACTCTGTCTCCTCCCCAGGATGCTGTCCTGTTGTCCTGACCTTTGCACGGGAGCCCTTCCTGGCTCTGGCAGGCGAGGTGAGCTCGGCTGGCTGGGGATCACCCCTGCCTGCTCGCAGGCCTGTTGGTTGGTAGCTCCCGGGCACGCTGCCGGCTCACACAGACCAGGATTCACATGGTCTGCAGCGGCCGGAGGGATTAGGAGGCCCTGGGAAAGGTATTGTTTTAAGGAGGCTGGACTGTCTTTCCAGCTCAGGAAGAGCCCCGGCCCCTTTCCTGGCCTGGCTGGCTGCCCTCGCTGCCCTCGCATGAAGCCTGAAGCACCTGCCCCACACCTCCAGGGGTCAGCATGTGTGGCTCCTCTCATCAGGAACAGCCATGACAGGTGGCTCAGAGGCTCATAGCAGGCCCAGGACAGGGACCTCTGCGTGGGCAGGGAGAGGAACCAGGGTGGGGGTGGGGGGCCGTGGGGGCTTGGGCAGAGGTGAGGCTGCAGTCTTGGCAGCTCAGCTGACTGAATTCCAGGCTCTCCTCTTACCTCTCTGCCTTCAGCCGCAGAATGAGGGTAATGAGTAATCCAAAGCATGTTTTTAGAAGCTTCCTGCTGAGGAGCTCAGTCCAGGGTGGGGGTGGGGTTCCACCTTCTGACCCCCACTTGGAGAGCTTCTGATGAGGGTGGGGTGTGGATGTGCCAGCATTAGGAGGGACGACAGAGGTCACTGGAGCCACCCCTCTGGGAATGGTGTGCAAACTAAGGCCTCCTGTGGCTGGTCCCCTAGGGAAGGAGAGAGCAGCATTGCTCTAGATGGGAGTGACAGCTCGCCAGCTGGGGCGTGGGTCTGGGATGCCCAAGCAGAGGGGAGATTCCCTCTGGGCACGGCATCTGAACAGGGGATGGGGAAGCTCAGGCCCCGGGGCCTAGGGCTAGCCCTGTTGGCTCCTCTCTCTCCCCACACTCCGCAGGACTCGTGACAATGGCCCTGCCCATATGGCCCAGGCCCTGCACACTGCTCTGTGCAAAGGCATGGACTGCGCTGAGCTCGTGCGGATTGGCCCTGTGCTGTGAGTCACCTGCGTGCCCACCAGCAGTAGAGGGGGTAAAGCCCATTATGGGATGTCCACGCGCCAGAACAGTCCACGGCTTCATGCCACGAGAAGGATGAATCGTGCAAATAGAACGTCCAGGGAGAGAAGCGAGGCGCAAACATTGGTCAGTGGTGTGCGATGCCATTGATAGACACACCACTAGCCCGGGATATTTAAGTCAGAAGAGAACTTACCCTTGGGGAGGGAGAGTGGCTGGAAGGGACCAGCGGGCTTCCAGGATCAGACATCCTGTTCGGTGATCTGGGGCCGGGGTTGTGATCTGTTGATGCCTGTGACGTGTGCAGTTCTCTGAACGTGTGTAATTCCTCACTGAAACACTGTTAAGATAAAGGAGGAGCTGTTCTCCGAGGGTCTCCTGACTCACCTCTGCAGCCCAAACCCCAGACAGTTCAGGGGGCGGCCCGGGAAGAGAGGCTCTGTGGACCAGGAACAACCAGCTCCGAGGAGAAGCGGGAGGGAAGGGAGGTAGGTGCCCTGGCCCGTGTGTCTGTGGGCTGTCTTTTGCCCTGGCCATTCCTGCGGGGATCAGAGGGGGCCCAGCGCTGGGTGGCCCCAGGCTCGGGAACACGGCCAGCACCTGCTGGGGACGGGTGCTGTGCGGGCTCCAGATGCAAGGGGACCGTGCCAGGACAGGGCTGTCTCCGATTTTTTCTGTTTTGTTCTTTGAATAGGCAGAAATTCAGGTGTTTCTGTTGGTGGCACGTGTTGCAAATTCTTTTTGCCAGTTTGCCATCACAGGTTTGGTTCTGCTAGTCTGCTGGTGCGGGCGGCTCTCATCGGATCCCTTGGGGAGATCACAGCCTCCTGTCCACAGTGGGCTGCAGACCTGGGCACCCCGCCCCAGACCTAGGAGGCTCACGGACACCAAGGGTCCACAGACAGCAGCTCCACTGCAGGCTTGTGTAAACACAGTTGTGCTGGGACCCGGCCACACCCGGGCATTCACGGACTGACTGCTGTGCATGCTTTTCCGGCTACAGTGAAGCGTAGTGGCCGTTGAGGGAAAGCCTGCTAATGACCTGTTACACGTTACTGTGGCACGATGGCACTGTTCTTTTTTTTTTTAATTATTATCTTTTTAAAGATTTTATTTATTTATTTGACAGAGAGAGATGGGGAGAGAGGGAACACGAGCAGGGAGAGGGAGAAGGAGAAGCAGACTCCCGCAGAGCGGGGAGCCTGATGCAGGGCTCGATCACAGGACCCCCGGGGTCATGACCTGAGCCGAAGGCAGGCGCCCAAGGACTGAGCCACCCAGGCCATCACCCACAGTGTCATTATTCTGCAAATGGAGAGCAAGGCCCAAGAAATTCAAGTGGCTTGGCCTAGTTATCAGCCAAGGCTCGGAAGACCTTGTGGTCTTCCTCGGCACCACAGCGGGCCCTGGGAAGAAAGCCAGTCCTCGGTCTGACCGTGCGCCAAGCCCCCGACCCCTCGCACTCTGTGGTGTTGAACAGGTTACCTCTTCTGACCTTGGTTGATTCGCAGAAACTGCTAGAGTTTTCCAGCATTAGGGGTCGATACCACGTGAAAGGCCCCGGGGCCTCAGCAGGTGGTCAGTACATTTCAGTGTGTGAGTCCCCCACTGTCTTCCAGGGGCAGACCCCCAACCAGACTCTTACCATCTTTGCCCACACCCCTCAAGGGGGCATGGATGGGGAGGGAGGCAGAAGGGATGTAGTTTGGGTTCGCTGAGGAGGAATCGCAGGCCTGGGAGAGATGGGCACACCCGGCGTCTCCCCACTGGTCCCCTGCCCGCTGGTGCCAGAGCCCAGCTGGCCTGAAGGGAAGAGGCTTGGGCTGCCCGGCCTTACCCTGTGAGAGAGACTACAGCCTGGGTTTGCTGTCAGGGCAGACCTGGAGGCTACCAGCAGAAAAGCCCTTTCCTCCCTCGGCCCTGCTCCCACTCTCCCCCAGGCTTGTCTGAGGAGGTGAGGAAACACCTCCCAAAGCTGGGCCCCTCCTGGTCCCCAGGCTCTTCTTCCTTCCACAGGAAGATTCCAGTCACCTTTCCCCTTGTCCGTAGCCACCAGGGTGGTGTCCCCTGCGGGCCCACGCTGCTCTGGGAAGCCTAGAAAGAGACCCAGTGGGTCTGAGGACGCCTTGTGTCTTCCTCCCCTGTGTCGAAGCTTTAGAGGGGCGAGCATCCCCAGAGGCTAATGGCGTGGCTCTGTAAACAGGGAGTCGGGGTGTGGGCATGACCCCAAGGTCCCTTAGAATATAATCATTGCTAACGTTAACCAAGCACTTTCTATAACCAAGCACTCTAACGTTTTCTATAACCAAGCACTCTAACGTTTCTATAACGTTAACCAAGCACTCGCTGCTCTGAGTACTTGGAGAGATTAAGTTGCTATGATTACGCTCCTCTTCACTTTGGGCAGGTGAGGAAGAGAGTGAGACGCTTGCCTGGTGCACAACCAGTGTGCGGGGGAATGGCGACCGGGATCCAGATGTCCGGCCCCTGAGTGCGTGCCCTCAGGCACCAGCTTGTACCGCTCGCCTGGTGGGGAGGGGCGAGGGGTCACAGTGGGACTGGGCCGGGCTGGGTGTAGGCGGGGGCTGGCTACCCTCTGGCTCTGGGCCGCACTCTGGTGTAGGGGAGGGGAAAGAAGGGAGATCTGCCGGCTTGGGGCAGAAGAGGTGGGATGGGGTCCTCTGGCCATGGTGCCTCCCCCTGCGGGGAGGAGTTTAACCTCGCGAAGCCCGCCTTTCTCCTTCGCGGCGAGACCTCCAGGCTGGACAGCGGCGGTCCTCTCCTGCCCCGGGAAACAGCCAGACGGCGCCCCACCCTGAGTGCGAGGGTCGGGGCAGACCAGCTGAGACCAGCTGATAAGGGCAGGACAATTCTAGATTTGAAGAATGCCCGGAATTATCTCCCCTGAGGGGGCAGCCCTGGGCCCCTCTGGGGGAGCCAGTGCTGAGGAGCCAGGCCCAATAACCCCTTGGGGTACCGTCCTGCTGTCAAGAGGCACCAAGAAGACAGGCTCCTAGCGGGGCCCACAGAACCGTGGGGACCCGGGGGGAGGGGCAGGGAGGGTGGACCAGGACCCGTGGCCACACGTCTGCCTGACCACCCTGCCCCAGTGGGCTGGGGAGGACACGCGGGACCCTGCCCTTCCCCAGACTGCGGAGCAGCCCTTCTTGCCATTTCTGTTCTCTGTTCTCCTTCTTAACTTCACCCCCAGCCCCTCGTCCTAGTGTGGGCCGCCACAACAAAGTACCACAGCCCGGGGGGCCTCGGCAACAGACATTTCTTCCTCACAGTCCTGGAGGCCGGGAAGTCCGCGATCTGCAGGGTCGGGTTGTGGTAAGCGCCCTTCTCCTGGCTTCTAGATGGCCACGTTCTGTGTCCTCACGTGGCAAAGAGAGGTGAAGCACTGGTCTCTTCCTCACGACCTCAACTAATCCTGATTGCCTCCCAAAGGCCCCCCCACCCAGTACCATCCCATGGGGTGGGTAGGGCTTCAACCGATGACTTTGGTGGGGGTACACAGCCAGTCAGTCTGGAGCACCCCTCAGTTGACCAGATGCATTTTGGGCCCAAGGAGCGGGCGGTTTGGAGGGGTATAGAGAACAGCCCCAGAGAGTACTTCCCCCACTCCCCCTCCCCACCAAAAAAAAAAAAAAAAAAAAAAGACACTTGGAATCCTCAAACCTGTGCTTATCGCCTTATTTGGATAAAGGGTCTCTGCCAAAATTAAGTTTAGGATCTTAAGGTGGGATGACCTGGGTGGATCCTAAGTCCAACAGCAGATTTCCTTACAGGAGACCCAGAGAAGAGGCGACAGCAGCAGGACCAGGAGGCAGGGATTGGCCCAGGAATGCCCTTAGCCCCTAGTGGCTTCGAGGGACAGGGAGGGGTCCCCCTTGGAGCCTGCAGAGGGAGTGCAGGCCTGCCGAACCTTAAGCCACCCAGTTTGCGGGGATTTGCTATGGCAACCAGAGAAAACTAATCCAGGACCCGAGGCACAGAGAGGGTCAGGCTTCCCCAGTGCCCACTGCAGGCCTGGGGAGAAGGCTGAAGCTGGTTGGTCAGGGTGAGAGGAGTCAGCTTCCCTCTCACCTTCCCTGGGCTCCCAGCTCAGAGCTCTGACCTCTCGCAGCCCCCATCCTCTGCCCATAAGCCCCTCGCTGGTGCCGTTCACCCACGTCAAGCTTCCCCGCCCTCCCCATCCCCACCAACAGGTGTTTAGGACCTCGAGGGAGATGGGGAGTGGAGATGGGCATTCCGAAAGCCACAGCATTTCGAAGGGATGGGTACAGGACAGGTGAGCAGACCATCAGAGCAAGGACTCCAAGGACAGCAGCCACGTCGGGGCAGAGGGCGGCATCCAGAAGGGCCTCTTGGCGGAAGGCAGTGCGCGCCCAGCTAAGTGGGAGGCGGGGAGGTAGCAGGGACGGATGACAGGATAGAGTGAGGAAGGGGCCTTGTGAAGACCCACATGGCATGACGGGTGCCCGAAAGCACAGAGGTGGGGACATCATGGAGGCGCACCAAGGAGAGCAAGGGAGTGAATGTGGTGTAGAGAGAGGGTGTCTGAGTTTGGAGCCTGCACGCCCCTCAAGCTCTCCATTTGCCCCACGTCGCCCTAAGTCCCAGCTACTGCCCTGGTGCCTGGCGGTGAGCTGGCCCGTGCAGCCTGGGCAGCGGGACCGGGGGTCCGACAGAGGTGGGCTCTAGCAGGCCGGCAGGGGCTCAGACTTCAGCCAGGCCGCACCTGTGGTAGCATCAGGCTCCTGGGAGGGGAGAGGCTCAGGACAGGTGGCACAGACGGGAACATGAGTTTTGAGGTCTCTCTGTTCTTGGAAAAGGACGCCCAGAGCAAGGCCTCCGAAGTGGCTGTTCAGGGTGTCTCTGTCGACCCAGCAAAGGTGGACTTACCTAGGTCATGCTTAGGAGAGCGCCTCTACCTGAGAAATCCTGTCCTTCTAACAGATGTGCTCCGTGGGGGCCAAGGCCATGGGGGATCCGAGGCAGAGCTGGGACCAGAGAGCTCAGATCTCTAGATTCCCGGTCCTCCTGCTTTCCTTTATCCCACCCATCCGGGAAGACACCAGCTTATCCCACCTGGTTTCTGCCATTTTACTCCCTGTCCCCCACCACCCCTAGCTTTTTGGTGTTATTTCCCCGGAGATAGTTGGGGGTGATGAGCCGGGGGTAACAAAGGAAGGAGGGGTGGACACTGGTGTCCAGGCCTGGCCTCCCTCCCGGCTCCCTGCCTTCCTGCCCTCCCTCCACACGCCCTCTTCCTGGGGCATTCTTTCCAGTTTCCTTTCCTGCTATTAATAGCCTCGAGTCATCCCAGGTCTGTCAGTAGCCAGGAATGGGAGGAAGCAGGCCCTCACCAAAGGCTGGGAGCAGTGTTCTCCTCTCCCCAGGGGAGGAGACAGGCCTGGCTTCTCCCCCCACCCACGACCCCACAGCACAGGGGGCAGTGGGGGGGGTTGGGGGGAGGAATAGCGTCTTGCTGGCACAGCACCTAGCACCCGCTCGTTTTCTTTCAAGACCCGATTCAGGGTCTCTCCTGGTTGCTGTTGCCTCTGACCTCCTCAGCAGCTCCCTCTCCCACCACACTTTCACTCCTTCCTCTCCTCAATTCTGAGTGACCTCAGTACCCACTTGTATGAACAGTGAGATACCCTGGCCTCCCATTTTCGAGACTTTTTCCCATCTCCACTTCGCTGGGTCATTCCTGTTCCACACCCTGACCGTGACCACCGCCCCCAAAACTGTAGCACCTCTGAAATCTAAGCATTGCATTCTTGGATCACAGTTTCTCTACCTTCCAGATCCTTTGTTCCGGTGCCCGGGACCTAATGCTTGAACCCAAGACAGCATCCCTCCCTCCTCATGGCCTGTCGGCCCCCGTCTGACTTTGCCCTCCTGTCCTTCCCTCCCCACCACGGTAACCCTGACCTCCCAGATATCCAGTTCCTTGCACCCTGTCCTGCCGGTGTACTCACCTAGCAAACCCCGCTCCCAGATGGACTCTGCCTCCACCTTCTCCTTCCCGTGCGCGAGCAGGACTCTGCTGGGGAGAAACCACACGCTGGCTGATTGGATGAATTTTCACATCGTGATTCCAAGCCCTTGTTTGGCACCAAAACTACTTGGCATTCATCCTTTCTTTCTCTAGTACTGTTGGTTCCACAGTGCAGTCCTCTGACCACCAGCAGCAGAACCATCCGGGAACTTGTTAGACATGTATTTTATTTTATTCATTTATTTGAGAGAGTGACCGAGAGAGCACGAGCCGACTGGCAGGGGAGGAGCAGAGGCAGAGGGAGAAGCAGACTTGTCACTGAGCAGGGCACCCGGCCAGGGGTCATCCCAGGGCCCTGGGATCATGACCTGAGCCGAAGGAAGAGGCTTAACCCACTGAGCCACCCAGGCGCCCCTAAATTCTCATGCTGTGTCCCAGAGCTGCTGAATCAGAAACTCTGGGGCTGGGATTGGCTCTCAGGATTTTAACAAGCCCTCTAGGAGATTCTGATGGTCACTAAAGTTCGAGAACCATTTTCCAGTAGGCTCACTATTCCCCTTTCCAAAATGAGAATTTGGTACTTTTCCCTTGCACATGACTTCTTCTGTAATCTTCCTGCTACCAGAATGACAAATGTACTTACGTCCCTATCCATCTTCTTCCCATTTCAAGGAGAGACCCGGAGCCCTGCTGTACCTCCCTCTCGCCCTCTAGAAGTAGCCGTTGTCCTACATGAGTATTAAATTGTCTGTGGAGTATTAATATTTTCTCTGTTTCTAACTCTAAAAGTATATTGTTTCACTTTGCCATTTTTGAGCCCTATTAAAATATATAGGGACGCCTGGGTGGCTCAGTCAGTTAAGTGTCTGCCTTCGGCTCAGGTCATGATCCCAGCGTTCGGGGATCAAGCCTGGGTTGGGCTCCCTGCTCCGTGGGGAGCCTGCTTCTCTCTCTCTCCTTCTGCCTGCTGCTCCCCCTGCTTGTACTCTCTCTCTGTCAAATAAATAAGTAAATAAAATCTTTCAAAACTATTATATAAATCATATTAAGTATTCCTGTTCTTTTAGTTAGTATATATATATATATATATATATATATATATATATATTTTTTTTTTTTTTTTTTAAGATTTTATTTATTTGACAGAGAGAGACACAGCGAGAGAGGGAACACAAGCAGGGAGAGTGGGAGAGGGAGAAGCAGACTTCCCGCCAATCAGGGAACCCAACGCGGGGCTCGATCCCAGGACCCCGGGATCAGGACCTAAGCCAAAGGCAGATGCTTAACTGACTGAACAACCCAGGTGCCCCAAGAAATATATTTTAGACACAAATCTTTTATGCTTATACTTGTTGTAATTATCTTCTGATTCTTTTTCATTTTCCTTTTGGTTTCTTTTTTAAAACCTTTGCCTTTTAAGTAATTTTAGATTTGCCAAAAAGTGGCAAGGATGATGTAGAGTTTGATATACCTTTCCTTCAGCTTCACCTGATACTACCATCCTACACAGCCACCATACGTGTATCGCAACGGACAGACACTGGTACAACACTGTTAACTACACTACAGACTTTATTCCTGTTTTACCATTATTTCCCCTTGATGGTCTTTTTTGTTCCAGAATACATCACCTTCCATCAGCCTGTCTCACTAGTCTCTTCCAGTCAGTGGCAGTGACTCTGTCTTTCCCTCTTGTCTGTCATCTTGCTGGTCTGAAGAATACTAGCCAGATATTTTGTAGAATGGCCCTTCAATTTAGGTGTATCTGCTGGTGTTTTGTTTTGTTTTCCATGATTAGACTGGGGGTTTGTGTTATTTATTTTTCATGGAAGTAGAGTTGTCGTACAACTCTGTATTGGTTTTAGGTGAACAGCACAGTGATTCAACAACGATGGACATTAGGAAATGTATATTAGGTTGCTCCCTAGGTCTTTTGGACTTGTCCCACTTCTTTTTTTAAGCACTTCTTTACTTTCTGGCATTACAAGATGTTCCAGGCTTATCTTGTGCTTTCCCTTCCTCAGTGCTAGATTGTCCAAGGAGAATGGTTTTTGGAGAATGGTTCGGGGATCCTTGATACCACTGGTGTGTCGCTGCTTCTAGACCCTCTCAGTGGAGAGCCTAAGAAATAAATGTTTGTGTACTCACTCATGTTGTGTACCTATCTGTGTGTTTCTTTATCTGTCTGTACGCATGTGTTAACATACGCGTTCGTCCTGACATCTGTCACTAATCGGATATCACAGAGCTCACATAGCTTCCTCCTCACGTGCTCTTGCTTATTTGCAAGTTCTTTCTGTAACAGTGAGAAATCTGGCTTACATTATTCATCATTTATTTTCTTATTTACCAACCTTGGCATACCCATAAAGTAGATTTATTTTATTTATTTGTCAGAGAGAGAGAGAGAGTACGCACAACCAGGGAGAGAGGCAGGCAGAGGGAGAAGCAGGCTCCCTGCTGAGCAAGGAGCCCGAAGCGGGACTCAATCCCAGGACCCTGGGACCATGACCTGAGCTGAAGGCAGATGCTTAATCAACTGAGCCACCCAGGCTTCCCCCTAAAGTAGACGTTTAACTGACAACCCATACTCTTCTGAGGAAGAGATTTATTCTTTTTGTTTTCAGCTTTACAGTACTCAGTCAATAAAGTATTTTTCAGCTATTTTGGTCAACTGTGTTTCCCCATCCCTCCAGTGAGGCTATGTTATACATTTGCAACAGAGTTAAATTTATTTTCATAGTCTTCATTACATCCTAGGATTTCCCGAATATCTCCTTTTTTTTTTTTTTTTCCTTCTGAACTTGTGCTAAGTAAAGTTATTTCTTTGGGGTATTTAGTTCTGTGGGTTTCAGCAAATACAGTTTTGTGTCCATCACTGCAGTACTATATAGAATAGTTCTGGGGATGCCCCGCTGGCTCAGTAGGTGAAACACGCGACTTTTGATCCCAAGGTTGTAAGTTCGAGCCTCACATTGGGTGTAGAGATACTTAAAAAACAAAACAAAACAAAAAAACCCAGTTCCATTGTCCTAAGTCACTTCTCCTTTCCCTCAACTACTGACCTCTTTTCTATTCCTACAGTTTTGCCTTTTCCATAATGACCTATAAATGGCCTCAAACACTCGTAGTCTTGTGTCTTCTTTCACTTAACATTTTATCTTTTGGATTCCTCCCTGCAATGTGAGTCAGTCCGTTCCTTTTTATTGCGAAGTAGTCTTGGTATGGATGTATGACAGTTTGTTTTATCCATTCCTTTGCTGAAGGATATCTTGGTTGTTCCCAGCCGATGATGGATAAAGCTGTGATGAACATTTGCAGCTAGGTTTTTGAGTAACCACAAGTTTCCAGTTCTTTGGGGGGTAAATACTGAGAATACATTTGCTGAGTCCTACTGTGATTGTATGCCTACCTAAAAGAAACTGCTACACTGTTTCCAAAGTAGTGGTCCTGTTTTGGACTCTTACTAGCAGTGTGTAAGATGTGTAAGAGTTCTTGTTTAACATGTGAGCTTGTCAGACTGTTTTTAGCCAGGTAAGAGGCATGTAATGGGGCGCCTGGGTGGCTCAGTGCGTTGAGCCGCTGCCTTCGCTCAGGTCATGATCTCAGGGTCCTGGGATGGAGTCCCACATCGGGCTCTCTGCTCAGCAGGGATCCTGCTTCTCCCCCCTCCCTCTGCCTGCCTTTCTGACTACTTGTGATCTCTGTCTGTCAAATAAATAAATAAGATCTTTTAAAAAAAAATAGGCGTGTAATGACATTGCAGGGTAGTTCTAATTTGCATTTGCCTAATGACATTGAACATCTTTTTATATACTTATTTGCCGCCTGTATATCGTCTTTGGTAACTTCTTCTAGATTTTTTGCATGTTAAAAAAAATTGAGTTATCTCTGTATTGTTGAGTTTAAGTTATTTAAGGGGTGTCCCCCCCCTTACTGAACTGGCTAGGGCTTCTAGTACGGTGTTCAATAGGAGCGGTGACAGGGACATCCTTGCCTTGTTCCCAAATTTAAGGGTGAAGCATCAGTCTCTCCACGTGAAATATGTTAGCTACTGGCTTAATTTGCAGATATCACTTATTAGGTTAAGAGAATTCCCTTCTGTTCCTAGTTTGCTCAGATTTTTTAAAAAATCCTAAATGAACGATTAATTTTGTCAAGTGATTTTTCTGCACATGTTGAGATGATCACATGGTTTTTCCTTTCGTTGTTAATATGGTGGATTGGGTTGGTTGCTTTTCAAGTACTGAATCAGCCGTGAGATGAACCTTGCTTGATCATGATGTAGTATCCTTTTAATATATTGCTGGGTTTGGATAGTCATTAGGGAAATACAAATTAAAACCACAACTGGATACCCCTTCGTGCCCAGTAGAATGTCTGCAATGGAACAGACAGATGGTAACAGTTGTTGGTGAGGAGGAGGAGACATTGGAAGCCTCATACACTGCTCGTGGGTAAGTGGGCATGAAATACGGTGCAGTCACTTTTGAAAACAGTTTGGTAGTTCCTCGATGCTAAATACGGAGTTACCATATGATCTGGGAATTCCACTCCTGGGTCTATATCCAAGAGAAATGAAAACATGTGTCTACACAGAAACTTGTACACAAATGTTCGTAGTAGCATTATTCAAATGACCGCAAGGTGAACGACCCAAATGTTCATCGACTGATAAGTAGATAAACAAAATGTGCTATGTCCATACATGGAGTATCACTTAGCAATAAAAAGAAATACAGGACTGACACCTGCTTGAACCTGGGGGAAACTATAGTGGAAAAAGCCAGTCATGAGAGACTCTTCACTCTAGGATTCCATTTCTGGGAAATGTCCAGAACAGGCAAATCCACAGAGACAAAGGCTAGATGGGTGTGTGCCCAGCACACAGCTTTTCTTCTGCTGCATCTTCCGTTTGAGGGTTTGTATTAATTCAGTGAGGAGTTGACCTTCATTTTAAACTTGTTGTGCTCAGGCTGCAAATCCCCCAGTAATACCTCTGTGTGTCTCCCTGTTTGGCTGTAAGTCTTCCTTCTTTGCTGCTGGGACCAGTCTGTCTTTCACAATTCCCTCCAGCTGTATTCATCTTTTTTTTTTTTTTTAAGATTTTATTTATTTGAGAGAGAGAGAGAGAGCAAGAGAGAAGATGAGCTGGGGGAGAGGCAGAGGCAGAGGGAGAAGCAGGCTCCCTGCTGAGCAGGGAGCCCAATGCCAGGCTCCATCCCAGGACCCTGGGATCATGACCTCAGCCGAAGGCAGATGCTTAACCTACTGAGCCATCCAGGCACACCTGTCCAACTTATATTTATGTCACACTTGGTATCGCTAGCACTTCGGGTTAGTGGCAGGGAGAAGGACATTCTCTGATGTTTTGCTTAAACGTGATTCTTAAAAGGTGCTGGAACCTGGGTCTTGAGGGTGTGGCCGTCATTGGTGCCCGGCCTCTTTTCTAGAAGCTACGCTGGACTTAGCACGTATCCCTGCCCTCCCCAGGGGAGAAGAGCTTTTTTTATTTTTCCTGTTCCCTTTCCCAGCTGCAATGGGTTTCCATCAGTACCCTCTGGCTAAAATATTTTTGCCTTTCTCCTGCAGTTTATTTATTTATTTTTTTTTAAAGATTTTATTTATTCATTTGACAGACAGATCACAAGCAGGCAGAGAGGCAGGCAGAGAGAGGAGGAAGCAGGCTCCCCGCTGAGCAGAGAGCCCGATGTGGGGCTCCATCCCAAGACCCTGGGATCATGACCTGAGCCAAAGGCAGAGACTTTAACCCACTGAGTCACCCAGGCACCCCTGGATGGACTTCTTCAGATAGATCTGGAATGCAAAGATTTTTATCGCACTCTTTACACTTTTTTTTTTCTTCTTCTTCAAGATTTTAGTTGAAAGAGTGAGAGCGCATGAGCCGGAGAGGAAGAAGTAGGCTCCCGCTGAGCAGGGAGTCTGATGTAGGGCTGGATACCAGGACCCTGAGATCAGGACCTGAGCCAAAGGCAGACACTTAATGACTGAGCCACTCAGACGCCGCACTTTTATCTCGCTCTTGATAATCAGATGGGTGAGATATTCATTGTGCCCGTCAGGTAGCTTTTTTTCTCCAGAGATGGGAACAGAGAGCGAGAGAGCACAAGTGGAGAGGAGAGGGAGAAGCAGGCTCCCTGCTAAGCAGGGACCTGGGTGCGGGACTCGATCCCAGGACCCTAGGATCATGACTTGAGCTGAAGGCAGACGCTTAACCAACTGAGCCACTCAGGTGCCCCCTAAGCCTGATTCTTTAGCCATCTTAAGTGATTCTGTTAGCAAAATGATTATTATTATTCTTTTCTCCTGGGTGCTTGGAGTTTATTTTCCACTTGGTGGAAGGCACGCAGTTACAGGGTGTAACTGCTTGTGTGTGGCTTGGATAGTAAAGAGTGGGGTTCTCTCAACTTCCTTTTTGGTGTTTTGCTGTTTTGATATAAAAGAACCCAACTGCAAAAAAAAAAAAAAAAAAGAAAAGAAAAGAAAAGAAAAAAAGAAAAGAAAAAAGAACCCAACTGTTTCTGCTCGCTGCAGCCTGCCTGGTCTACAGGGAGGGGAGGGGAGGGCCTCTGAGGAGCCTAGTGGCTCCTGAAGCCTGGTGGCTGGTGGTGGCGACTCAGGATTGCGGCCCAGTGTTGGCTTCGCCAGGCTGGCCACCAGGCTGCTTCCCCGTGGTTTCCAGAGCCAAGTCACAGGTGATCGTGCTCCTGGAGGCGTGGGGAGAGTCCTAGTCTTCTGGGGACTCTAACGCTGTAGCCACGAATGGGAGAATAGATTTCCCGAAAAAGAAGCTTGCTCGCCAGCAATCGGGTCGGCCTTGGGGAAACCGGGGTGGTGAGGGATGGCTTCCCCGGGACACTGTGCACTTCCGCAGGAGCTGTTACTGGAAGTGGAGCCCAGGCGGCGCCGGTAATAGCTGTGGGCGGCCGCTGTTGTCGTGGGCTGGCAGAAGCCTGGGCGTGCACTCATGGGTGGCGGGAACAGGGATGCTAGGCACAGAGCCCATTTGCAGAGGAGACCATGGAAAGCCGCTCCTCGACGGAGGTGCGCCCAGGGCTCTGTTTTCTGTTGGAGGCAGACGGAACTGATCTCTAATGTTTGAAATGAAGAACCCTGGTTTTTATAGTGAAAAAGTGGGGGTGGGAGAGCAGATTGGGAGGGTGAATAGTGTGCTCCCTGAAAGATGTGTTCAAGCCCTAATCCCCAGTATTTAGTGTCAGCGAATGTGACTTCATTTGGAAATAGGGACTTTGCAGATAGAATCAAGTTACAGTCATCCTGGGTGAGGTCGTACCGGGTCAGGGGGAACCCTAAATGCAAAGACTAGTGTTCTTCTAAAAGGGAGACACGCGGGGGAGAGGCTCTGTGATGATGGAGCCTGAAATTGAAGGGATATAGCCACAAGCCAGGGATACCGAAGATTGCTGCAAAGACGCAAAGACAGATTGTCCCCGAGTGCCTTTAGAGGAAGCATGGCCCTACCGATTTTGAATTTCTAGACTCTAGAACCATGATAGAATACATTTATGTTGTCTTAAGCCACCCAGGTTTTGGTCATTTAACACAGCAGCCTTGGAAACAAATACACATTTCGTTCCGTGTACCTGTGGAAAGATTCAGTTCTGGGAATTAGATGAGCGGCCGACTGTGTTCTCCACTGTGGTGACTTGACCCAGGTCACAGTTTGCTGAGCCTTGAGGTGGGATGGTAGTGGGCTTCTCCTGAAGAACACACAGTTATTAGCCCATGTCCGAAATGCCTTTCGTTGGATTATTCTGATTACCGTGCTGGCCCTGCCATCCAGTATGGCATTACTAGCCCACCTTTTTCCCTAGAAATGGAATTCTGTTCTTGCCTGTACTGCTACCCAAGGAACCTAGTGTCCATCCCCACTGGAATCAGCGTTATCGCCTATAGCACACCTGGCAATGAAGAACAGCCACAGTGATCTCTTAGGATATGCTACTAGTCTCCTCAACAATATCCCAAATTCGGGGTGCCTGGGTGGCTCAGTCGTTAAGCCTCTGCCTTCGGCTCAGGTCGTGATCCCAGGGTCCTGAGATCAAGCCCCGCATCGGGCTCTCTGCTCGGTGGAAGCCTGCTTCTCCCTCCCCCACTCCGCCCGCTTGTGTTCCTGCTCTCGCTTGCTCTCCCTGTCTGTCAAGTAAATAAATAAAATTTTTTTTTAAGATTTTTTTTTTTTTATTTATTTACTTGACAGACAGAGATCACAAGTAGGCAGAGAGGCAGGCAGAGAGACAGGAGGGGAAGCGGGCTCCCCACTGAGCAGGGAGCCCGATGCGGGGCTCGATCCCAGGACCCTGTGATCATGACCTGAGCTGAAGGCAGAGGCTTTAACCCACTGAGCCACCCAGGTGCCCCAATAAATAAAATCTTAAAAAAAAACCCAAAATAATATCCCACATTTAATCAAATCCGATACTATCAATGAATGGTAAGATGATCTATGAACCACTTAGAAAAAAAAAGACCACTGTCAAAATGGGACCTGTGGTAACTTATAAAACATCCTCATTTCACGACATGAACAGATGTGCATTTTGGAACTCATGAAATACAGTATTTTTTAAAGCCTCGGTGAAGCAGGTGTCATTGGAGCTCTTCTAACAGAAAAAGTGTGAGTGAGCAGATTATACATGATAGACATTTATTTATTTATTTATCTATTTGTTTATTTTAAGATTTTATTTATCCATTTGTCAGAGAGAGAGAGCACAAGCAAGAGAGCACAAGCAGGGGGAGCGGCCGGCAGAGGGAGAAACAAACTCCCCACTGAGCAGGAAGCCTGATGCGGGACCAGATCCCAGGATCCTGGGATTATGACCCGAGCCAAAGGCAGACGCTCAACCAACTTGAGTTACCCAGGTGTCCCGATTCTTCTTCTTTTTTTTTTTTTTTTAATTTTATTTATTTGAGAAACAGAATGAGAGCGAGCAAGCGCACGTGGAAGCAGGGTGGGAGAGGGGCAGAGAGAGGGAGAGAGAGTCGGAAGCAGACTCCGTGCCCAGTTTAAAACAAAATGTGGGGCTCCATCCCACAACCGCGAGACCAAGACCCGAGCTGAAACCAAGAGTGGGGCGGTTTAACCAACTAAGGCACCCAGACGCCGCCGTGATACTCCCCGTTCTAATACTTCTCGCTCTCTTAAGATTTCGGATTTCATCTTACTCGTTATTCCAGGCAATTTTGGGGAACTTAACTGTACTTAATGTAGACTACCACTGAGTGCAGTTTTCAGTTCACCAACGAAGAAAAAGAGTAGAACTTCTACTTCTAACTGCTTAAGTCAGCACATTGATGCCAAAAACTTTCGTATGCAGACCCATGTTGATAAATTCAGCCTGCTCTGCTTCCCATCCTTGATCTAGCACAATCCTATTGTATAACCATACATGTTTGCTAGAATCGTGCCAGACATTTCTGTGTGTGAGCCTTCTCCTGGGGCAGACTCTGTATTTGACTTTCTGGGGTGTACTGGAGTCTGGCTGTTGTTACAGGGTTGGAAAAGGTGAGGGTTGAAGAGGTGAGGAGATGTGGCTTTCTGTGTCCTTGAGCTCAGGTGAGCCTATGGCAGCGTTTTCAAGCAAGGTGGGAACTGCCGCAGCAGACAGGAGAACAGCAGCTGAGGATACCGGCGATGAGCTCGGTTGCCGACTGAGACTTTCGGATACTGGGGTTCATCTGCATTCTCTCATATTTCACCATTCCGATTCCCAAGGTCCTTTTCTCACATAAGAGACCTGGTGAAGCTGTGAATTAAACCAACACTGTAATTTGGCAACGCATGGGATCAAACTTCTCCTTTTGTCTTTTGGTCTTCTCTGCTCTCCGGCTGCAAACAGGAAGATCCCTTTACTGTAGTCTCAGAAAGTCTCTGGTTTTCATTCTGCCTTTTTTTTTTTTTTTTTTAAGATTTTATTTATTGATTTGACAGACAGAGATCACAAGTAGGCAGAGAGGCAGGCAGAGAGAGAGGAGGAAGCAGGCTCCCTGCTGAGCAGAGAGTCCAATGCGGGGCTCGATCCCAGGACCCGAGATCATGATCTGAGCCGAAGGCAGAGGCTCAACCCACTTAGCCACCCAGGCGCCCTTTGTCTGTGCTTTGATAGGAGGATTTAGGAATGAGAATTGGTTCTTTTTCTAAAGTGAGGTCTATACCCACTGTAAGGCTTGAACATTATTCTCTTTCTTTAAGCCAGTTTTCACTGGTAGTGATTTTTATCTCTTCTAGGGGATATTTGGCAATATATAAAGATATTTTTGTTTGTCACAACTGGGGAGAGATGTGCGTATATGTTACTCACATCTAGTCGATAGAGACCAGGGATATTGTTAAATATCCTACAATGCATGCAACCTCCTATAACAAATAAATATCCTAGCCCAAAAAATGTCAGTAATTTTGGGGTTTAAGGAACCCTGTTTTAAGCTGTTCACCACAGTGAGAAGTAACCACCCTATTCCACATTCCCTAATTACTCAAATGTGCTGGTATTGCCCTCAGCAATCTCTTTTGTCAAAAAAGTATCCTCAGTGATAGGGAGCACTGCTATTTTATGACTGCTAAGAAGGAAAAACCACTGACAAACCATAATGGTACATTGATTGTTTTAAATGATTTTTTTAAGATTATTTGTTTATTTAGAGATAGAATGAGTTGGGGGAGGGAGGTGAGGAAGGAATCTGAAGCAGACTCCCTGCTGAGCAAGGAGCCTGATGTGGGGCTCTACCCCAGGCTCCTGAGCTCATGACCCTAGCTGAAACCAGGAGTCTGACGCTTAACCAACTGAGCCACCCAGGCGCCCCTGGTGCATTTTTTTTTTAAGTTTTTAGTTATTTATTTGACAGAGAGATTTTGAGCAGGCAGAGAGGCAGGTAGAGAGAGAGGGGTAAGCAGGCTCCCTGTTGAGCAGAAAGCCTGATACAGGGCTTGATCCGAGGACCCTGAAACCATGACCTGAGCCGAAGGCAGCGGCTTAACCCACTGAGCCAACCAGGCACCCCCGTACATTGATTTTTAACACATGTCCTTTTATGTGTGCCCTTTCTACTCTTCTCTGTCAGCGAATACCGAAGCCACTTCATGGACATTTCATTCCAGATGACAGGTGATAATGTGACTGCTTCTCCACAAGATGCCATAGGATACTAGAGTCATGTCCTCTCATACTTGCAGAATTCTGCCTTTAACCCCAGTAAGCCCTAAAATGAATCCTTGAAGTCCTATTGCTTACAACCACTCCTGACATAAATTTCTGCTTTTCAGTAGCAAAATTGTGTGTTTGTGTGTGTGTGTGTGCACATGCATGTGTGAAATATACTGGGTTACTGTGTTGCTTATGGAGGAACAGGGATTGCTGGAGACCACATTTAGGGCGACTTTTAATATCACCCAAGTTAGGCTATAGCAGTGGTCCAAAGAGGGCGTACAGCTCAGCGGCGCCAAGCACCTGGTGCTGGAGCTTTGGCTGTGGATACTCTAGCATCACCTCCACTGCTGCTCACCCTTGAGCATGAGGTCATGGTTACTGCCATCAGAGTTCCTCGTAATCTACTGCCTCTTCACTCAGTGGCTGGGATCGAAGTGTCTAGTTCATGACAGCTTAGCACATGCTTGTGCTCTAGTCACAAGGGAGGCTAGAAAAGGAAATATCTGTCATCCTCAGTACCTATAACAAGCAAGGAGGAGACAAATCCTGCTGTCATCAACGTTTTATTATGTGGGGGGTTCCCCATAGGTTCTGATTGGCTACAAAGAATAAAGATCCATGGGACGCCTGGATGGCTCAGTTGGTTAGGCGTCTGCCTTCTGGCGGAGTCATGATCCTGGGGTCCTGGGAACAAGTCCTGCATCTGGCTTCTTGCTCAGTGGGGGGCCTTCTTTCCCTCTGCTCCTCCCACGGTTTGTGCTCTATCTCTCCCTGTCTGACAAATAAATAAAATCTTAAAAAAAAAAAAAAAAGAATGGTGAATGTCGACTACATTCTTCCCACCACTCTCTCCCTTCTGCTCTGAACAGAAAACCGGAAACAATACTGATTCCCCTTGTGTCCTCCCTTAGTAATACATTAGTAGTTGATTCTGTCTCCAAAATATAGTCTTAAAAAGTAAGCTGTCCCCCAGTGTGGGGCTTGAACATATGGCCCTGAAATCAAGAGTGACAGGCTCTACCAACTGAGCCCTCCAGATGCCCCCCAAATATGATCTTTTTTTTTCTAAGATTTTATTTATTTATTTGACAGATGGAGATCACAAGTAGGCAGAGAAGCAGGCAGAGAGAGAGGAGGAAGCAGGCTCCCCTCTGAGCAGAGAGCCCGCTTGGGGCTCGATCCCAGAACCCCGGGACCATGACCTGAGCTGAAGGCCAAGGCTTTAACCCACTGAGCCACCCAGGCGCCCCCCGCAAATATAATCTTTTTTTTTTTTTTTTAAGATTTTATTTATTTGACAGACAGAGATCACAAGTAGGCAAAGAGACAGGCAGAGAGAGAGAGGAGGAAGCAGGCTCCCTGCTGAGCAGAGAGCCCGATGTGGGGCTCGATCCCAGGACCCTGGGATCATGTCCTGAGCCGAAGACAGAGGCTTTAACTCACTGAGCCACCCAGGTGCCCCTCGCAAATATAATCTTGACCCATTCTCTTTTTGTCTCAGTTGTCAATAACTTTGTACAGCTGTCATCCATTCCATCTGGATTACTGTCTTAGCCTCTTTCTTCCCATTTCCACATGCTCTCCCTCCCAGTCCACAGCCCCCAAAGCAGCAAGTGTGTTTCTTTGCAGATCACCCTATAAGACTTCTTTGCTTAAAACCTTCAGTGGCTTCTTTTTGCGCTTAGAATAAAGTCCAGAATCTTTATTTTGGTCTCTAAGGAGGGTGATCTTATGTCTCATTTTACTTGGGAAATTATTTATTTATTTATTTATTTAAAGATTTTATTTATTTGACAGAGATCACAAGTAGGCAGAGAGGCAGGCAGAGAGAGAGAGGAAGGGAAGCAGCCTCTCCGCCGAGCAGAGAGCCCGATGCGGGGCGTGATACCAGGACCCTGAGATCATGACCCGAGCCAAAGGCAGAGGCCTTAACCCACTGAGCCACCCAGGCGCCCCTGATTTTTTTTTTTAAAGGTCAATGGTATGAGAGGGTATCGTTTTTAAGAGTCTCCTTTTAATCTCAAAAACATAGGGGTCTGGGCAGTAAGTTCCTGGCCCTCTACCTGTGAAGCCCCGATTATCTGAGCCCCACTCCCTGCCATCCTCACTCAGTATCCATCCACACATGTCTTCTCTTAGTTCTCTCTGCTCTGGGGCCTTTGCAGGTTCTGTTCTTCTGCTTGGCTCGCATTTCCTCCCGCTCTGTGCACAATTCTTGTTATTCTTCAAGCCTCAGCTAAATGGGCACCTCTGGGAAGCGTCTCCTCACCTCCCTGTCTAAACAGCCCCATCCTCCGTTCTGTGCGTCATCTCCTTGTTCATTTGTCCCATACAGTCTCGATGTTTCATTGTTCTGTCCCACTTGTTTAATTCCTGTCTTGCCCACCAGGATGTAAGCTCCCCGAGGGTATGGATTATATGTGTCTTACCATTGTATCCTAGGGCCCATACAGAACAGTTCCCTTCGTAAATAACTGTTAAACAAATGAATAAAATTAATAAGGCCTTCCTACCCTGATCTGCTAAGGTGAAGCTACCATGCTGAACGGAGTCAAAGCACTCTGACCTTCTTTTCCGTGGCATGTCTCACAGTCGTACTTAAATAGCAATTTGTGTCTTTTTTCCCCCTAAAGATTAGTTATTTATTTATTTGACAGACAGAGATCACAAGTAGGCAGAGAGGCAGGCAGAGAGAGAGGAGGAAGCAGGCTCCCTGCTGAGCAGAGAGCCGGATGTGGGGCTCGATCCCAGGACCCAGGGATCATGACCTGAGCCGAAAGCAGAGGCTTTAACCCACCGAGCCACCCAGGCGCCCCAGCAATTTGTGTCTTGTCACTGTTCTCAGTTTCTCCTTCTAGATTCTACTTTCCGGAGAACAGAGGCATGGCTCTTTTGTCATGCCTACAACAGGACGATTCAGTAGGCATGAGTCCCTCTGCCCCTCCCCCTGCTTGTGCTCTGCCTCTCTCTTTCTGTCTGATGAATAAATAAAATCTTTAAAAAAAAAAAAAAAAGCTGAGTCTTCTGCAGGGTCACGTGGCTGGGAGCTGGGGCGAAGGAGGCAGAGGGGACCTCGGTGGCCGGCTCTGTGGTGGCATATGGAAAAGGAGAAGGCTGCGGAGCGGGGTGCGGGGAGGAGGCAGGGCACTGGCCGAAGGCTTCCACGTGCCGAGGGATTGGCCGGCCTGGTCCTTGTCGCAGCAGAATCTCCCTTGCTTCACTCTTGTTGGCTAGAGAGGCCTCTTGAACGTGAGAGAATCTAGGCACATCAAAGACCCAGGCCTTCGGCCAAGGTAGACGGGAGCAGGGCATCTAGATCAGAGGAAGAGCAGGAGAACGTGTGGCCAGAAACGCTTCCGGTAATGCCCTAACTTGCTTCTGTGCTGTCTTTGTGAACAGACCCTCCTGCCGCCGGAGCAGCTACAGCCGACGGAGCAGCTACAGCCGACGGAGCAGCTACAGCCGACGGAGCAGCCACAGCCGACGGAGCAGCCACAGATGACGGAGCAGCTACCGCCGACGGAGCCGCTACCGCTGACGGAGCAGCCACAGATGACGGAGCAGCTACCGCCGACGGAGCAGCCACAGCCGACGGAGCCGCCACCGCCGACGGAGCAGCCACCGCCGACGGAGCCGCCACCGCCGACGGAGCAGCCACCGCCGACGGAGCCTACCGCCGACGGAGCAGCCACCGCCGACGGAGCCGCCACCGCCGACGGAGCAGCCACCGCCGACGGAGCCGCCACCGCCGACGGAGCAGCCACCGCCGACGGAGCAAGCCACCGCCGACGGAGCAGCCACAGCCGACGGAGCAGCCACCACCGCAGCTCAGTCCCTTGTAGCACCGGCAGCCGGTATCGAAGGGGGGACTCACGGGAAGGAGACTGGATCACGCACAGCCCCAGCAACCACTGAGCAAACGAAGACGGCCGCTGCCACCAGCGGAGGATCCCCAATAGCACCCAGCGGCTCAGGGGCGACGACAGCCACACCCCAAACGGCCACTGACAAGGATGGGAAGGCCTCCAGCAACCCCAGTGTAGCTAGTGATGGCTCAGAGGATAGCCAAGGTTTCAACAAGACGACACTCTCCTCAACCACTCACACCGTGAAGCCCGAAGGCACCCGCAGCCCGGCAGCCGGAGCAGGAGCCGGGGAGGCCCATGGTGGTCCCGCCAGCAGCACGACCCCTGGGGGCGGGAAACAGGCTGCTGCTGCGCCTGCAGACCCGCCCAGCACCTCCAGCCCCGCTTCTTCTCTTCCTGACGGCGCCGCCCCAACAAGCCCACACCAAGCAAGTACAAGCCCTGGTCCTTCGAAGCCTCCGGTGAGCCGTTCGGACAAAATCCCCACGGCAGCTCCCAGTAGTTCAGGCACGAAGGCGGGCCCCAGCTCCACGTCCCACGGGACACTTCCCACAGCAAGTAAGTCATGCCTTTTTCTTTTCTTTTTTTTTAATTAATTTATTTAATTAATTAATTTAATTAATTTAATTAATCTGGGGCTTGAGCCCCTCACCCCAGAGCAAGAGTCACGTGCTCCTCTGAGCCAACTAGGCACCCCAAGTATTGCTTTTTTTTTTTTTTCCCCCCAAGCAAGAACCTTCTGAATGCTTATGTTCTATCCAGTTGCTGAGCTGGAAGACGGAATTCATGCTGAGGGTTAAATTCTGTGAATACAGCACCTTCACTCGGGCCAGGTTCCCCCTTCAGTGACAGGCGCCCGCCAACACTGCTGGGTTCTTCTGATGAGGGGCCAGTGTTCTGGCCTGCCCAGTTGAACACAAACAACCCAGCAGTCTATTCATGGGTAAGACTTGGGTGGTCACCGTTGGCGGGGCAGTAGTACTCCAGAACAGTGTTTCTCAAATTGGCAGTCACCAACAGGAAATATGTTTTATTTAGTTTTACACCATGATCCAGGAATACAAATGAAGAACACACACGTAACAACACGTGTAACTGATAACAGTTTCACTGACCAGGGTTGATTCTTCCTGTATGTGATGGGCCCTAATACCTTCTACTCCATCCCATGTCCTTGGTTCCCTTTTAAAAGTGCTGATCTTTTTTTTTTTTTTAAGATTTTAAAAAAAATTTATTTATTTGACAGACAGAGACCAGAAGTGGACAGAGAGGCAGGCACGGAGAGAGAGGGGGAAGCAGGCTCCCCGCCGAGCAGAGAGCCCGATGTGGGACTCGATCCCAGGACCGTGAGATCATGACCTGAGCTGAAGGCAGAGGCTTAACCCACTGAGCCACCCAGGCGCCCCTAAAAGTGCTGATCTTAACCCAGTAAATAAATTTTAAAACCCGCGGGTGGATCATGGGCCTCACGATCATGACCAATGGCAGATCTATGGAATCAGAATTTCTCGGTGTGGGGGCGCCTGGGTGGCTCAGTGGGTTAAAGCCTCTGCCTTCGGCTCAGGTCATGATCCCAGGGTCCTGGGATCGAGCCCCACATCGGGCTCTCTGCTCAGCAGGGAGCCTGCCTCCTCCTCCTCTCTCTTTCTGCCTGCCTCTCTGCCTACTTGTGATCTCTGTCTGTGAAATAAATAAATAAAATCTTAAAAAAAACAAAGAATTTCTCGGTGTGGACCTGAGTCGGGGTTGTAAAGAACTCCGGAGGTGGTTGGAATGCGTACTGGTGCTCAGTGCACCCGCTTCTCCTGCAGGTGGTCTCATCCTGTAGTCAGAGCAGGGGCTCTGAGCTGGATACACCTGGATTCAAGTCCCTGATGGGCCGCTTCCTCACATGTGACCTTGGGCAAATCATCAGACCCCTCGGAGCCCGGTTTCCTGGTTTATAAATGAGGGTTATTTATGGTACCTTCTTCGTCAGGGTGTTGTGAGGATTAACTGAGAAAGTAAGCGTGGGGGTGCTGAGGACACACCCCCAGATGGAGTGCCCGTTGAGTATTAGCTGTTGCTGCTGACCTCACTGGCATCGGGGCTCACACTGGCTTACGCAGTCTGACCCACCCTGGAATACGGTACAGGAAATGACTTCATCTGTTTGCTTCTTCTAGCTTGTGGGCTAGGTGGGGGGTAAGGCCAGAGAAGCCCCAGGAACTAAGAACAAGAACAAGGGAGACTGCCCTCTGCTTTTTAAAAAATTTTTATTTATTTATTTGACAGAGAGAGATCACCAGTAGGCAGAAAGGCGGGCAGAGAGAGCAGAGAGCCGGATGATGGGCTCGATCCCAGGACCCTGGGATCATGACTTGAGCGGAAGGCAGAGGCTTTAACCCACTGAGCCACCCAGGCGCCCCAAGACTGCCCTCTGCTCTTAGAGGTACCACTCATCTTTTCTCAGAGCCTTTGCTTTCCTAATTACAGCATCACTGGTTCCCTTACAAGGAGATCTGCACAAATCCAGCGTGATACCAACTGTCACTGGGACCTCTTCGGCCATCACTGGGACCTCTTCTTCCACCACTGGGATCCCTTCTTTGGAGACTTCGCATCCTGCAGGCCCTTCATCAGGACCTGTGGCCACGTCTCCTGTCGAGGGATCCAGAAGCTCCAGCACCCAGTTGACTTCAGTTGCTCCCCGAGTCCCCAGCGTCCCTCCTTCCTCGGCTCATGTTGATGACCGGGTACTTCCAGCAGGGGTGGGACAGATAAGAGAGCCCAGCCTCAGATGGAAGGGGCTCTAAAAAGTGTTTCTACCCGCCCTTCCAGCCCAGAGCCCCTGGCAAGGGCTGTTGGGAACTGTCACCCATTCACCCCCTCTCCCTGGCTTTGCCAGATTCTGGCTTAGACAGCTGGCCAGCCAGCAACACACCTGGCTATGAAACTCTGTGCAGTCACACCGCCCAGCTTCTCAGGAGCTCCTTCCTTTGTGTTGCCCGCCCAGCGGGGAGGCAGGGAGGGGTCAGGGATGGGACCCTGCCAGGCTCAGCCTGAAGCTGAATCCCAGTGACTGCTTCTTCTAGATAAAGTGCGAATCTCCTGGAGGGCTAACTGACAAGATGCTCATCCTGAACTTGACGAAAACGAGCCTCTGTGTGAGTATCCTGCCACTCTAGGCTCCACCCTGATCTACACCCCCAAACTGTGGTTTAGCAGCAGGGGTAGGGAAGGTAGAAGGGCATGAAGTGTTCCTTCTGAAAACGGACTGAGGAATGTGTTCACTCTCCTGCCCCTGCTCTTTCCGTGGGAAGTGGCCCCTTCCAACTGCCAGACAAAGTTCAGATTGCCCTAAGTCAAGTCCCACAGGGCTGCTGCGGGGCCAGAAGGCCCCAGCCCAGGTCTCCTGGGCTTGCACTGTGTGATGATTCACATGTTCTCCGAGTCTGGAGACCTCCTTCCTAGTTCAGGCTGTGGTTTAGCTAAGTTGCTCTCTTTGGCCTTCAGAGGCCCTGGTTGAAAACAAGAGGCTCAGTCAGCCAAACTAACGTTCCCTGGTCTGATAATCTGGGGTTGTGTGTCCGCGGGTCCATGTACTCATCTTACAGTCTCAGTGGAAGAACAGCGCGGACATGATCTCTCTCCAGCCCGTGGAGTCAGAGCTCCTGAGCATCGGGGCAGCCAGTGCTCATACTCGGGGTGTGTGTGTGTGCTGGGGTGGGAGTGTCTGCTTGTGCACGAGGACCTTTGGTTGGGAGGGAGCGCTATGTTGGAGGGGGGTTGCTGTTGCCACTCTCTAGTCTTTGAGGATTATGGGTGGCTCATGGCTGCCCTCTCCTGGTCAGTGACTACTTTTGAAAACACCCCCTAGGAAATAGAACTGAACCATAGGGTTTCTAAAAGATGGAGAACTTGGCTTTATACAGCATTTTAATGCCACCTGTTTTTTTTTTTTTTTTGTGTTTTGTTTGTTTGTTTGTTTTACAGTCCTTTTCTTCTGGGTGCCCATTTTGCTAGAATTTCCCAAAAGCGTACATTTAGACTGTATTTTTCAAGGGAATAGTGTTGCCCTGGGGCTGGGCTTATTGGACAAGGCAGGAATCACACTGATGCATGCCCAGCCATTCTCACGCTCTCTTTTTGGCTAAAACGTGTCAGGCTGTGAGACTGGGTGGGAGAAGCATTTTTCCTGTGTGCCCCGGAGCCCTGTCGGTGTGAGGCAGAGGAAATAGTAAGCTTAGGAAATCCCAGATAGAAACCCCAGGATGGCTTGGGGTCCTGAGGTGAGCCATGCCAAGTCCTTTTCTTCAGCTCAGTACCCTACTCCAAAATCAGGTTAGAGAAACACAGCCTGGGGTATCTCTAGGTGACATGGCAGTACCAGGTAAAAGCTGTCTACACTTTGTTTCCTCACCCTCAGCCCTAAAGCCATGTTGGCCACGCTCCGTCTGGTGAGAAGTATAGAAGATTCCCCTCCAAGATGGTCCCGTGCGCATCTTTAAGATACTCCCGTATTCCCTTGTTCAGTGATGGCCTTTCCCGGCTTCACGGCTAGAGTCTTAGTCTAGGGAAGGGCATGCCTGCTGCAACGTTGGGAAAGATAACCCTGGGCTGAGAGCTGGGGCTTCCCCTCCTGAGGTCTTCAAACTGGGCATCAGCACCCGGCAAGTGTCAGGCTGCTGGGCAGTGCCCCCTCAGTCCCTCCTAGGGAGACGAGAAGGGCATTAGGTCATGACCCCTGAAGAGCTCTGAGAGAGATTGGGGCACTCAGGTGAGAGGTACTGTTCAGCCACAGACGAGATAAACAGGGTAAGGGGACCAGGGGAAAGAGATTTGCGGGAGTCAGAGAAGGCAGGGACCGGCCCAGCACAGCACATAACCCGTGACTCCTGCCGGGCCAGGGAATCGCCCCACTTGAAGGAAGAGGGAAATAGGTTCACACCAGGCAATAGCATCCTCCTGACCTCGGCTCTGAAGGGCAGCCCCACAAGCCGAGGCTGCTGTCCTGGTCCCTGAGGACTCACCTGTGGTCTCCCCTCAATAGGCGGGGGACGGCAGTTCAGACGACAATCTGGTCACACTTCTGTGCCGAGCAGCAAAAGCCACCTTCAACCCAGCTCAAGATACGTGCCGTATACTGCTGGTACCTGTTCAAGACTCCCAGGCGGTGGCGATCAAAGAAATCACGGTGCAGAGTGAGTTGAGGGTGGGGGGTGCTGGGGTCTAAGTGGGGAGGGAATGGGCCAGAGGTTGACCACTCGGGAGCCATGAAGGTGGGTCAGGGCTGGTGCTTCCTACGAAGGGTCAGGGCAGGCCCCCTTGCAGGGCCCCCTGAGAGAGACAGCACGCAGGAGACTGAGGTACAGCACGTCCTCCTCTTGGGGCCCAGTCTCCGTCCCCTACACTTCTCTCTGAGCCGGACTGCTAGCAGCGTCTCTCCCCTCCACAGCAAACCTCCTGCCCGGGGACGTGTATGAGTCGCTGAAAGACAAATGGGATGAGCTGAAAGAGGTAAGCGCTTCTCGTGGGTCGGCAGTTCCTCTCTCGTGGTGGAAGAGTCCCACCTGCGAGCAGCCGGAGTACAGGGGGTTAGAGAGGGGACAGCAGGGTGATGGGCTCGGCCCCCAAGAACGCCAAGCAGAAGAGCTCATAACCGGGTGGGAGTGACCCCCATTCTGTATTTTGCCACATAACGTCCTCTTTCCTGGCAGGTGGGAGTCAGTAACATGAAGCTCGGGGACCAAGGGCCCCCCGAAGAGACCGAGGACCGGTTCAGCATGCCTCTCATCATCACCATTGTCTGCATGGCGTCCTTCCTGCTCCTGGTCGCCGCCCTCTACGGCTGCTGCCACCAGCGCCTCTCCCAGAGGAAGGACCAGGTGAGGAAACAGACCAGTTCGCCAGATGACTTCCGCCCGTGACTCCCCTGTTAAAGGAAAGGGAGTGGGCCACGGGCCCTTTCAGACAGGCAGAGACCATCCCTTATAGGAAGGAACTGCACAGTCACAGGGCAGACGGAAGAGGCGTGCGGGGGAGGGGAAGGGAAGGTCGTGGCCTTTGGAATCCAGAAGACCGGGGATAAGCCCTCGCTCTGCCTCCGATTATCTGTGTGACCTTGAGCACCGCCTGTCTGAGCTTCTCCGCGTGTGGGGATAATACTCACCTTGCAGAGCTGCTCTGAGGATTCCCTGAAAGAAATGGGTAGGGGCGTCCCTGGCTGACCGGAAGTTCTTTACCCGCCTTCCCCGAATTCCCGTCACGCCAGTTGCACCACATGCAGTCCTCAGCCCGGGCTGTGCACCGCGGGGACGGTTAGGAAAAGTCGCACGCCTGCCTCCTCACACACCGACTGAAACAATCTCTGGGTCTGAGTATTTGCTAAAAGCTTCCCGGGTGACGTGACTGTGACCCAGGTTGTAGCTCACATAAAGCCCAGAGAAAGCACTGCCTCCAGGTGGCTCCTCTCTATGGCAGAGACGGCACAGGTCCTGCTGTACCCATCTTACTTAGGCTTAAGAGAGGTCCTCAGTCACCCGGCCTGATGAAAGTCATTTTCTTATAGTCCTTCCTGATTCAGGACAGTGGGGTGAGGCAGGTGCCTAGAGAGTTAAGTTTGGGGAGGGGGGAGAAATGGAGGAAAGAGACAGGAGGCTTCTGGAAAACAGAAGTCCATTTTTGCTGACTTCATGGATCTGCCAACAGGGTAAAGGTCAAGCGAGCTGGGAATTCTAGGATGCCGGGCCAGCAGCCACGATGGCCTCCAAGAGCATTTATTGCGCACCCTACCCAAACTGGGGTTCCTCGATTGTAGGGGTACTTGTGTAATATTAAGCCCATGAACCCTCAAAAATTACCCTTTCTTGGGTCGTCTTCCCTATCCTAGCAACGGCTAACAGAGGAGCTGCAGACAGTGGAGAATGGTTACCATGACAATCCCACGCTGGAAGTGATGGAGACCTCATCCGAGATGCAGGAGAAAAAGGTGGTCAACCTTAATGGGGAGCTGGGGGACAGCTGGATCGTCCCTCTGGACAACCTGGCCAAGGATGACCTTGACGAGGAGGAAGACACGCACCTCTAGTCAGGTCCGCAGGCAGCCTCCAACAGGACCACAGCGCTCCAGACTGAACCACCTCAAGTGCCATTTGGACAGGGGAGGAAAATCCTTCCCAGCTGAGGGAAAGGTGGGGGAGGGAAGCAGACTCGGAGGATCCCTCCTCCCAATCCCCACAGGGCCTTAATTTTCCCTTTTCAAACTGAACCAATCACATTCTGTCTAGATTCCTCTTGTAAAATAACCCACTAGTGCCTGAGCTCAGTGCTGCTGGAAGACGAGAGGGAGTGCACCCACGTGGTCATCTGGTAGAATCCCTTCAGCTCACATCCGAGGGGACAGAGGCCCGATGGAAACACAGATCCTCGATTCGGTGTGGTGCGCTTTCCTGCCACTCCCCACTGCTGCCATCGCTCGCGCCTCCCCTCAGAGCTGCTCCCAATGGGGTGAAGCTCGCAGTTGATGTGACAATGGATGGGACGGATGGGATGGAAGGGACGGATGGGATGGAAGGGATGGCAGGGCCAGATCCTGTCTCCGGGGCATCGGATTCCTTCCAAGTACAGGTCCCCAGCCTCGCCTGCCAGTGTGTCCGTCCCCTTTGTGCTTGCCCCGCCCCCCATGCGGTTTGTAGCCCCCCTCTGTCCTAGGGCCTCTGGGACTCACACCGTCCCTTTGTGGCTTTGAAGCCTTTGCTCCGGATTCTGGCTTCCTTGCATCTGCTTAGGGACCTTGAGACTTAACCCACACAAGACTCCAGTGTGAAGGAGGTCTGCTTCAGGGATCCTTCTGCAGGTGAAGAGAAAAGGGGAGGCCCTTCACCCCCAGGATGGGTCCTGGCCCATCACCCAGGGCAGGAACTCCTTTGGCCTCCCACTCCCACTGGGGACTGAAATCTGCAGCAGCTATGAAGAAGTGTTTCTGTTGTTCACTGCTCGGTCGGTGGGGTGAGGCCCCAAGTTCGGAGATCCCCCTGAGATCCAGCAAGAGAGAGCCATAGCTGTAGGGCAGACCTTCCCAGGGCCCAGTCCCCAGAGTGGTGTTTCACCGGACAATCGATCGACGCGGTTAGGAAGGATAGGCTTTACTCTCTGTTCCAGAGGAAACTCAGGGACTTTTCAAGTTGCTGAGAGTTTTGTTGTATTTGTTTGTTTTTCATCCAGCCCTCTACTGCCACAAGCCAAAGCTCCAGCCGCTGGGAGACCTTTCAGTTAACTAAGCTTATTGACTCCTGGTTCTCCTGTGCTGTAGAGCTAGAAAGGCCTAGAAAGTGCGATGCATTTTAAGGTGCTCAGGAGCAGCCTGGGGGTGCCTGTGGGGTTCCCAGTGACCTCTCACTGTTCGGGCATGCAGCTAGGCCTAGCTGTGTCCCCTCCTCTGTGTCCCTAGCAGACTGCCTGCTTCTGCAGTTTCTGGTGGCATCTCAGGGAAACAGTACCAGGAAGGGGTTTTGAGGGAGCTTAGCCATTAGTTCCCAAGCAAAGGCACCTGAGGACTGGACAGAGTGGGGTTCAATCCAATTTTCTGGGAAGCCCAATCCCAGATTTTGTGGAACATTGCCCACGGTCTCTCTTGCTCCTGGGTGTAAATCTCCTGGCATGAACTAGGAGGGTGGGCAGAACTGCTATCCCTCCCTGGCTGCCTTGATTCCTTATTCATAGCCTTTGGCCTTTGATATCCTAGGGTTCTGGAGTGTAGAGCCTCCAGGGAGTTTCCCAAGAGCTAAAGAGATGGTGGACTAACAAGGATCCACAAGTCCTTGAACTGATTCTCTAGCGTCTGGAGGTTGGCAGGGTAGAGAACAATGCTAGCTTGGGAGGGGAAAAAAGGAAATCTTGTTATACTGGGAAGAGCTCTGTTTGCTTCCTTCCTGCCCAGCATTTGATTCTTTCCACCCTGTGGGTGTCTGTGGAAGAGTCCAGACTGGATTACTACTCCTTTGCTGATTCTGGGTCACATTTTACCAGCCAGGCCTTCGGACGGAGGCAGCAAGTACGCCTCCACAAACTGATCAAAGGCTCCAGCCCCACGGCCTCTTGGGCAGAGAGATGACGACTGGCAAGGACTAGCGTAAAATCACGCTTGGTCAAGAGGAATGACTGTGGTGGCTCCATCCAAGGAGAACCTTGGGAAGCTTTGGGCTGGTTCAGATGCTCCTTCTGGTGCATCTAGGCTGGGCGGTTCCAGCCTTTGAGGGCAACTTCAGAATCCAGTACCTTGCCTGGCTTGCTCTTGCCACTAGACATCTGTGTCAATTGAGGTCATACAGCCAAGCATCTGCAGAGGTCACCTTCATCCTACGACTGCACTGGGTTCAGTGCTGACTGGTAAGTCAGATTCTGGGGCTGAGAAGAAAGAAGAGGAACACCAGGAACTCAGCATGACTTCAAACAAGTTGTGCCAAAAAGAGATTATCAACTTGGGATCAGGGGCAGACTGGCTTCCCTAAGCTGCATAAAAGGCCAGAAATCAGGAGTCTGATGACGGGATGGAAACCCAGTGGGAAAGCACGCTGTTCTGTGAATGGGGAGGGCAGCCGCAGTGCTTAAGGAGGTACAGAATAGGCTTTGCATCGTAGGACAGAATACGGGTTTAATCTAGTCTAGACGCCAGAGTCTCTTTTTCCCTTGTTATAAGGAAAGCTAGTAGGAAGTTTATTTAAACCACTTCTTGAGCTTTAACCTTTTTTTGACAATACACTGAAGAAACTTTGGAAAACAAGCCCAAGCTGATACATACATACATAGTTCTTAATAATGTAAATACCACAGCCACATGGTAATCTACCCAGCACTGCTTTAAGCGAATATACACTGTAAAAACATTTGCTAGTTGAGGTGGCTTTTTTTTTCTCTGAACAGGAATGTAAATGTAAATGTCTGTTTCACTAGAAACGACAAGTTTTTGTTTGTTTTTCTCCAGCGAAAAGTGAAATATAAGACAAGCTGATGACAAAGTATTTGTCTAAGAGATCAGGCATTTTTATTTTTAAATGCGATCCTCAATCCCCCTCCCCAGCTAAGTCCTAGCCTATTACAGGAAGGCTTGGAGACACTCTAGTCTTAGGGAGAGGCTTTTAGAGACCTAGTCCAATCTTTTGTTTTGTTCTTCTAGAAAAAGAAACTGAAGCCCAGAAAAGCTTGGCCAAAGTCACATGGTTAGCGAGAGAGAGAGGATTAAAACACCGGTGCTGTGGGCCTCAGGATGAATCCGTAAATTAAGAACAGGCACCAGGACGACACAAAGGACAGAATTCCCTTTCTGTGTCCTGCTGCAAGGCTAGGGAGAGCCGGAGGACTACAATAGGAACCATACCGGTCTACACTTGCTCGGAGTTATTTAGGTCTAAGACTTAAATGAGTGATACTTTACTGTCAAGAAACAGTTTTGAATGAGCTTTTACATACAGATCTTCTACTAGCAGGACTATGGATCAAAGGAAGGAAGCTCCAGGAAGGCAGAGGGGGCAAGGGTAAAGCAACGACTTCTCTTTTATCACTGTCACAAGCTGATCGGCTCAGGTTTGGTGAAAACCCAGCAGTGAGTGGAAGGGAGGGGATGACTATTTGATGTGTGTCTTTTTTGTTATTAGTGAATGTTAGTTTGCCCAGGCGACGGCGGGAGCGTGTGTCTTCGCGGACAGGGGTCTGAAGTACACTGGAATTCACTGGGAAACTTGTTTGTAAAGACTATACTTAATTATTGCCATTTTCTTACAAAACTATATTTTGGAGAACTGTATACTGTCAATTAAAGTGCTTTTGTGTAAGCTGGCTCAAGCCCTGTTCAACTTGACTGGCTCATGTTCTTCACGTGTGTGCGAGGCTCATGGCCGACGCTCTAGCGAGGGCAGCGTCCTCTGCTCTTAGGCTGTGCTGCCCAACTAGAGGGTGCAGAGAGTGAGAGAGAAAGGGAGAAGCTGAAAGGAAGGAAGAGGGGGATCCTGGTGATCTTGGGCTGTTGTAGTGATCCCAGCTGAATCTTTTCTCACGCGTTTATCAGTGTTCTACCTTCTTCATTTCTTCCACTTCTGCCTCAGATAGAATTACGAGTCACCCCCCACTAAAGATCCTGGAGCCCCGGTCAGGTGTGAAAACACTGGTATAGGGACAACACAAATAAAGATGTAAAAAAAGGAAGGAGGTTCTGTTCTGGCCCTGTTACTGCTCACAAAAGACTCTGTTTACTTGTCCTAAGAAGCGTCTCCCCGTCCCTTGTCCGGAGATGTGAGTGAAGATGGAGGAAGTTCAGGGAAGCAAGCACTCAAATGGTTCTGCTTCTCTTCCTTTTCCAGGGGCGGTATTAGCTCCGTGTCTCCCTCACTAGGAGGGGAAAACTATCGCTCTCAACTTGCAGAACTGCAGAAGGGAAACCGTCTGATGAAGCTGGGCCATGTTCAAGCTGCTCCATATCAGTCTCTTCCGCGGGCCCGTGGAAGAAGGGGCCCTTCTCTACCAGCAGGGAAATTAGGTACAGAGAGGAAGAGTTATTTCAGTGGCAGCGGGTATTGCTTCTCTTCAGTCTTAGATTCTTTTCTCAAGACCACATTAATGTGGGAGTTCCAACAACAAAGTACGTTTCTAGAATGCGACCGCTGTTACAATAGAATCCCCCCACCCAACCGTAGGATCTTCCTTTCATATGGGAGTTCTAAAAGATAGTCAACACCCTTAATGGTGAGCCAGAGTTGGGCCAGGGGTGTTTTGAGGTTAACTTCAAGAGTGTGCCAAGAATACAGAAAAGAGTTCAAGCACCAGGAACTTGGGCAAGCCTCTTGGCCATGCCCGAGGCACACTGTTCTAAGAAGAGAATGGCTCACAGTTTATCGCTGGCCACCAATTAGATCTGCAGCTCCGCTCTTTTCCTGAGTAGGTCATTGACCCTGTTCCATGCCCCGCCAATCAAGAAGCACTCAGTGGTCCTTTCCAATTTGTTAGGCCTCTGTCACTCACACTTCCCGAATCCTGCAAGCTCAGTCCCAAACCAGGCATTTCTTCTGTAGCCTACGGGAAAAAAGTAAAGAACAGGCCTGGCTATTATAATTAACACATGTGATAAATACGGAGACAGAATTTTTCAAAGAGCTTGGCATTTTACAGATTAAAAAAAAAAAGCACAATCCTAGCAAACAGGATCTGCCGCCAATGTGTTTGTCAGAAGGAGAAAGTGAGGCAGAGGAATTGAGGCTGCCCAGTGCTACACAGAAGTCCCTGGTGGATATGGAAATAACCCCAGGGTTCCTGCCTCTGCCCTGGGCCACCCATTCTCTGGCCCAAGTTCAGACGGCGGCTGTAACAATGTGTGTGTACATGTCGCCCAGTGTCCTGATCTCCCTGCTTGGGGTTTGCCAACTATTAAAATTTCCTTGCACGGCAGTGGACAGGCTGCCTCAACATAGAGCTTTCCTCTCTTCCCTGTGATAAGAACGTCTCTGGGAAGGATATAACTGCCCTTGCTTTTCCAAGGTGAGGGTCCGGGGGCAGGGAGAGTCCCCTATGAACACGAGAGAAGTTTTAGAGTGAGAATGATAGGATGTTTCCGGCATCACGTTCTAGTATCTCACCTTCCCTATACAACAAAAAGCGAAAATTTCTCTTCCTTTTCTTCTGCTAAGACCCTAAACGGCAAAAGAAGATGTGGCATTTGTGGTGCTAAGGGAAAGAAGGAACATAACCAACTCGTATTTACGTCTGAGCCAGGACTCACATAGGCTTCAGGATGGCCATCAGTTTGCCTTTCCACTCATAGTGGTTAACAAAAAAATACTGCCTTCATTAACAGGAAAAATACGTTTTTCAATTTCCACTGACTTCATGGTTGACTTTTCTAAGTATAGCAGTATGGGCACACACAGCCATCTTTCTGTCGGAGCTGGATTACCTCCTTGGGTAAGAAGAGGCTCTGAAGGTAGCACTTCAACCCCTGAAGGTCTCCATACTCACTTGGCGTGTGAGGAGCTGTCATCTCAACTGTTCAACACAAAGCCCTCCTTGGTTATTTGCTGTCTTCCTGCCAGAAGACAAAATGTATCAAGAGAGAAGAGGTGGTGTTCCACATTTTGATCAGTTTGGGTTAATTCTCTGGAGGATTAACCAAGGAAAGGCCAATTTCTTACCTTATCACTGCACATCATGTTTTCCGGTCTTGAAAACAAAAATGTTACTTATGAGCCATGCTCAAAGCACACTCTAGAAATGAAAGCTACGCAGTAAGAGGATTATTTGATTTATAAATTGAGAAAACATAATCCCCATTTTGAATAAAATCAGTTGACAAACTAACGCACTGCGGAATGCAGGACCTCAAAGCTAATAAGCATGTAAACAAGGCCAGGAGATGAAAATGGTCAAGAGGGGGTCCTGTCCAGCCTGTCTGATGAAAACTCACGGCACTCCCCCTAACAACTCATGATCTGTGCTTGGCATATCGGAGTTTCTTTTTTCAAAGGTTCAGTCCTGAAAGCTTCTTTCCCTTTATTAGGCACAGGGATCCAGAATTTTTCAAAACTTTGCAACAGCTCCAACTTTTTTTTTTTTTTTTTAAGATTTTATTTATTTGACAGATGGAGATCACAAGTAGGCAGAGAGGCAGGCAGAGAGAGAGGAGGAAGCAGGCTCCTCAGGGCTTGATCCCAGAACCCTGGGATCATGACCTGAGCCAAAGGCAGAGGCTTTAACCCACTGAGCCACCCAGGTGCCCTGAGCTCCAACTCTCTTTACTATCTTTTGTACAATTAATTTTCTTCTAGTGCCTAACTTACACAGGTATGTCCCCCCTTAAAGAAAACCTGGGAAACACCTGCCCAAATTTACAAAACAGATCAGATATGGCTGGATATCAGTGGTAGATAAAAGACACCATCTTATGAAATAATTTACCAGTGTTCTTTAAAAAGGGAAACTTCTCCAGGAAACTCTGTGAGATCCATCAGAACTTCTTTATTTCTGCATTGTCTCAAAGGAAAACACCAAAGGGCCCTTCTGCAGCACGTATCATTTTCCTACTTTGGAAGCCTGAATGAATAAAACTCACCTTTTTTGAAGGAAAAATACAACAAATGCAAAGTATAAAGTATATAAACATTTTAAAAGTTGACTTCAAAAGTAGTTTCAGCAAACATAAGAGACATCCTTTAGTGTACATATATAACTTTTTATTAAGAAAATGAACAAAATAACATTCTTTCTCCATATGTACATTACATACAACATAATTCTACAATTGCAATCATTCAGCAGATCACTCGTTTATTTATTCACAAAGCAGTGTTAACACATTCACCAAACCTGGGATCAGAAAATTACTTGTACTAGGAAGAAAGAAAGGAAGAAAAGAAAGGAAAGGAAGAAAAGGGAAAACCTAAACAGTCCATACAGACTGGGCAAAAATAAGATAAATGAGAGAGGATCATGAGAGGAATGGGGGGAAATTGCAGAACACACCTAACACAGTGCAACAATGACCTAGAACACCAATGATGTGAGAAGAGAGCTGATGCCCCCAAAGCATTTCTGTTTAAAAGCTCCAACTAGCTCATGCCTGCTACTCCAGAGTTCCCTCATGATTTCCATTTCTGATATAGGTCCTTTAGGATACAACCCAAGCCATGTTGGCGCAGAAGAGGAGGGTAAGGAAAGAGTAGAACCTCAAAAGTTGCAGTTTCCTGCTTCACACACTAAGAAAAGGAGATAAAACTGAATCTTAGCTGGTGAGCAGAGAATTACATTTTTTGGAGAGACATTTGTTCAAGCATGGTAAGGGAACTCTTGTTTCCAGGATTCCTTATTTACATTTATGTTCATCTGTTTTGTTTTTGCTTTGTTTTTCTCTGCTTTTCCTCTGGCCTTTGAAAAGTACCTAATTCTTTTTGGGTGTGGGTTTACTTATGGTCATATTAAAAGTCCACCTAAACAGAAAGCTCTTCTTGGGTATGAAAATGCTTCAAACATCACAAAAAGCTGCTTTAATAAATGGTGCATATAGGGCTTAAACATTCAAATGAGTTTTAGAGATGGTATTTCCAGAAGCTGAACAAGGCAGCTCCCTATAGCTTCTGGGGAATACTTATATCCGTAGTTGAGGCTTAAAAGATACAGATCAAGAAAATTATTTTCAGACTGTCAGTTTGCGAAGGGGCAGTGCTTAAAGGGATCTAAGTAAGGGCAGGGACACACACTTGCACCCCCCTGCTCTTACTCACGTGTAGTAAAACACAATGAGAATGGCTGCGTTCCCTCCCTGCCTTTTTTTTTTTTTTAGCTTTTTCTGGGCTTTATGACGTGGGGTAACAGAAGAAAGTCAGGAAAAACCAAGTAAGTCTCATCAGTTAATTAACAGTGGTTTTCCTTCTTTAACCTTAGTAATTTCCTAAATTTCTATGATAAACATTTTTTTACATCACAAACACCAATAAATGTTATTATTTAAAAGTCCCATAAAAGGGGGCGCCTGGGTGGCTCAGTGGGTTAAAGCCTCTGCTTTCGGCTCAGATCATGATCTCAGAGTCCTGGGACAGAGCATCGGGCTCTCTGCTCAGCAGGGAGCCTGCTTCCTCTTAGCTCTCTGCCTGCCTCTCTGCCTATTTGTAATCTCTGTCAAATAAATAAATAAAATCTTAAAAAAAAAAAAAAAAAGTCCCATAAAAGAAATTTAACACTCTCCAACTTTCAAATGAGCCAGCAGTGGCTTCAGTTTCACAAAGAGAAGAAGCTGTCCACAGTGTTAAGAAGCAAACCCGGGAAGATAAGACTCTTGGGTACGGACGGAGCTGTATCTTTCTTCCCAATCTAATTTCCAGCTGAACTTCAGTTTTGAGGATCTATCTCTAATTTGAAGGAATCTTAATTTCTGGCCACTGATTAGAACTTTATAACAGAAGTAAAAGAGCTGACTTAAAAAAAAAAAAAATGGTAACATCTTTCCCAAGCTGCTTATGTATACATATACCATTTTGGCAGATGGAATAATGTTTGTTACCGAGACCAAGACAAGAAAAGGAGGTCCTCACCTTAGCTATCCTTTACTCTTCTGAGGAAGCAGACTCAACTGTACATAGAGTTTGAAGTGGTGACAGGGAAGGAATGTCTTTTAAAACAGGTTATTGGAGACACGGATAAAGGAAATTTGCTCATAGGAAAATGTCACATTATTTTGCAATTTTAAAATTGAGCTGCAGGCTATAGATAAAGGAAAATTTAATACTATACCACATAATATATTAATATCAAAAGACATTCTGCACAAGTCAAAAGCACAAGGTGGCTTAAAGGATAACACAATTACAGCATCTCTGGGCCAGGCTGAATGTAATGCATAAAAAAGGAAGTCCACTTTAATTTCTCTAAATGGGTGGTTTACAACTGAAGGAGAAAACAGTTTACCACTGGTCAGTCACCAGAATCATTTTTTTCTGGGAGAGGAAAAAAAACAATCTCAAAAAGGAGACCAAGTGTATATAAGTTTTAAAATTTGTATCTTCCCCACAGAAGACTACTCATATTTAAATTTTGGAGTTTGATATCCTACTAACAGATTTGAGATCAGGAAGACAATTACTTTAGTATATATTTCGTTTATATTCGGTGCTCTCAAAAGTATAGCTAGTGTGTATACGTAAGCTTAAACTAAGCCTTTACAAAGGTGGGGGTATCCTAGGACTTCCAAAGTAGGCAACTGAAAAAGGTGACGCCATGCATCTGTCTTCAGCTTCCTTTCCTTTCATCTCAAGAAGGTGAATACAACAACTACAAGGCAAGATGCTAACGCGGTCACTAGCAGACATCTGATGGCACGGCTCTGATGGTGTAACATGCTGCCTAAGATCCTTGTTGCAAAAGAAATTTATAAAGCTATGCCAGCTGCAATGGAGGTGGACTTATTCTAGATACCTTCTCTAATTAATCACTTTCCAGACATGGGAGAGACCTAAAGAATAAGCCAAATTTATTAAAAACTTTTTTAAAAAAAGATTTTATTTACCTGTCAGAGAGAGAGAGAGAGAGAGAGCGCGCACAAGCAGGGGTGCAGCAGGCAGAGGGAGAAGCAGACTCCCCGCTGAGCAAGAGGCCCAGTGCAGGACTCAATCTCAGAACCCTGTGATCATGACCTCAGTCGAAAGCAGAAGTTTTAACCAACGGAGCCACGATATCTATTTATCTATCTATCTATCTATCTATCTATCGATAGATAGATATATCCCATATATATATATATATTCAAAGTAGGCTCCATATATCTCCCATATATATATATATTCTAAGTAGGCTCCAGGCCCAGCATGGAGCCCAGTGTGGGGCTTCAACTCACAATCCCAAGATCAAGACCTGAGCTGAGATCGAGTTGGATGCTCAACTGACGGGGCCACCCAGGTGCCTCCAAAATTACTAAATACTTCTAATGCCAGAACTCATGGATTTCTTGGCAAAGTAGATAAACAGTAACTCATGGGATTGTGCATAATTAATTTTAAAGTACAGAAACAACTGATGTAAGTGCAATTCTGTATGGGTTGTAAGTTAAACATGAAATAATTTTCTTCCTATTTTGAAAGGCTAGAAAATAAACACCAACAAAATGACACTGGCTAAACCGTAACAAAGGCTTTTTCTTGAGATTGGTTAACAAAAGAGAAATAAAGCTCAAAACTGGCTACTTGAGCAACTCCTTAATCATGCACACAGGCCTGTTCAGTACATCACACAGTGCTTTTCCTTCCTGCCAATTAATCTGGCAATCATTAAGCACTGAGTGAAACTGAGGAACGATGATCTCTTCAGGCTGGTACTGGTGTGGCAGACAGCTCAGATAGCTACACTAACTGCTTGAATGCTAGCATCCCAGATGGTACAGAGCTGTGCTGCAGCAAGAGCTTAAACTTGACGAAAAAGCAAGTCCTATGGGAGCCCCCAAACCGCATGTTATAATGTTGTAGTGCTGGTTTTCCCACTGGATCCTTATCAAGAAACTGGCTGAACGTAAGAAATTGCTCAGCTAGTTTAAAATCTCAAGCCCATCACGGTGGGAGAAGAGGAGGAAAGAAACTAACTGGGAATGCGGCTTTCCAAAGACTACACAGAATAACTGAGCTGTGATTCCTTTTGATAGTCCTCTTTGCAGCACTGCATGAGCAAAATGAATTTAGGGTTAGAAATGGAGAGCTTTCGGGATGCCTGGGTGGCTCAGTTGGCTGGACGACTGCCTTCGGCTCGGGTCATGATATCAGAGTCCCGGGATCGAGTCCCGCATCGGGCTCCCAGCTCCATGGGGAGTCTGCTTCTCCCTCTGACCTTCTCCTCGCTCATGCTCTCTCTCTGTCTCTCTCTCAAATAAATAAATAAAATATTAAAAAAAAAAAAAAAGGAGAGCTTTCTTTTTCGTTTAGATTTATGGACCTTCGCATCTATGAGCAAAAAGCTCTTATTTTCCTTTCTCTAACATATCTGCATTCTCCTCTCCAGCCCTGTTCCTGGGGTTCAATACCTCCAACTGTAAATGCCCTATGGAAAGACCAATAGGACGCTGCGCACAAATATTTCATTGTAATTATGTGAGCGGCAGATTAAAAGGAAGGTGAATTATTTCATAACTATCAGTGATAATTTAAAAATGAACAAATGCCAATCATTTCATAGGAATCAAAGCTATTCCTAAGATACAATTGCATCAGAAACTGAAAGTCAATTCTTAACACAAATTCCAACATCAGCAGAACACCACTGCTACTCAGAGGTAGTAGGAATAGAGGAAAAAAGGCTAAAAAATTGTAAGGAAAAGACAACAGGCAAATGGAAATCTGGTGAGATGCTGAATTCCATAAGCTCTGATATGAAACTTGTACCTGATCATTGGTATTATGACTAGGTTTCCTAATGCCAAGAAAAGAAGCCAACAGTGGCTGCTCCACTAAAGCTGCCACAGCCATGTTACTATTCTCCACATGAAAATGACTCAAGGATTTTGACAGCAATGTCTGAACATTATTAATTCTTTAATAATGGATAATTTTGAATTTCATTATTTTGTTGTCATAAACAAGAATAAAAGAACATGTTTGCCTCAAAATGATTTTGGCCTTTCTTCTTAAATGGTACAACACTCATAAGCAATGCCACAGAAAACCTAGGAAATCTAGGGCTGAAAAAGCCAAGAGTAAAGTCAGGTTAGCTAAGGAAATAATGGATGTACATTTCAACTATTTGGTCAGCAGGAGGAAATCAAGGTAAAGAAATTATGTAAAATAAAATACTAACATAGCATTTTTTTTTTCCAAAAAAAAAAAAAAAAAGAGCAACTGGTGAAGAAATCAATAAATTGTAATGAGTCCTCCTGCCAAAACAAACAATGGCAACATCATTCCGCTGATCTAGTTGGCTCCTAATGAATCGTTTCAACAAACTTGGGAAATGTCCACCTTCAACTGAAATACATCGATGCTAGAAATTTCGGATAGTCAAATCATTTCAGCATTGATACAAATCACAGGGAGATATAGGCTATGGTCAAAAATCACAGAAGAATAATGTTACCTGACTACTAAGAAATACAAAAACACCTTTGAGTGAAAAAGCCCAGAGATGTAATCTACAAGTATTGTGATATGCAGACCCTTATGACATTCTCCAATTACTATAAACTTTCTCTGAGGAAGCATGAAATCCCAGATCAAGGACAACTTTAAGAATTTGAAACTTAGTAAAAACTCAGGCCAGAATTTACGCAAAAGGATGAAACTGCAGATGACTGTGGGTTTTTAAGAAGGGTTATGAAGACTATGTTTTTTATAGCTAGATGACCTTGTTTAGAGTACGCATGGTCATGATCCCCTCCCATACAAATCACTTCAAACCATAATTCTCAACTGCCAGGTAACATTCAACCAGCTAAAAAGTTAATACAACATTCACTCAGGAAATAAGGACCCATAATTACCGAATGAATTCCATATGGTGTTAAGAATAATTATGACTTTGTGTTATAACCATGAAATGACTATAAATCAAAGAATAAAACCAGGAACATGTTCCTAAGTGCTTTTTGATCCACTGAACATCATCTTAATGTAGTTTTTGTTTGTAGGTTATATTTTTCAACTTTTTTATTACATGAAATTCTGTCAATGTACTTCTAAATAGAACTTTTTTTCTTTTTTAAGATTTCTATTAATTTACTTGACAGAGAGGCAGTGAGAGAGGGAACACAAGCAGGGGGAGTGGGAGAAGGAGAAGCAGGCTTTCCTCTGAACAGGGAGCCCGATGTGGGACTCAATCCCAGGAACGTGGGATCATAACCTGAACCTGAGCGGAAGGCAGACGCTTAACGACTGAGCCACCCAGGCGCCCCTCTAAATAGCACTTTTAAGGCAGATGTGAAGAGATCTGCTAGAAGGAGAAGCTGGAAACCATTTATATTCAAAATACATACTTCACCCAAGAACGCAGTTTTATAATCTTAAATCACTGTGCTTGAAACCCAACAAACCTTTCTGTGATAAATCAGCAAATTAACTTTCTATTAGTCTCTACTTATTAGACATGGACAGGTCAGTTTTAGCATCACTGAAAACCAGGTCTAAAAAGATAATCTTGTGAAAAGCTAAGACTGTCAGTTTGAGCAGTCAGGCACCCAAGTCTGGATTCCTTTGCTTGAATGAGACTGAGATATTTGAGCTAATCAAACTGGCCACATGAGGTCTCTGTTATTCCACAGAATACAAATGCATTTTAGAACTATCTTTCAAATCAGATAATTTCTCATCAAGTGCAAGCACTGAAAATAATGTCAGAGATCTAGTTTACTTTTTGGAATAATATATTCCCCCAGGAAAGAGAGAAGTGGGAATGAAGTTGAAGCTGGAGATAATGAAACCGAGTAAGCTGTATCCTACTAACGAATGCATCTATAGCATCAGCCAGGTGTTTCAACTGGGACTTGGGAAGCTAGAATGAAAGCATTTCAAGGAATAAAGCACAGGTAACTTGGTCTACCTAAACACTATCTAAATACCAAATTAGATTAAATCATAATACACTGCTGGAATTCTTCGAAATATATGTAAGCTCCTCACTGAATATATAAACAAGTTTCAAATCAGGTTCTGGTGTGAAATGTGAGCAGTGTGTCATCTTGGTCATGGGTACGATGAAGCCCAGTGTTCTGCAATCATTGCCAGCAATGCTCTTTCAGAGCCCCACGGCACAAACTCTACCTAATGAACAACCTCCTCAATGGTATAAATGGCTATGATTCAGACCCATTTAAATATGTAAGTGAAAAAAAATTCAGAAATGAAGAAAAGGGTAAAAGTTCCGTTTAAATAAAGCGAGGAAAGATAAAATTAAAACAAACTTGTGTTAAAAACCAACTAGTAGAGAGTCAGTTAGGGAAAAACAAAAACAAAATCACTGAGGTCAAGAACTGAGTTTCTCCCATATAAGGAATCTACGGAACTCATGAAAACAGCAACAAAGAAAGCACAGTAGAAACAGAACGTGGAGGCAGCAGAACTTCATTCGGTTACTATGTTTAAAGTGCCAGAATTCATGGCAAACAAAACGAGAACTTTTAAATTTAGAAACTCTATCAAGTTCTTCCCTATCAACTCTTTGATTTGTACCTGTTTCCCACAAAACAAGATTCAATAGGCTACAATATTAGTGATAATATTTTATTTCTTGACTGTCGGGGGACTGGCATTTTATGAAGCTGTATGAGAATGCAAGTAGATTCTATTTGCTCACCTATAAAGTCACTTGGTTATTCTGCAGCTGCGCAATTTGGTACTTAGTGAAATTACATACTATAGCTTTCACAAGGTAAGATACAAATCTAACTGTTTAATAAATCACTACGGACAGCTTTGGGATGCTTAGAAAGCTAAGGAGCCCAAGATTCAAGTCTAGAACTAGGAAAAATAGATTACTGATCATTCCCCAAAGCAGTGAAACCAAACAATAAAGACGGAGTGAAGAGGAGGCTCAGTCTCATTCCTATACATGAGACTTTTCAAAAGTGCAACTCAAAAAGTCTTCTCTTTCTTTGGTGAGGTCTAATCCTGCTACTCAGGGACATACTCAATTCCACGAAGTCCTTCACTTTTCAGAGCTACTGGACTGATGGCCATTGACTGTACTGAGGCTGCGTTAGGCATGGCGCGTGCAGCAGTTTTTGAGCAAATGCAAGCACCGGCCCGGTGTGGGCTTCCTGTACTGCACTCCACAGCACCTCATGGAATGATACATGCCTCCATCCCTCACCGAAACATGGAACAGTGGGAAAGCCAATCTGCCTTTCTTTTAATGAAAAAATACTCGCACCGTTATTTTTTTTCTCCACTTAAAAGCCCATGTGTGCTCTGTGAAATGCCTGTCAGCTGTATTCCATCAGGCAACTTCAAGCCATTATTCTTTAAGATATCAGTATACAGGAGCAGATGCAGGGAGCTAATGTATATGGAAGTAAACAAGAGTATAGCTCTGAAAAACCCACCCTCCCAAGTGAAAATGCTACAAAGAGCACAAAGGAGAAATGGAATCACAGCTCTACCAGAGGCAAGAGTCATTTTCTTCCAAAATTTGCTATAAAGACATCAATGAACATATTAATCACTACTGGAATCTTCTTGCTGGTCATTTTTTTATTGGCTCTTAAAGGTTCTGCACCATATTCTCCTCAGTTTAAGGTTTCTGTGACTCAAAGCTATTGGAATATCCACTATAAAATATATTATTATAGAAATACTATATACCAATCTCAGATAAGTACCTGGATCAATCTTGGGTTTCATTCTTAGTTCTATGACAAGGAGCATAAATTCGAGCCCTCTGTTCCTCCTATTGTTTAATGTAATACAAGACTCTAGTCAACAGAGACACACATACCACTTTAACATACATCATTTGCCCTACAGAACTATAGAATTTTACGAATGAAGAGGTAAACAAGTGACACCACCTACAAGCAGTTGTGTGATGCGAGGCCAAGTGAAGTGGGAAAGGAGGAGAAAGAAGGGAGGCCAAACCAGGCGACAACGACAAAACCCCATTCTTCGAGTACTGAGTCTGTTAATAGTACTTATTTGCCCCGATTTTATAAAAATGAAATAAAAATCAGAAAAGGGTAAACTGCCTGATTATTTCTTTTATATTCATTCGTTCTTAGAAGTTAAAGTAAGAAAAAAAAAATATATATATATTTAAATGGAAAGTATACCAATTTCACTTTATTAACCTAATTCAGGATGGGATGAGGAGAAAGGGGCTGAGGTTGGGTATGAAGGAAGAGGGTTAAAACTTGTGACAGTAAAGATCCCTTTAAAATTCTGGTGCAGTCCTCGATCACTGAAGCCTAATTGTCGGTCAACAGAGTTGAACTCCACAATACTGAAAGCAGACTCCTGTTCTCCATTGCTGTCCAGTGACTCTTCAGTTACAGTGTGATGAGGTCCACCAGGTTGCCTTTAGGAGGAGTCATGCTGTCAGGAAAGAAATTTACTAAGGTGTCAAAGAGCTGAGTTCTTTGAGCATACGTGTGATCCACATCGGAAAAGCCTGGTAAAGGAGAGATACAAAGAAACTCATCCATTGTGTCTAAAACATGTTAACAGGGAAGCTAGTTGAGAAAAACAGCAATGTATAATGGGAAAACCAAAAACTCATCTGATTTTAAAAGCAGACAGACATGGGCTGTGAACCCAGTTTTACTACCCGGCAGTGGTGTGATCTTAGGTAAGTTAATCAGCCTTTCTGCAACTGTTTCCACAGCGATAAATTTGTGTTAATCTTATTTACTTCATGGTGATACTGTGCATAGTAAATGCAATTATGTGAGAAGCCCCTGTTCTAATGACTGGCTAACCAATCATTAGTAACTAATAATGATTTCTCTTCTTTCCTTTACAAACATTTTTCTCTTCTAGTCCACTGAGGCAGTTTCACCTTTTTCTGACTTTATAATGCTTCTGAGCCACTAAAATTTTTTTGATAATAAAAATACAATAAAATCAGGGGCACCTGGGTGGCTCAGTCAGTTAAATGTCTAGCCCTTGGTTTTGGCACAGGTCCTGGGGTCAAGCTCTGCGTTGAGCTCAGAGCTCAGCGCAGAGTCAGCTTGTCCCTCTCCCTCTGCCCCTCCCCCTGCTCTCACTCATAAATAAAATCTTTTTTTTTTTTTTAAGATTTTATTTATTTATTTGACAGACAGAGATCACAAGTAGGCAGAGAGGCAGACAGAGAGAGAGGAAGGGAAGCAGGCTCCCTGCTGAGCAGAGAGCCCGAGGCGGGGCTTGATCCTAGGACCCTGAGATCATGACCTGAGCCGAAGGCAGAGGCTTTAACCCACTGAGCCACCCAGGCACCCAGAAAATCTTTTTTTAAAAAAAGATTTTATTTATTTATTTGATAGAGATCACAAGTAGGCATAGAGGCAGGCAGAGAGAGAGGGGGAGGCAGGCTCCCTGCTGAGCAGAGAGCCCAATGAGGGGCTCGACCCCAGGACCCTGGGATCATGACCCGAGCCAAAGGCAGAGGCTTTAACCCACTAAGCCACCCAGGTGCCCCAATAAATAAAATCCTTAAAAAGTAGAATAAAATCAAAATGAAAAACATACTAAAATCACTTTCTTTAGAAGGTGGTCTAAAATCATTAAGGTCCTGAGAGCTGGAAGTAGTGTCAGAGAACTGAAAGAAATACCTGTATAGTAACGTAGAACATCCCTGGCACGTAAGAAATGCCATGCATTTATGGTACTAAGCACCAGGCTCTCTGCCAGGCACACATCATGTGAGAAATAGAACAATGACCTACTTTTTATCCAGATAAACATTAGAAAGTGGATGACATTCTTAAAAGGTGGGGACCATGAACTAAAGGATTTTTCCCCTCCTTTAACCTCTAGTAAACATTTAATTTTCAAGTTCATTCCAGCCAAAGGAATATTCAGTGAGATGCTTCCTTCCTTTAGTCAGCTGGTATATATTGCTTTAAGCTGCTTTAAATTTTTCTTTTTTTTTTTTTAATATATTGGAAGTATCCAGTTTTTTTTTTTTTTTTTTAAGATTTATTTATTTGATAGAGGTTACAAGTAGGCAGAGGCAGGCAGAGAGAGAGGAGGAAGCAGGCTCCCTGCCAAGCAGAGAGCCTGATGCGGGGCTCGATCCCAGGACCCTGGAATCATGACCTGAGCTGAAGGCAGAGGCTTTAACCCACTGAGCCACCCAGGCGCCCCAACTGCTTTAAATTTCTTATGTACATATGAAGTAGGAAAATAATAAACAAAGTAGTTTTTTTATTTCCCTGTTCATGAAATGGCTGAGACAAGAGAGCCCTACTGAGTACCATAAGACACAGAAATAGTGCCAGAAAGTTATATATGTCTTGATATTCAATGAAGATTATTTCAAACTGGACCAATGTTCATTCAACTTACAATACAGTTTTAGGTACATTCTGTTTTTTACTCTTTTAAAGAACATGAACAGAATAAAACATTGCCAAGGATACCAGTTTCCTGGAAGGAAAATAAACAATGTTTCAAGAAAGGAACATTCTGGGGCGCCTGGGTGGCTCAGTGGGTTAAAGCCTCTGCTTTCGGCTCAGGTCATGATCCCAGCAGGGTCCTGGGATCGAGCCCCGAGTCGGGCTCTCTGCCCTGCAGGGAGCCTGCTTCCTCCCCCTCTCTGCCTGCCTCTCTGCCTACTTGTGATTTCTCTCTGTCAAAAAAATAAAATAAAAAAAAAAAAAAAAAAAAAAGGAACATTCTTTTTTATTAAAAAAAATCTTTTACTATTATTTTAAGTTTGAGGGCAAATGTTTACATCTTTGGAGCTTTAAGATTTAACAAAGAGGGGTGACTGGGTGGCTCAGTTGGTTAAGTGTCTGCCTTCAGCTCAGGTCATGGTCTCGGGGTCATGGGGTTAAGCCCCACACTGGGCTCTCTGCTCATTGGTGAGTCTGCTTCTCCCTCTTCCTCTATGATCTCTCTCACAAAAAAATAAATAAAACCTTAAAAAAAAAAAAGATTTAACAAAGAAATATCATGGAAATGAATGGAAGGAAATACTCCAAAATGTAAACAAATGTTACCTCTGAATGATGAGATTATTTTTTTTCTATTTTATGCTTTCAGAGTTTTCTAAAATTTTGAAAAATTTCAAACTCCTAGAAGCATTTCAAGAATAGTACAACGAAGACTCATACACCCTTACCTAGATTACTCAAGCTGTTGAACATTTTGTCACGTGTTCTCATTCTCTCTCTTTGTATGTTTGTACCCCACACATACTTTTTTTGTAGAATGATTTGGGAGTAAATTGTAGACATTTTCACCCCTAAATACTTGAGTTCATTTCACCTAAGAACATCACTTAAATAACCACTATATATTAAATTTAGGAAACTTAACATTTTTGTCCCAATAGTCTTTTTTATAGTTATTTTCCCTATTCATCTAACACTCAACCAGTATTTAGTTTTCTTTGGCCTGGAATAGTCCCTCAGCCTCTGTTTTTTATGATACTGATATCCTTGAGAAGTACAGAGCAGTTATATAGTTGTAGAATATGTTGAATTTGGGTTGTCTGACTGCTTCCTCGAATCAGATTAAATTTATGCAGTTCTGGCAAAAATACTACCAAAGTGATACTGTGTCCTTCCCATTGCATCATGTCAGGAGGCACAGACTTTCAGTTTATCCCAATGTTAACCGTGATCACCTGATCAAACTGGTATCCGCCAGATTTCGCTGGCGTGAAGGTGTTGTTTTCTACCACTGCAATTAGTAAAATACTTTCTTAAAAAAGTTTTTTTTAAGTAGGCTCCTTATCCAACATGTGGCTCTACCTCACAACCCTGAGATTAAGACCTGTGATCAAGAGAGTCAGACGCTCCATGGACTGAGTCACCCAGGCGCCCCCAGCAATTAGTAAAATATTGATAAGAACAGCCTGAAACTGTGTGAATTTCCTGTTCCCTGACAGACCCGAACCCAACAATATTCGCCTTCACTGATGATTCTTGCTAAAACAATTATATTTTGCTAAAACAAAACAAAACACTGATAGTGTTTTCCTAATTCTACAACTCCTTCTGCATTTGTTGACTGACACTGAAGAGCTTCTCTTTTTTCCTCCATTTTATTTGTTTGCATGACTATGTACTCAGATCCTTTTCTTGTTCAATATATCATATTTATTACCATCACTATTCATTTTAATACTCACATTGTCCCAGTTTTGGCCAGCAAGAGCTCTTTTGAGCTTGTTTCTGTGTCTTTTTTAATGTTCCCATTAATTTTTGAGCACTTCCTTATTTCCTGGCAGAGCAAGATATCCAAGCTCATCTTTACACAGCTCTGGAATCAGCCATTTTTTTAAGGAGCCCTAATTCCTTTTAGTGGTGAGTGACAGTTAGGACTAAGATCAGTTGCGTTAATTGCCAAGGGTGGTGGTGTTTCTAGACATGTACATATACGTGCACACATATTATACACAGCTTTTTAAAAAGCAGAATTATGAATTTGTGATTTTACTGATGATTCCCGTGTTTTTTAGAACTCTACAGGATTCTTCCTCTCCTTAATCCCATTCCCTATTTATAGTATCTCCTTTCTCCCACTAGGAAAATTGATCTCTACACCATCATATTTACTCATTTGTTCAACGTAAAATACACACAAAACATGTTCCAGAATTACTATACCCATACCACGACCAACAAAAAAAAGAGACATTTCTTTACTTTTATTGTCTCTGAATATATCTGAAAGTATAGTCTAAGCATTATAGTATTGTACTGAAAAGGTTACTCTCTTTTTTCCCCCTACTGTGTGGTAATATAACCAACTGTAGTCAACTTTAGGGGTTTCCCCCTTGTTTTACTTTCTATATTTGTAAAACTGTCATAATAGGTTTTATTTTTAAGAGAAGATATTGATTCTGATATATTACTCTAATGAAGTAATACCTATGTATTACTAATATGTTACTAATGAAGTACCTACGTATCCTAATGAAGTAACATTGAACAAAGTTAATATATTTTTATGAGATTAAATAATTTAAGAGGGAGGGAAACACTGAGTTCCTACTCTATCCTAGGTACTTTATATATGACATTTCATTCATTCTTTTTTTTTTTTTTTTTTTTTTTTTTTTAAGATTTATTTATTTGTCAGAGAGAGTGAGTGAGCACAGAAGCAGCGGGGAGTGGCAGGCACAGGAAGCAGGCTCCTGGCTGAGCAAGGAGGCCAATGTGGGACTTGATCCCAGGATCCTGGGATCATGACCTGAGCTGAAGGCAGAGCTTAACATACTGAGCCACCCAGGTGTCCTTGACCACATTTCATTCTTATAAAAAAATAACAAAGAAGTTATCATAAACTCTCCTTTCAGATGAGACAACTTAGGGATATTCAGTCTTTGTAAGATCTCACAGTTGGGGCAGGAAGAGAATGGAATGTGAACCTGTGTCTATCTGACTCCAAAACCCATTTATTTATTTTTATTAACTAATATTCACTGAGGGCTTAAATTGTAGGCAGTGTGCCAAGTTCACTTACCCCTTAAGAGAACATGTTTAATTAATTTATTTTTTGACTTAATTTTTTTTCTCTTATTGGCGTATATATAATTGACATACAGTGTTATATTACTTTCAGGTAAATAACATATTGATTTTGACTTGAGAAATCTATACATAACTCAATGCTCCCCATGGTTAAGTGTGGTTACCATCTGAGTATGTTTTACTTTTATTTACCATTTACCAATGAGAAAATTGAAATTCACACTATTATTAGATGAATGTTTAAATTATAGCAGATCTTATTATGGAATACCATGTATTACTTAGTAAGAATACAATAGATCTAGTATAGTTTCTTGCAAACATCTCTAAGCCACATCATTAATTTAAAAATGTTATGTTGTAGAATACGTATTTTACACTGTGTAATAAATAAAACCAGAACACACAAAAGTATATGTCTGTGTGTGTCTGTGTGTAGGTACAGTCTATCTTTATTATGCAGATTCCTTATATGTGCATTTGCCTGCCCACTAAAACGTACCTGTAACCCCCAAATCAGTACTTGTGGCAATATGTGGTCATTCACGGACATATGGAGAGCAGCAAACATTTGAATGAGCACAGGCAGATGCTGTCAGCTAAGGGTGAACTGGGTGATGCTCTGTCTTCTTTTACCACCTCTCACACTATAAACAAGTGTCCTTTTCAAATCCACTGGCTTTTTATTTTTTACTTTTTTGTGCTTTTTGTTGTGACTTCACTGCTTTATTAAAAAGGTGCCCAAGCATAGTGCTGAAGTGTTATCTAGTGTTCCTAAGGCCATGATGTGCCTTATGGAGAAAATATATGTTTGATAAGCGTTGTGCAACGTTAACCAATTATATAAAGAACCTAACTCTGTATGTCCCATAGGAGAAATGGTTTAGTATTCACTAAGTCAGTAATTCTTACGACTTTACAGAACATAACTACTGTAAATAAAGAGAATCACTGTATTTGTAGGTCTGTGTATATAGTTGTATGTGTATGTAAAAATCTGCCTGATATGAATGATTACACTTGAGAAGAGACAGAGATTGAAGAAAGCTGTTCAAGGAGAACTTTAAGCTTTATCTGTACTCAAAGTTTTTTAAAAAAATACATTAAAAAGGGCTAGGCAGTAAGAAACCCATCAACAGTAACATGACTAATTAAACGGCAGAGCTAGGACAAAAAACGGTAATGTAGATTCTAAATCTCATACTCCTAATCAGTGTTTCTCTCATTTCATTTTCATCATAAAATGGAATGAGGAACTAATCACTCAGAGTAGCGGACACTGGTTAAAGCTCAGTGAGAAGTAGTATAGTTGGTTTAGAGTGTGAGCTCTGAAGCCATAGGATTATATTCTGTATCCTAGTCTCGCCATTCATTAATATTATCCCTGGGCAAGTTACCTAAGCTTCTCTGTGTCCCCGTTTCTTCCTATATAAAGGGGATCATAATACTAACTACTTCATGGGATTATTATGGAGATGAAATGAGTTAAAACCTGTACAGTACTTAAAACAGTACCTGGCCCCATAGTTAAGTGCTCAATAAATACCAGCTATCTATCGCTTTATCACTACTACAACCAGAGATGGTAACTCTAAAAAGAAAAGTGACCCGTTAGGAACATATATATATATACACACACACACACACACACACATATATATTTTAATATTTTAAGCAGAGGAAGAGGGAGAAGCAGACTCTCCACTAAGCAGGGAGCCCAATGTGGGGCTCTATCCCAGGATCCCCAGACACTTAACCAACTAAGTCACCCAGGCGCCCCTTCTTTTATTTATTTATTTTTTTCCTCCAAGATTTATTTATTTGAGAGAGAGAGAGAGAATAAGCAGGAGAGGCAGAGGAAGAGGGAGAGAGAATCTAAAGCAGACCCCACGCTGAGCAAGAAGCCTGACACCGGGCTCAATCTCACCCTAAGATCAGCACCTGAGGCAAAACCAAGAGTAGGATACTTAACCTGTTCACCCAGGTGCCCCTAGGAATATACTTTTAACTTAATATCTTATACAGACGAGGTAAAGTTTCCTACTTACAGTTAAGAAGAAATAGCAAGAATTCTTATTTTTCTCCTGGATACAAGTTTGTTGATCTTTCTATTGCTTATAATAAACTTTGTTATACAAAAAGTACCTATAAACATATGGGCTACAGGCAAGAGGCTGAAGGAAGTGGATATAAAGTATAAAGGCTAAAAGGACATAGCAAATGCTGCAAAATTCTTAGGGCTCCTCATTCACAAATGTCAACACAATGATAAAAAGCACTATTTTAGGCATCAAATTTTTTTTTTTTTTAAAGATTTTATTTATTTATTTGTCAGAGAGAGAGAGGGAGAGAGAGCGAGCACAGGCAGACAGAATGGCAGGCAGAGGCAGAGGGAGAAGCAGGCTCCCTGCCGAGCAAGGAGCCCGATGTGGGACTCGATCCCAGGACGCTGGGATCATGACCTGAGCCGAAGGCAGCTGCTTAACCAACTGAGCCACCCAGGCGTCCCATGGCATCAAATGTTTTAAACGTCTCTCTGAATTTGTATTTTGAACATCATATTTGGACTCTAAAATTTCTAAAAAGAGGTGTGAAGATCAAAAAAGGCAATATGTACTATAGACTAGATTTTTCCTACCTGTCACATACCTTGCTGAAAATATGCTTAAATAGCTCCAGTGTATACTTTCTGGAAATAAGACACAGCTCTAAACATTGGCAAAATGTCTGAGTTCAAGTTTAAAAGTTTAAAACCCAGAGCCATCAGAAGCTTTAAATTAAAGATCCCCAGAGGCTGCTTTTCTCTGAAGTCAGTCATTTTTCAAAACTAAGATAATGCCAGCTATTTGTAAAACGCTTTCCATCTTTTTAATTCTTTTTTAAAAAAAGATTTTATTTATTTATTTGACAGAGAGAGAACACAAGCGGTGGGGGGCAGCAGGCAGAGGGAGAGGGAGAAGCAGGATCCCCGCTAAGCAAGGAGCCCCAAATGGAGGTCAATGCCAGGATCCCAGGAACATGACCTGAACTGAAGGCAGTCACCTGACTGAGCCACCCAGGTGCCCCTAATTCTTTAAATTACATAGGACATTAATAAATACTTTCATTTAATTCTCAGTAAGAAGTTAAGATAAACAATTCTGGAGGAAATCAGTCAGAAAGTTTGGTGGAGGCAAATATTTTGGAGAATTTAGAAAATGAAATATTTAGTTTATCTGCACATGAAAAATATATACATCTAGGGACACCTGGCTGGCTCGGTCAGTAAAGCATGTGACTCTCAATCTTGGGGTTGTGAGTTCAAGCCCCACACTGGGTGTAGAGATTACTTAAAAATAAAAGTCTTTAGGGGCACTTGGGTGGCTCAGTCGTTAAGCGACTGCCTTCGGCTCAGGTCATGACCCCAGGGTCCTGGGATCGAGCCTCACATTGGGCTCCTTGCCTAGCAGAGAGCCTGCTTCTCCCTCTGCCTGCTTCTCCCCCTGCTTGTGTGCCCTCTCTCTCTGTCTCTCTGTCAAATAAATAAAATCTTAAAAAAAAAAAAGATAAAAATCTTTTAAAAAAATGTATACATATATACATGAAATGACCCATTTGGTTTCAATTTTTAAAAAAAGATTATTTCAGAGAGCGAGCGAGCATGTGTGCATGCACATGCATTAGCAGGGTGTGGGGGAGGAGGGGGAGGGGCAGATGTAGAGGGAGAGAAGCAGATTCCCTGGTGAGTACAGAGTCCCACGTGGGGCTCAAGCTCATGACCAGAGATCATGACCTGAGCCAAAATGAAGAGTTGGACGCTTAACCGACTGAGCCACCCAGGCGCCCCAAGGTTACATTTTTAAGGGAGATAATAATAATAGTACTGTGAATGGAACACTTACTGTTTTATTGTGCTAAGTGTTTTCTGTAATTATTTCATTTCATTCTCTCAACAACTTAAGGTAAGTACTCTTATTATCTCCATCTTATAGATGGAGAAATTATTAGGTGACTTGCTCGAGTCACTTTTGAAATTAGCAAGCGGCAGAGCTGATATCCGAACATAGATTCTGATTCTTAACTGCTCTCCTACACTCTCATCTCTTAACTATGAAAGATACTGCCTCCCTTCAGACAAGGTAGGAAATAAAACCCCGTAGGAATTTTCTTTTTGTATTTTTTCCTATTGTTTGTATTGTTCTCTGAGGTTTGCTTGCAATCCAAGCAAAACAAACTGTTCCTGATAAAATATATTAGCTGGCAGTGAACAGGACAGAGACCAAAGAAGAGAGTTAAGTTAAAGGTAAAATGTTTGCTGACACCAGCCTCACATATTTAAGTAACTGCCGAGAAATTCTTGTTCTGGAGGCTAAACACAAGTCAGCTGGGGAGACTGCAGTGCTGCCCACCAAAAAAATAAAGGTAACGGCTCTGGGCTTTGGTATCCACACGTAACAAGGCACATGTTTATTCTAACAGAATTTCTTTTCTTTTTTTTTTTTTTTAAAAGATTTTATTTATTTATTTGACAGAGAGAGATCACAAGTAGACGGAGAGGCAGGCAGAGAGAGAGAGAGAAGCAGACTTCTTGCTGAGCAGAGAGCCCGACGCGGGACTCGATCCCAGGACCCTGGGATCATGACCTGAGCCGAAGGCAGCAGCTTAACCCACTGAGCCACCCAGGCGCCCCATTCTAACAGAATTTCTATGTGCTAAGGACCTAATTCATGTATCACTAAATCTGTTTCAAATGATGAGATTCACAAGGGTATGGACTTTCTAAAATAATGCTTACTTATATGTAGGGTCTCCATCATAAGGTTAAGATCTTTATTAGCCTCAAAACATCTTCGTGTATGGAATCGTGGTAAATGATTATCTGAATTTTCAGAGAACCTATGTTTTACAGCAGCCTGCTCAGTCCTGCCCTGTGGAATCCTAAGTATTCTGGAATTAGGACTAAAGTTGCCTAGATCAGTGGAGAAGCCTTAATTACTGGTTATGGAGCAAGAAAGGGCAAGACCCCAAGGAAAATTCCTATTCTTTCCCACCCCACTGAAAAACACCAGAATTATATATGCTGTTTTTTTCCTTTGAGGTATGGTTTACCTTTAGGAGGCGAAAGGACAAACAATGAAAAAATTAAATCGATATTCCAAAATGTTATTTTATTCCAGAGATAAAGAATAGTATCTATATTACATATACTAGAAAATTTCAATCTTACTGCCCATTTCTAAGGCAAACAATAATAGCACTGGCATCAATGGAATTAATAAGCATTCACTGTGGGACTGTATTTTATGATGAGAAGAGGAAAGCTGGAAATTCCCATACTTCAAAAACCTACAATCTTGTTGAAAAAGTAAAGCTATCATAATGACTTATCCTAATGAAAAGATTCTTAAAAATTGACCTGAATAAAGCTCTGTATGGTGGAACTTCTACAGATTCCCCACTTCACTACAGTCTAGATGACTTTAATAATTCATTAATAGCAAATGAGAGTATTCCTAAATGACGACTGATGCCCCTATATGGGGTGTCTAAGAAACACTTGAGTTTCAAGTAGAATATTTGTTAAACAATTAAGATAATAACACTCATAAATTCCCATTTTCAGGAAAGAGATAAGGCATTTTCTTAGATCTCAAAACATTTCTTTTCACTGCCTACCCCATCAACAGTCTGCTGATCTCATACAATTCCACAAAGGACAAACTGAGAGGAAAAGTCATTAAACCAAGAAGTGTTACCTCATAGTAAGTGTATCAGTAATTTAGAGCCTATATTCCAAAACAATGCTATACAAGTTAATTTATTTGGATCATGCTTCTACTGCCTTCGGTTTGCATAATAACCCAGCAACTGGTGTAACAGGAACTGCAAACTAACCCATGAAATGGTGACTGATGTGTGGAAAGTAACTTTGTAGCAGGTCATTAGAAAATCCGCTCCCTACCTTGAAACTTGCACCATTTGTTTAGCTGAACATCTCACCTGATGTTTCATTTAAAAGCAACCAAAACCCAATTCCCCAAATGCAAGGGCATCTAAGCTGGATAAACTACGCTGGAATACTTACCTAGAGCTGTAAAATCTGAACCAGATTTGAACAGAGCTGAAGCTAGGAGCTGGAACTGTAGAAGAAAAATAGAAGCAAATTAGCTGGCTAAGCACATTTGAGAAAAATAACACCACTTACTAGCCACTGTATGTCTCTGCACATGTGCTGCCTGAGTCTATTCACCAAATAATAGCAAGAACAACACTACATTTAGATTAAAGAATATGCTGATTTTTCTACTGGACTGCTTTCCAAATACTAGACCAAATCTTGGAATTATTTTATTTTTGAAATGTATTAATGTACTGTGAACAAGCAACAGATCAACTGAAATTGAGAGTATTTAGAACTATGGTACTTAATTTGGAGAACTATTTACCTTTATCTTGAATGAGGATGCTGCAAAACAGGTAAATTAAAGGAAGAGAGTAGACCAATGAGTAGAATCTCAATGGAATTACTTAGTGCTCTGTAAGGCCTAAGTGTTGATACCACTGATTCCTCACGATGTATTTTATACCTGTGCTTCCAGCCTTTAAAATTTCAGGTTATCAATCACATTAATATATATTTTTTTAATTTAAAGATTTTATTGATTTATTTGCCAGAGAGAGATCCCAAGCAGTGGGGGCAGCAGGCAGAGGGAGAAGCAGGCTCCCTGCTGAGTAAGGAGCCTGATGCGGGACCTGATTCCAGGACCCCCGGATCAGGACCTGAGCCAAAGGCAGACACTTAACCAGCTGAGCCACCCAGGTGCCCCACGTTAGTATTCGTTAAGCCCTGGTGAATGGTCTTTTGAAGGTCAGAAACTGGACAAATATCCTAAAGGAATTATCCGAACTAGAGTTAGGAAAAGAGGGAGCCTCAGCAGGGAGCCTGCTTCCCCCTCTCTCTCTGCCTGCCTCTCTGCCTACTTGTGATCTCTCCCTCTGTCAAATAAATAAAATCTTAAAAAAAAAAAAAAGTTAGGAAAAGAGGGAACAAAAGGAAGAATTTAAAATCCATGGGTTTCTGGTTGTTGTTGTTTTTTAAATATTCTGGGTATTAGTCCTCTATCATATATATCCACTGCAAGTATTATTTTAGTCTGGCTTGTCTATTTTTCTCAAGTCTTTTATGAAATTTTACTTCTGTTGAAATCTGAACTTATCAAGATCTTTTCCTTTTTTTTTAAAGATTGATTTATTTAGTTGAGAGATACTGCATGTGGCAGGGTAGGAGGCAGGAGGAAAGGGGAAGAGGGACAAAGAGAGAGAATCCTGAGCAGGCTCCATGCCCAGTGCAGAGCCCAACCCAGGGCTCAATCTCACAACCCCCAGATCATGACGTGAGCTCAAATCAAGAGTAAGGCACATCACTGACTTCCGACCCAGGCACCCGCGTATTTTTTTCTTTTATGGCTACTGCCTTTGTGTCATGTCCAAGAAATCTCTGTCTATCCCAAGGTTATACTTCTTGAAGCTTTACTATTTCAGATTTTATATTTAGGCCCATCTTAAATTAGTTTTTGTGTAAAGAGTAAGACAGGGGTTGAGATAACAGCACCATTTGTTAAAAAGACTACCAAGTCCCCAATAGACTTGGCATCCTGGCCAAAACAAACAAACCAACCAACCAACCAACCTGACCACATCAATGTGGTTCTACTTCTGAACTCTGTTCTGTTCTACTGACCTATCCTTAAGCCAGTACCACAATGCCTTGATAACTGTGGCTTATACAGAATCCTAAAATCAAGTAGTATGAAACCTCTAGCTTTGTTTTTCTGTTTTCAGGAGTTTTGACTAGTCTAGGGCCTCTGCTTTTCTATATAAATTTTATAATCAGTTTGCCTGTTTTTTTCAACAACAACAAAGAAATCCAAACTTGCCTTAATATTGATAGGGACTGCATTAAAGTAAAAAATCTGGGGGGGCGCCTGGGTGGCTCAGTGGGTTAAGCCTCTGCCTTCAGCGTGGGTCACGATCTCAGGGTTCTGGGACTGAGCCCTGCATCAGGTTCTCTGCTCAGTGGGAGGCCTGCTTCACCCCCCGCCCTGCCTGCCTCTCTGCCTACTTGTGATTTCTGTCAAATAAATAAATAATTTTAAAAAAGATTATTTATTTATTTGACACAGAGAGAGAGAGAGAGAGAGAGAGAGCGAGAGAGAGAGAGAGATCATACCAGTAGGCAGAGAGGCAGGCAGAGAGAGAGGGGGAAGCAGGCTCCCTGCTGAGCAGAGTGCCTGATATGGGACTCAATCCCAGGACCCTGAGACCACCACCTGAGCCAAAGGCAGAGGCTTAACCCACTGAGCCACCCAGGTGTCCCAATAAATAAAATCTTAAAAAAAAAAAACAAAAAACCAATCTGGGGAGAATGGGCATCTTAATAATCCTTAATCTTTCAATCCATAAATGTGATCCCTCTCCATTTATTTAGGTCTTCTTTAATTTCTTACAATAGACTTATTCCTACATATTTATTTTGGCATTGATATAAACAGGTTTAAAATTTTCATTTTTAAATTGTTCACTGCTAATATAAATTTTTTTTTCTACTGACCTTGTATTCTATAATCTTGCTTAATTTACTTATCTTAGTATTATTGTTTTGTAGATTGCATGGGGTTTTCCATGGACACAATAATGTGATCTACACACAATTTTCCTTTTCCCTTTCCATTCCATATACTATTTCTTTTTATTATTGCATTAGCTACAACTTCTGGCACAATGCCGAATAGACGGTGTCTACTGACACTCCTTGTCATAATCTTTAAGGAAAATGTTTTATAATTAAGTATAGTACTAGTTATGTTTTACATAGATGCCCTTTATGACATTTAAGAAGTTTCTTTCATTTCTAGTTTGCTAAGAAATTTTTTTTTTTAATCACTAATGGGTTTTGAATCATGTCAAATGCTTATTCTTCACTTACTGAGATGATCTGTGGTTTTCTTCTTTATTCTGTCAGGGTGGGGAATGACTGATTTTCAAATGTTAAACCAACCTTATATCCCTAGAATAAACCCTCACTTGGTCATTGTGCATTAACCTTTTTATATATTGCTGGATTCAATTAGCTAAAATTTTATCAAGAATTTTGCATCTTCATTCACAAGAGGTCTGTAATTTTCTCTGCTTATAATGTTTTTGTTGGGTTTTTAATATCAGAGTCAACCTGCTTCATAACAGAATTTAGAAAGTGTTCTGTCTTCCTCTGGTTTCTCAGAATCTATGAAGAGTTGCTATTTTTACTTCCTTAAATGTTGACTGAATTTACTGAGAAAGCCATTTACAACTATAGTTTTCTTTGTGACAAAGTTTTCTTTTTCTTTCTTTTTTTTTTTTTTTTTTTAAAGATTTAACCAACTGGGTGCCTGGGTGGCTCAGTTGGTTAAGCAACTGCCTTCAGCTCAGGTCATAATCCTGGAGTCCCGGGACTGAGTCTCGCATTGGGCTCCCAGCTCCATGGGGAGTCTGCATCTCCCTCTGACCTTCTCCTCGCTCATGCTGTCTCTCACTGTCTCTCTCTCTCAAACAAATAAAATCTTTAAAAAAATAAAAAATAAAAAAATAAAAGATTTTATTTATTTATTTGACAGAGATCACAAGTAGGCAGAGGGGCAGGCAGACAGAGGAAGGGAAGCAGGCTCCCCGCTGAGCAGAGATCCCGATGCGGGGCTTGATCCTAGGATCCTGAGATCATGACCTGAGCTGAAGGCAGAGGCTTTAACCCACTGAGCCACCCAGGTGCCCCATGACAAAGTTTTCAATTATAAATTCAATCTATGTCTGTAATTGATATGGAGTTCCTTAAGATTTTCTGATTCTTCCTATGTCTGTTTTGTTGTGTCTTCTAAGGAATTGATCCATTTCATCAAGTTGCTGAATTTGTTGACAGTTGTTCATAATAGTTCATTCCCTTTTTATGTATATAGGGTCCATAATGATGCTGACTATTTTCACTATTTTTTTCTTTGTAAGTCTTGCTATTTTATTCACCTTTTCAAAGAACCAACTTCTCCCTTTTTAAATGTTTTTCTATTGTTTCCTATTTCACTAATTTCCTATCTTCTATTTATTTGAGGGTTAATTTGTTCCTGTTTTCTGACTTTTTTTTTTTTAAATACTGCATTTATTTATCTGAAACAGAGAGAGAATGAGATAGAGAGTATGAGACGGGGGAGGGTCAGAGGGAGAAGCAGATGCCCCACTGAGTGGGGACCCCAATGTGGGACTTGATCCTGGGACTCCAGGATCATGACCTGAGCTGACTTGAGCAGTTGCTTAACCAACTGAGCCACCCAGATGCCCCTTCTTTTCTGAACTCTAAGGTGAAAGATAAACCCATTGGTTCTACATAAAAAGGATAGGCCGAAAACTATTATTTTAATGATCTTATTAAGCAGAACTGATATGTACTGGCCTAGGATTTTAATAGGTACTAAGTGATATTACACAATCTGAATAAAGTCAGATATGAATAATCAACTATCACCTCAACGTGTAAATGCTGGCTGTTCCAAGGCACCTCAAACTGGAGATATCCAACATTAAACTCCTGATCCCAATCAGGAGCCCTGGGTCTACCCAGAGGCTTCTCTTTTCAGTTGATATTAACGCCATCTACTAACGCTAGTAACTCTGGAGTCATTTCTTTCAAACCCTACATCTAACTGATCATAAAATTCGTTGGTTTTACTTTAAGTTTTAATTTAAATTCCAGTTAGTTAACACACAGTATAATATTAGTTTCAGATGTACAATATAGTAATGCCGCACTCCCATACACCACTCAGTGCTCATCACAAGTGCATTCCTTCATTCCCATCACCTATTTAACTCCCCTCCCCCCACCTCCTGTAACCATCAGTTTGTTCTCTATAGTTAAGTCTGCTGGGGCACCTGCTGGCTCAGTCGGTAGAGTGTGTGACTCTGGAGCTGGGGCTGCAGGTTTGAGACCCACGTTAGGTGTAGAGAATACTTTAAAAAGTCTGTTTCTTGGTTTGCTTCTTATTTTTCCCCCTTTTTGCTCATTTGTTTTGTTTCTTAAATTCCACACACGAGTGAAAACATATGGTATTTGTCTTTCTCTGACTTATTTCATTTAGCATAATGCTCTCTGGCTCCATCCATACTGTAGCAAATGACAAGATTTCATTCTTTTTTAATGGCTGAGTAATATTCAATTGTGTGTGTGTGTGTGTGTGTGTGTGAACTGATGGTTACTTGGACTATTTCCATAATTTGGCTATTGTAGATAATGCTGTTACAAACATCAAAGTACACCTATCCCTCTGAATTAGTGTTTTTGGATTCTTTGGGTAAACATCTCGTAGTGCCATTGCTGGATTGTGTGGTAGTTCTATTTTTAACTTTTTGAGGAACCTCCCTACTGTTTTCTGTAGCGGCTGCGCCAGTTTGCATTCCCATTGTTGGTTCTACCTTTAATATATACTGAGAATATGGTCTACTTTGCCTCTATTTCTACTGCTGATATGTTGGTGTGCACTACAATAATCCCTTGCTTCAATTTCTACCATCTCCCTTAGAGGTCTCTCTGCCTCCATTCTTACGCTCCTTTAGTCTGTTCTCAATACAGCAGTCAGAGTGATCTTAGAGCTTAGTGATCTTAAGTCAGGTAAGACAGAAAGCAGATCACATCACTCCTCTGCACAATACCCCGCCCTGGCTCCTTATTCATTCAGAGTGAAAACCAAAGTCCTAACACTGACTTATGAAGTCATTCACAATCTGATCTCCCAATCCTTGCTCTTACCTCTCTGACCTCATCTGTGACTACTGCCATCATTCTTACCTCTACTCCAGCCACAGTGGCCTCTTTGCTGTTCTCCTACACAAAGCCAGGATGCTCCCACCCTCGGGTCTTTGTTCTAACCCTTCCTTTGCCAGGAATTATCTTCCCCAAATTATCTGCTTACATCACTTCCTCACACCCTTCAAGTCTCTGCGTACATCTCATTTCTAAATGAACCTATTAAGAGCATCCTATTTAATACTGCAACTCTCCAGTTCTCACCCCTTCTAATTCTGATCTTTCTTTACCCTTTTTATCTCTTTAATTTTTCCTTAATACCTATCATTACTAATGTACTTTATAATTTGCTTATTTATTAAGTTTATCATCTCTCACCACTAGTAGTTAAGTACCACCCAGGTAGGTATTTTGCTTGGTTCACCAATATATTTCCTGTGCCTAGAAGAATGCCTGGCATACTGTAGGGACTCAATACACATCTGTTAAATGAATGACACCAGTACTTTGGAAGCTCAGCAGAAATGTAATTAATACAAAATGTGCAATACTGGCTCAAAACTTGTTTTTCTCATTCCTTCTCTATTATAGAATCTTCTCTGAAAACAGCAGAATTAATTTAGGCAGCCTTCTCTCAGGCCTTTTCTAGAAAAAAATATCATTTTCATAAGGTTTATCAGCAGCTCAATGCCAATTTAGAATCCATGTTCTGCAGACTGAAGGAAAGCAAAGAATCATTATTTGGTATACAGCTGGTAGTCCACCATCATTTTTCCCAGTAACAGGCATAATGATGATCGTCATCAGCCTCCCAAAAAAGAGAAAAATCTAAAAACTACTTCTAGTTGCTAATACAATCACTAACATAATAAAAAATTTTGTAAAAATATACAGAGAGAACAAAAACAAGCTTCCAGTAAGGTCTTTTTTGATAAGTGGAACGATATAAGGAAAGTGAAGCTCTATATGCCTTACTACTGAGAAATATGCTAAGTATGTATCCTAGAACTGTCACCAAAGGATTTCTTTTCTCAAAACAAAATCCATTTACACATTTTTAAACAAAATAATACTCTTATGAAGCAGTAATCCTCAATGTCAGGAGTGTTTTCTGTTCCATAAGAGCAGACAGGAGAATCTAAGGGCGAGGGTATTGTCCTCAGAAAGTCTCTGAAGCAATTCCGACACTGACACACACGCACGGCACCACCGTAACTAACTTCTATTAGGGTTAAACAGCTCTTAACAGATAAAGCTTTTAAAAAGCTTTCCACTTTTAAAAAACGTAAGTCTGTGGCATACAAAATCACAATTTCAAACTACCGAGGAAAGGAGAAAAGGAGAAACCCGCTACCAAAATTTTAAAAATGGCTCCTTTGAACTTGAGATACCTCCCTGTCCCGGTTTTTCCCATTAGCTTAGCTTTAAGAACAAACTGTCTGTTTTCCTTGGCCTACTTGCAGTTCACACAGCTGAATTTATTTACTTTGCAATATTTTGTTTTGGTTTGGTTTTAAAAAATAAGAGAAAAATGAATGTTCCTAGGTGACAGCCATTTTAGATAGACTATGGAGAAAACACAAGGAAATCTATTTATAACTTTCAAATACATGGTCATTAATAGACTCTTCACAATTATGTTTTAGTTATAAGCCGTAACAGCTGAAACCAAACATATTCTGCTACTTGGCTGAACTCTGATAATTCCCCCATTTCAAATAGTATCATGAACTGACTGAAGACTCAAGGAGAGACAATTAACTGTCCCCCCTTTTGGGGGGTTCTAGAGCGTGTTCTGATTCTTCGCCTAGGGAAGGGTTTTAACTAATACTGACAAAGAGTAATCAGACTTATTTTCACAGTAGGCAACTATGAAAGAGAATCTCTTTGTTTTGGGCCAAGGGCATGCAGGCTCTACTGCTTGAAAGTACAATGAACCTGGTACCTGAAGGTGACTTAACATTAAATCTGAAACCTGTGTCACTGCTGAACAAGAAAAAAGCACTGCTTGATGTTGCTATTGCAAAGCCAAAGCAAAGCAACTGAGAACAGGGAAATAGATGGTATCATCAGCACCAGTTCTGTTAGTGGAAGGTAAAATGGATTGCAGTTCCAGATGTTGCTAAATGAACTATGAACAAGGATGTCTGGCGAAAGTTAAAAGTGACAGAAGGAATCTCAGTGGTGACTAGGAAGACCAGCTGTAAGACCATGAAAGACTGCAGGTGTGTTCACACACACACTGCAGATAACCAGGTATGCCCTAAAACATGACATCTCCTCAAAACCCTTAAAAGTAACGATCTGCTACTCATTTCTCAAGGTTAGGGACACCTGATAAAAGAAGTCAGTAGACTGTAGTTGAACTATCCTGCTACGACAATCATATAATATCAAGGTAACAGGGATTCTACTCTCACTAACCTCTCTTCACTTTCTTTTTACAAAAGAGGAGAGTTTTCTTTTTTCTCTTACAGGATTTTGGAGTATCAACAGAAAAGTTTATATTGAGCCATTATGCAATCTTTAAGAGAGAGAAGCATGGGACTATGGAAGTAAAAATTTCTATTTCCTTCCCAACACACAAAACTAATGTCTAAGTTAAAACCTTAAACCTGAGAATCCTTTTCTTAATGGATCAAGGGCTTTATAAAAACTACTCAGTTTTTATTTCATCTGCTCTGTGCTACTTTAAAAAATTATTAGTGTCATATTTTCCTCATCCTTTAAACATCTAAGAGAAAAATCAGCAAGTTAGAAAGACTTTTTTTTTTTTTTAACGTTCACTTTCTGAAGTTTATTACCACCTTTACCTCTTTTGTCTCTTCTGGGTCTGAATGATCCACGGTTATATAAAGATCATTTTGTAAATACTTCAAAGCACTTAGGGGATCCATTTGGGCCTTTTCTTCAAACCTAGAAAATGCAAACAAGAATAATAATTGTCTGGAGTTATGGGAAAACACAGAAATGTCATTCAGACCTGGAGTGGAATACTCTGTGTCTGAGGAGTCACATGGATATCTAACAAGAACCCATGTCTGGGACTCCAGAAGGATGAACACTGCCATGGAGACGGTGTAGCTGCGGAGTCCCCGGGGATATACTGGTAATGCCAGGTGGGCACAGGCAGTCACGGTGCTAGGGACCGGGGAGGAGCACTTCCTACCCTCCTCTTAGAACTACAAGATAAGATTAAATCTACTATGAAACATAGTGAACATGTCAAATATTTTACATAATAAAACTGCGAAAGAGCCAAATATGTTTCATAAAAAACAAGTAGAGCTAAAATAAAAACACCTGGTTTGATCTGTGCAATATACAATCCACCAGAGGTGCCTAACAGGGTACTCAGAAACAGAAATGAGTATAGTTTCTTTTCCGGGGTATCACTAACAGTGATTGAAAATATATGTATTTTAAAATTATTAAATATTTTTAATAATATTATTTCCTGTCTCAGTCAATAATAACTGCAGCAACCACTTATCAAGCATGTCTTGTGGTAGACACTGCATTGAGTATTTTACATATATCACTTCATTTACCCCCACTCTGATGACAGTAAGTTTTATCATCATTAAAAAAAAAAAAAAAAAAAAAAGACGAGAAACTGAGGCTCAGACAATGAACTTGGCTAAGATAAGAGCTAAAAAGTGGCAGTAGTAGAATCAAGTGCAGATCCATCTGATTCCAAAGCTGAAAAGGAAACAATGAGTTAGTTCCCTAACAGGAAAAAAGTCTGCTTGAGACTATTTATCTATTTAAATCTTTTGTTATGGCATAATTATATACGGATTTATTTGTAATAAGCTGGTATGCTTTTCAAAATATTGTACAGAGAGACAGAAAAGAGGACATTTAATTTCACTTGGGAAAGGAAAATAATGAGCCTTCTTCCACAATGGTGTTCAGGCTGATGGCATCAATAATTTCCTCTCTTTAGAGCTAATCTCAGAGATAGAGTACCTGTATTTTAAGCAGGGCAAAGACTAGCAAAACATTACAGCTCTATTGTATCAAATAGTACCGTGACTGTCAGCTAGCCTTCAAGCCCTCAGATGAGAGAGTTCCTTAGGCAGAGGTCACGTTACTCTACCATCTTGTCCAAAATGGTAGACCAGTTTGGGTACCTGAGACAAAAGCAATCTTCTCGAGCTTGATCAGCAGTTTATAAAGTAGCCTGGTAGAATTATTCCCAATAGGGATACTCTTCCCAGGGAGCCCTCTCTAAGAAGATACTCTCTTAGAGAATCTGAATGAGATACACAAGGACATAAAAGGCACACAAAACACAGAAGTCAGTAAACAGAAGACATGAGATAGTAGGTAGATTCCTTCCCTTCCTATTCCTCTTTTCTTTCCTTTCTTCCTATCTATCTACCTACTTATTTACAAAGCCATATGTACCTATCTGTCTGTCTGTCTGTCCTTAGAAGCTATGAGGTTGAGGGAAAGCAGAATTTGTAGTAATCAGTAGAATAGGAGGAGCAGGTACGAAGAAGAAAAACAGAGGCTCAGTTACAAGGAAAGCTACTACATACAGTGATTCCTTGCTAGCAGAATTGTTCCAAGACCCTAAACAATTCTTCATTAGGCCTCACTGTTAAAGGTTGAGGCAATGTCTGGATATTCTCATAATAACTTTTCTTTTAGTGATATATCCTAAGAATATATCCTTTAGTCCCTGAAATAACTTTACGAACACACCTACCATCCTTTTAAATCCAGTCAAGAGATCCATTTTCGGGGCGCCTGGGTGGCTCAGTGGGTTAAAGCCTCTGCCTTTGGCTCAGGTCATGATCTCAGGGTCCTGAGATCGAGCCCCGTGTCAGGGTCTCTGCTCAGCGGGGAGCCTGCTTCCCTTCCTCTCTCTCTCTCTGCCTGCCTCTCTGCCTACTTGTGATCTCTGTCAGAAAAATAAAATCTTAAAAAAAAAAAAAAAAAAGAGATCCATTTTCCTAGAAGGTTTGTTTTCTCTCTTCTTTTTTTCTAAGCTTTCTTTGGCCTGCAAAAACTCATCACTGCGTTTATGTCTGTAGTCTAGAATTCTGTTTCAGCCAACAACTGTGTCCTGTACCTAAAATAACAGGAATTAATCCTAATAAAAAGTTTTTCTTTCGTCCCTTTCTACCCTAAATTGTTGGTAAGTCCATAAATTTGAATGTTATAGGGAAAATAATAGTGGCACTTTATTTACTGTACTGTGTGGTACCATTAAGAACAAAGACTCACTTCTTGGCATACAGTATATTTCTCTCTCTATAAATATATATTTTAACTAAATAGAATACATAACTGTTTTCCATAAGAACAATAATGAAAATAAACAAGCCAGCCCAGCAGCATAGGGTAGGGTCCCACAGAATGAAATACCAGGCTCAGTTTAATGTGAAATTTAAATTAGAAAGGTAATTTTCATGCTCTATTCAACTGATATAAACCAACTTCTATCTATTTTGCCTGCAATGTAGAAATGTCCCTTAAACTCTTGAATTCATCTAAAGATTGGTAGGAAAAAAGGTCTCTGTCTTTTCAAATATCTACAATGGGCCGGGGTACCTGGCTGGCTCAGTCAGTAGAGCATGTGACTCTTTGATCTTGGGGTTTTGAGTTTGAGCCCACACTGAGGGGTAGAGATTACTTAAAAATAAAATCTTTAGGGGTGCCTGGGTGGCTCAGTGGGTTAAAGCCTCTGCCTTCAGCTCATGTCATGATTCCAGGGTCCTGGGATCGAGCCCTGCACTGGGCTCTCTGCTCAGCCTGCTTCCTCCTCTCTCTCTCTCTGCCGGCCTCTCTGCCTATTTGTGATCTCTGTCAAATAAATAATAAAATAAAATCTTTAAAAAAATATTTAAAAATAAATAAAAATAAAAATATATAAAATAAATAAATAAAATGGGCCTTTTACTATCAGTTCAAATTAGTTGTAGACAAGAGTCTCAAGATGCTCTGACTGCTCGCCTCTCATACCCATATCCATCAAGAAATTCTCTTGGTGCAATCTTAAAAGTTTATCCAGAATCTTACTGGGCTTTCTTGATCTCTTTCATGGAGTATCTCTTCTTCTGCCTTCCCTCAAATGGTGGTGGTCATCAAATAATGCCAACATCTCTCTACTCTTCTCACTCTAACCAAGCTCCTTTTCTTTACTGATCACTCACAAATGTAATAATAATTGGCCCATGCCTTTCCTCCAAATGTTAACACGTGGTCTCTAAAACCTGAAGTATATCAAACTGAGTCCATCCTAATACACGAACCTGTTGTTTCTAAAGAATGCCCCATCTGAGTGAAAACAGCCACAACCTCAAATTTACTCAGTTATTTTGGGAAAGCTGAGTGTGTTATTCCTCAATATAAAAATGTAAAATTCCTCAATGTAAAAACTTTCAATGCTCTCCTTTTACTCAGAGTAAAGCCAGGGACCCTTCACCAACTGTCCCCTTTTTAGCTCTGTGACCTCATTTCCTACCACAATTACCTCAGTTACTCTGCTTCTACCACACTGTTCTCCTCAATTGATTCCTCAAATAATCCAGGCATATTTTTAACCTCAGAGCCTTGTCTATTACCTATCTGGAACACTTTTCCTCTAAAATTTCTACATGATTCATTCCCTCATATTCTTTATTTTTTTAAAAAAAGATTTATGTATTTATTTCAGAGAGGAAGAGAGAGGGCAAGCGCAAGAGGACGTTGGGGGAAGGGCAGAGGGAGAGGGAGAATCTCAAGGTGACTCTGCACTGAGCACGGAGCCTGATGTGATCTCACAACCTTGATCTCACAACCCTGACATCATGACCTGAGTCCTGAAATCAGGAGTCGGTTACTTAACTGACTGAGCCACCGAGGTACCCCTCCTCCCTTGGGTTCTTTAGGTCACTACTCAGATGTCACCTTTGCAGTGAGGTCTATCCTAATATTCTTATTTAAAAATCACATACCCAGCTCCCTCACTTGCACAAAAATAGTTCTTAACCTCTTTTAGTTCTTTTTCATAGTACTTATTAACATATAAATTCCTTATTATGTTTACTGCTAGTCTTCCTTCAGAAGACAGAAACTCAGGGATAGGAATTTTTGCTTATTTTCTTCTTTGACATATCCACAGAGCCTAGGATAATATTTAGTAACTACTTAGTAGGTGCTCAATAAATATTTCTTAAATGAATGAAGTTTCATTGATGTTTATAAAAACCCGCAGGCAGTTGCTCTGGCCATTTTACACATGAGCACAATGATCTCCAGAAAGATTAAGTTGCAAGGCTTGAAGATCAATCCCAGGTGCAGGTCTGATACTTCTTCCAATATAAGACATTAGCTCTAAGAACTTAAGTCAAAAAGTAATCACAATTAGAAAAGAAGAATACTGTGTTCCATATTTTTATTTACTGTTACTACTCTAATTGAAAATACTCTATATAAATGGATAGGGTCTTTAACTATTCTTAAATTCTCCTTTCAGGGCTTTTCTGGTTTCAGTTCTGAGATGAGCTAGCCTATACTTCTTTTCCCATGGTAGAAAATTTCAAAAGCTACTTCTTTGCCCCATCATACATACTTGTTGCCTCTCAGCTTTGGTCACTGTTTTATGAACCATTCTCACCCCCACAAAATTTGCTAGAGTCTTTTTCATCATATATTTAAAGGTTTAAATGATTTGTTACTGACTACTGTCTTTTATTCTTTATCCACTGACATTCCTTACTTTATGCCTTTTACCAGCACAAGCCACTAACAATGTTTGTATTTAAAACTTAAAACATGCCATAATATATATTTCAGATTCTCACAAACTGTCATTTTACCTGCCCACTGATAAATTTTCAAAAGAGAAAAACAACTGTCAAAGGTAGAAAAAAAAGAATACTTCTCAGAATGGCATGGTTATGAGAAAATGAATAATCCTACTTACTTCTGGAAGGAATGAAAGTCAACTTTCTGTAGGGCAAATGATAATTAACCAATTCTATCAATATCCTACAGAATTTTGATAGGGGCACATATGGAAGCATATAATAATATCACATTACTATTAACTTATTATAGAAAATATGCTGGAAAGAATCTATATATTTTACAAAAGTAAACGGGTTACGTAAATTACACATAAAACAGAACACTATGCAGTCATTAGAATTATAATTTGTATTTGTTAACATGGTAATAAGATGTTTGCAATATATCATTCATTGAAAGAAATAAGATTCAAAGCATTATGATCCCCATTTTTCAGTTAAACAAAAATATATGTGTGCACATATAAAGGATATATACCAAAACAGGAAGCTGTTATTTCTCAATGACAGGATGATGAATGAGTCAATTATTTTGCAGGCTGAGAGGACTTATTATTTTTTTTTATTAACCACACATTACTTTTTAAAATTAAAAGCCAGAGGAAAGTGTTTATAAGTGAATTCGAATTCTTACATATAGAGCTAAAAAATCTCCTCTAATCTCCAACGGGCTTTTGGTCAGGAAATTTTTCAAAAGAGCTCAATTTAATATCCAACTACCAGCTGCTGTATCTGAAGTAGAAAAAGAATGGTATAATTTCCCTAAATTTGTTTCGTACTTTGAAAAACTAACTCTAACATTAAGTAAAATACTAAGGAATAAAATTTTATCAGTGTAAACCTTAGTTGAAGGAGCTTGAAGCTTAAATCTTATTAATAAAACAGAATTTATCTCTTGTCATCCAGTCAACAAGAGGATTCAGACCCTTTCTCCTGAATAGGGAGATAGGAAATACACTAATTAGTCACAGTAATGCCAAAGTAACAGAAATAACTAGCTTGTTATTCTCTTTCAAGCACAACTTGTGAAAGTGGAGATAGGAACAATAAGTAAACAGGGTATGATAAAGGAAAAGTTTAATAGTTTATACCACACAGAGATTTTCATGTATTTATATTCTATATAAAATATAATACATAAATATATACGAGACATATAAACATGTATGTGTAAACACACAGACATCCACCAGTGCATGTGTAGTGGTGATGGCGGTGGTGAAGTGATGAACGCTGGGGTCAAAATACTCAGGACCATATCCTGGCTGTGTCGCTAATGGCTGAGTGACTCTAGGTGAATTATGTAACCCATTTAAAAATACCTCATTTCGGGGCGCCTGGGTGGCTCAGTGGGTTAGAGCCTCTGCCTTCGGCTCAGGTCAGGATCTCGGGGTCCTGAGATCGAGCCCCGCATCGGGCTCTCTGCTCAGCGGGGAGCTTGCTTCCTCCTCTCTCTCTCTCTGCCTGCCTCTCTGCCTACTTGTGATCTGTCTCTCTCTCTCTGTCAAGTAAATAAATAAAATCTTTAAAAAAATAAAAAAAATACCTCATTTCTTCTTTTACGAAATAGTGGTAAGAACAGCACTTACTCAACTGCCTTATTGTAGAAATAATATGCAAGATCTAGCACAAAAATTGCAAAATAAATGGTAACTATTATCATCATTAAAGGCTAACCTTCTTCTTTCAAACTATAAATTTTTCTTAACGCCAAACATTACCAATAACTGAAAGGACAGATATGCTTTCCTACATTTTTCAGTAGCTCATCACCTGCTAGGGCTCAAAAGCAAACATGATCCAGGAAATATATATGAAAATGTTTCATTACATGATTTTACAACTAAATGGCAAAGGTAATGATGTAGAACCAAAATCATATTTGAAGTTGTATTCTGAAACACCAGATTAGAAAGATATTTAGTCAACTATATCATCTCATTCACTGTTAAGAAAGTTATCAACAGGCTAGGCATAGGGCAATAATATAGAACTGATGTGCTTTGTACTGAGTAGGCCTTGTTACTGGAGGATAGGCTCATCTCCTTCATATAAATTTCTTCCATGTAACAGTCACAAAATTTTCTTGTTCTATATCTAGAAAATTTTAGCATCCGTGTGTATCTTCACTTTGTAGCTTCCTTTGAAACAGGAAAGCAAAAATAAGGAAAGTAACAGGGCATTTACAAGAGTCATGATCTTCATAGTATTTACATTGTTGTTTTAGTAAATTTCCAAAGACAAAGCCCCATCTCCAAAGTCGAGGTAACACCAACCAACAGCTAATCATGTTAAATAAAAGTTTTCAGTGAAGTATTTTTATACCTGTGTTTTCTTATCAGGTACTTGCAGTGCCTCAGTAAGTAATCTTTTGAAGGCCTACATAACTTCAGTGACCAGAAGTCATCTAATCTCATCTTTGGGGAGCAAGATTTTCCTGGATTCCCACCAAATAAATAATGAACCTAAAATAAACAAAACAAGCCACATTTTAAGATGCACACATACTGAGGAAACCGCACAAGTCAAAGTAAAATTTCTTCATTTTGATAGGAATGTGTAATAGTAATAATTAAAACATTATTGCATTTCTACCAAAGGCTTCTTTTGATGTTTCTCACTTCCATTTTACTTTAAAGTACTGTGGCTACTTCCTTAAGCTGCATTTTAGATTAAAATGAGTTGTATTATCACAATTATACTGACAATGTAAGACACGAAACAAAAGCAATGATAGAAGCTAATCCACGATACAGAGTTTACTTTAGGGAAACAAACAATGGGGATTATTAAGTAAACCAAGTGTTGGTCATAATAACAAACAAGATCTTATAAAACTCTGACACACATGTTGAATCACTGAAGGTCAACTTCAGTTTAGAAACTTTTAAAATTTTAGCATCTTAATTCTGCCTTAGGCTTACTGCCAAATATTAAGTGGTACATATAATTTGTGGCATAACTTTTAAAATATTACATAATACCCCAAAAAAGAAAAGAAAAAGGAATGCAATAATGATTTCATTTGTTTAATTTTAGTGATATTCTGCACTTAAACTGTTTTTGAAAACATGTATGTTCGAGACCGTTAAACAATGGTGATATTTTTATCCTATAGATCAAAACTCATTTACCATTTAATCTGGGAGACTCTAAGAGAAATGGCTTTTATTCAATTCTATGGTATTGTTTACCTAAAGGTCTGAAATGATATGGAATTTAAACGATCACCTATGGCCTACACAGAAATACAAGCTTTGTCAGTAAGTTATTATATAATCTGAGCCCAATCACTAACCTATATGAAAAGTTTAAGGGAGACATAGTTTAAAGAAACCACCTTGAACATTTAGCGACACTAAAACTTGAGAATGCAGGACTGTTTTTGTGAGGCCAATGGAAAAGACACATCAGTCATAGATAGGAAAAATAAAGATAAAAGACTTCTTACACAATAGGAAAAGCTAAAATCAGAAGTTACATATACTTTTTCCTATCACGAGACAAGGTATCCCAGTGATAAAAACTGTACATTTTTTAGTTGGATACTGATATTATAGAAACAACAGGTCATGCTACATAGGGAAAAAGGATATTCAATGTCTGCTACATATTCTATGAGTGTCTGCTATATCATAACTTTTTATTCAAATGTACTTAAAAATATGCAGAAACATGTATTTTGGGATTCTATCAGATTATAGGTCTTGGAAAGTTTACAAATTGATGTAGTGATGGTACCTTGTGTAACTCATCATATACAAGCTGATGGGCAAATCTTGGACATGGTTCTTCCTCCTGAAGACTTTTACTTGGATTATCCTTTGCAGCTTGATCATTCTTATAGACGCAAGACCTGCAAGACATGGCTTTTTAAGGCATTCTACCCTAAAAAATTAGCAGCATAATGTTAATACAACTTTAGCAAGCCAATTAATTGCATGTCTATTTCCAACAAAAATTTTACAAATTTGTTCATATCAAATCTTAAAAGTCCTAGTCAAGCTCACACAATAGTATGAATTTGTTAAGAATTAAGTTTTTTTTTTTTTTTTAATTCTATTCATTTATTTGACAGACAGAGAGAGTGAACACAAGCAGGGGAGCGGCAGGCAGAGGGAGGAATAGGCTTCCCACTGAGCAAGGAGCCCAAAGTGGCACCCTGGGACAATGACCTCAGTAGAAAGCAGACACCCAACCAACTGAGCCACGCAGGTGCCCCTAGAATGAAGTTCTTACATTCTTTTAAAGTCCATCCCAAACCTCACTTAAGAAGCTATTTCATGTTATGAAACACAACAGCACATGAGAAAGCTCAAACACCAAAGTCTAAAAGACAAGATAATCTCATCTATTTATTCACAATAAAAAAAACTCACAGATTTCTTTCAGTTTTACTGCTTAAAATAGATGTCCTACTTAGGAAATAATAAATTCCTTAGTTGCTGCATGGAGGAAGTTCTCTCTGAAGCGCCTATTTTGTAAAATATCCACTTATGCAGTAATCACAGAAATGTGAGAGCTGGATTCTCTGGGCCATTGTTTTCCAAAGCAAAATGTGCAGCACTAGTTCTGTGAGATGCTCTGTGACAAAAAGGTCCTGGTTTAGGGACGCCTGGGTGGCTCAGTTGGTTGAGCAGCTGCCTTCGGCTCAGGTCATGATCCCGGCGTCCTGGGATCGAGTCCCACATCGGGCTCCTTGCTCATCAGGGAGCCTGCTTCTCCCTCTGCCTCTGCCTACCATTCTGTCTGCCTGTGCTTGCTCTCTCTCCCTCTCTCTCTCTGACAAATAAATAAATAAAATCTTTAAAAAAAAAAAAAAAGGTCCTGGTTTGAAAACACTAAATAATGCCTGCCACCCTGCTCTACTGAAATCAGTTCATTTATCAAAACGAAGTCGCCCCGGAGGGGAAGGGAAGAAAAAACAAAGTTAAGATAAAAACAGAGAGGGAAGCAAACCATAAGAGACTCTTAAATATAGAGAACAAACTGAGCCTTCCTGGAGGGGAGGTGGGTTGGGGGGGGATGAGCTAAATGGGTGAGGGGCATTAGGAGGGCACTTGTTAGGATGAGCACTAGGTATTATACGAAAGTAATGAAATCACTAAATTCTACTCCTGAAGCCAATACTACACATATGTTAACTAATTTGAATTTAAATTAGACAAAACAAAACCAAGACCACCTGGGAACATTAAAAAAAAACATTGTTCTCAATTTTACACTCTGACTTGGTGGCAAAATCTAGACTACAATACAATTCTCTTGACTTCCAGATCAGGAATCATCTATTAACTGAAAAAATCAGAGGTAAAATCCATTCACAGAACATCACTGTATACATAGGCACCAATATTGCCTTCTTTTCCCAACACAGGCATAACTCTCAGATGGTGTGGGTTCAGTTCCAAACCACCATACTAAAGCAAATACTATAATTAAGTCAGTCAAAGGAATTCTTTTGTTTCCCAATGCATACAAAAGTTATGTTTATACAATAGTCTATTAAGCATGCAACAGCATTATGTTAAAAAAATGCATATGCCTTATTTAAAAAATACTTTATTGTTAAAAAATGCTAACCAACCTGAGTTTTCAGCAAGTCACAGTCTTTTTGCTGGTGGAGGGGTTTGCCTCAATGTTGATGGCTATTCACTCATCAGAGTGGTGGTTGCTGAAGGCTGGGGGAGCTGTGGCAATTTCTTTTCTTTTTCTTTTTTTTTTTTTTAAAGATTTTATTTATTTATTTGCCAGAGAGAGAGAGGGAGAGAGAGCGAGCACAGGCAGACAGAATGGCAGGCAGAGGCAGAGGGAGAAGCAGGCTCCCTGACAAGCAAGGAGCCCGATGTGGGACTCGATCCCAGGACGCTGGGATCATGACCTGAGCCGAAGGCAGCTGCTCAACCAACTGAGCCACCCAGGCGTCCCCTGTGGCAATTTCTTAACACAGTTGACCATTGAACAACATGGGTTTGAACTACAGGGATCCACTATAATGCAGATTTTTTTACAGTCTGGTGTGGTAAATGTATTTTCTCTTTCCTCATGATTTTCTTAACATTCTTTCCTCTATCTTACCTTATTGTAAGATTACAGTACATAATACATATAACATACAAAATACGTATTAGTCAACTGTTTATGTTATTCACAAGGCTTCTGATCAACAGTCGGCTATTAGAAGTTGGGTGTTTAGGGAGTCCAGTTATGCATGGATTTCCAACTGTGTGGTAGTTGGCGCCCCTGAGTCCTGTGTTGTTCAAAGGTCAAGTATAATGAAACCGGCTGCATCAATTGACTCCCTTTCATGAACTAGTTCTCTCTAGCATAGGATGCTGTTTGACAACATTTTACCCATGAGTAAACTTCTTTCAAAATTGGAGTAAATCCTCTCAAACCCTGCCACTGCTTTATTCATTTAAAAAAAATTTTTTTTCAGTGTTCCAAAACTCATTGTTTATGCAGCACACCCAGTGCTCCATGCAATACATGCCCTCCATAATACCCACCAGGCTCACCCAACCCCCACCTTCCTCCCCTCTAAAACCCTGTTTGTTTCTCAGAGTCCACAGTCTCTCATGGTTTGTCTCCCTCTCCGATTTCCCCCAACTCCCTTCTCCTCTCCATCTCTCAATATCTTCTGTGTTATTCCTTATACTCCACAAGTAAGTGAAACCATATGAAAACTGACTCTCTCTGCTGGACTTATTTCACACGGCATAATCTCTTCCAGTCCCGGCTGCCACTGCTTTATTAACTAAGCTTATGCAATATTCTAAATCCTTTGTTGTCATTTCTACAATCTTCAGAGTCTCCACCAGGAGTAGGTTCCATCTCAAGAAACCATTTTATCATGAGAGACTGCAGCAATGCAGTCACAACTTTAAGCTCCACTCCTAATACTGATTCTCTTGCTTTCCATCACATCTGCAGTTACTTCCTCCACTGAAGTCTTGAACCTCTCAAAGTCATTGATGAGGGCTGGAATCAGCTTCTTCCAAATTCCTGTTCATGCTGGTATTTTTTACGTCTTCCCACAAATCTGAATGCTCTTCATGGCATCTAGAATGGTGAATCCTTTCCAGAAGATTTTCATTTTTCTTTGCCCAGATCCATCAGAGGAATTCATAATCTATGTCAGCCATAATCTTATGAAATGTATTTTTTAAATAAGAAGACTTCAAAGTTGAAACAACTCATTGATCCATAGGCTACAGAATGAATGCTGTGTTAGCAGGCATGAAAACAACATTAATCCCATTCTACATCTCCATTAGAGCTCTTGAACAACCAGGTGCATCCTCAATGAGCAGTAGTATTTTGAAATGAATCTCTTTTTTTGAGCAGTGGGTCTCAACAGTGGGCTTAAAATATTCAGTAAACCATACTATAAACAGATGTGCTGTCTTCTAGGCTTTGTTGTTCCATTTACAGAATGGAACAGAGTAGAACCACAGGCACAGTAGATTTATCATAATTTTTAAGGGTCCTAGGATTTTCAAAATGGTAACTGAGCACTGTCTTCAACTTAAAGTTACCAACTGCATTAGCCCCTAACAAGATTGTTAGCCTATCCCCTGAAGCCTTGAAACCAGGCACTGACTTCTCCTCTCTAGCTATGGAAGTCCTTGATGGTATCCTATTCCATTAGAAGGCTATTTCATCTACAATGAAAATTTGATGTTTATTGTAGTCACCTTCATTAATAATCATAGTTAGATCTAATGTAACTTGTAGCTTCTACAACAGCGCTTAGATGTTATCAAGATAGCTTCTTTCCTTAAACCTTAGGAACCAACCTCTGCTAGCTTCAAACTTTCCTTTTGCAGCTTCCTTACCCCTCTCAACCTTCACAGAATAGAAGAGTTAGGGCCTTGCTCTGGAGCAGGCTTTGGCTTAAGGGAATGTTGTGGCTGGTTTGATCTATCCAAAACACTAAAACTTTCTTCATATCAGCAATAAGGATGTTTTGCTTTAACATTCATGTGTTCACTGAAACAGCACTTTTAATTTCCCTCAAGAACTTTTCCTTTGCATTCACAACTTGGCACAAAAGGACTAGCTTTCTTCCTTCACTTGAACACTTAGAGGCCTTTGTAGGGTTATTAATTGGCCTAATTTCAATATGGTTATGTCTCAGGGAATAAGGTTTAGGGAGAGGGAGAGAGATGAGGGAACAGCTGGCTGGTAGAATGGTCAGAACGCATATAATATTTATAAATTAAGCTTACCATGTCGTATGGGCCCAGTTCATGATGCTCCCAAAACAATTACAACAATACCATCAAAGATCACTGATCACCATAATAAATATAATAATAATGAAAAGACTTTAAATACTTTGAGAATTATCAAAATGTGACATACAGACATAAAGTGAGCAAATTCTGCTGGAAAAATGGTGCTGACGGACACGCTCAACACAAAGTTGCCGTAAACCTTCAACTTGTAAAAACTGAAACGAGTACAAAGTACAATAAAGCAAAGCACAATAAAATGAGGTATGCCTGTACTGACATTTAAATGTAGGACATCCCAAATTAACATAAGTCTTCTATTTCTGTCTTTTGAAGAAACGAACATCCTCAAATAAATGTTACATTGGGATTGAGACACGGACCAAAGCTCCTTACCAACTATTCCTCACAATGTCATAAATCCAGAATGAATTTCTGACATTCTCCTCCCTCTTTTCCTTGTCTTTGCTGAGTCCAGATAAGACATGTATTTCATTCAGTTCTGGATCAATGGTTGCTCTCTGTGTGAATCCTGTCATTGGAACTATAAATTGAGAGAGAAAATAAGATGACAACATTCATGTTAAAAAACAGAGTAGAACCACTGTATAAAAGATATATCCAACAGACTACAGAACTTTTGTATTACACAACAAATAATTGTTTATTACGTTTTCCCCGCTCTAGAATGTAAACTGTACAAGGGCAGAGGTAGTTTGGTTCACTATTTAGTTCCTAATGCCTGGCAAGTAGTTACCAACTATTTGTTGAAAGAATAAATGAATGCTAACTACCAGAAGAGAGCTACAATGCAGGAAAGAGGTATGCAATGTAATCATTTTTATTGAGGGAACAAAGGTCAATACTTTATTAACTGATTTTTTATCTCAGCTCTATCATAATAGCAGAGGTAAAACATTCAAATGTTGACCTGGAAAAGCACAAATTTCACAGAAAATTAAACACATCTTTGTTTAATAAGGCCAGAGTCATTTAAAATATCCCTTTATGAAATACAATGAAATGACATAATTTCCAAGTAAAAATAAAAACATTTTGGTGTATAATATGCCTTTTTGTTTTCCTGAATAGTTCAAACTGCCCAGAGATAATAATATTTTATTTTTCTAAGAAATCCACTAAATGAGTGATTGTCATTCTGCATTATCCAGTGATTTGCGAAACACTGACACAGCAAATGTAAATTTTTCTCACTATTGTTATATAGAAATATTAGTTGAAATGTAATTTTATGGATCATGACGTAATTGCCATGAATCTAATACAATGTCATTGTTTCAACACTACATTTCTTTTATACATGAATAATCATCATACACTCAAAATGCTAAACAATGATCAGACTGAAGTAAAATATTTCAATCAATTCAGAATATTATGGCAGGAGCTACTAGCCACATTGATCTTCATTTGTCTTTATCTACTTTAGCAGAGTCAAATAATCCAGCATTTATTTTTTCCTAGTTTACCTAAATTAATGTGCCCTTTCACATTCCTATTCAATAAATTTGTGGAGCATTTTATTTTTTTATTATGTATTTTAAATTTCTTTTCTAAGATTTTATTTATAATTTGAGAGAGGGAGAGGAAGGCTCCTTATGGACCAGAGAGCCCAACACTGGCCCAATTCCAAAACCCTGGGATCATGACCCGGGCTGAAAGCAGACACTCAACCAACTGAGCCACTCCGGTGCCCGTGTTTGTGGAGTGATTTAGAGACTATCCAATGCATTCTATAATAAACATGCTAAAAATAATGCACACACATATAACAAAAATATGTTTGTATTTATACACATATGCACATCGATCTAATCTTAATAATGATCTCAACCCTCATGCCATGGTCTTTAGTGGTTATGTAAAATCTGGTATTTTCCTAATGATGCTTTCTAAAGTTCCAAGGTTCTGCCCTCTGTTCCTCAGATAACCTTGGAAGAAAGATAAAACAGTAAAGAAATGAAATCACTTTTGTTAGTGGTAGAAGTAGAGGACATACATAACTGTACTGTATTTAAAATTTATTGCATTTAAAATTTTCATTCCATTTCATCTTAATACTGAGCCTTTAAATTAAGAATTCTTGGGACACCTGGGTGGCTCAGTCGGTTAAGTGGCTGCCTTCGGCTCAGGCCACGATCCCAGGGTCCTGGGATGGAGTCCTGCATCCTTTCTCAGCAGGGAGCCTGCTTCTCCCTCTGCCTCTGCCTGCCACTCTGCCTGCCTGTGCTCTCTCCCTCTCTGACAAATAAATAAATAAAATCTTAAAAAAAAAAAAAAAAGAATTTCCTAAGACTAGTTGGCAAACTGTGTTTTGATCTGGCGTACCTAGGGTCAAAGCAGGCCTCATACATTTATTTACATTTTCTCTGTGGCTGTTTTCAATCCTACAAAAGCAAGGTAACACTTGCAATACTGTATGTATGGCTCACAAAACTGAAAATATTTACACACATATAAAAAGTGTGCTGATCCCTGTTCTATAATCTTTTAAAAGTATCAGAAATGTATGACTTACTATAAACTAATGCAACAAGCCACTTACCCTAAGTAAGGACTCACTGAGGAAATGGAAATTTTGGAAACCAGTGGAGAGGGAAAGAAATTTTGAATTCTATAAAATGGAAGTGGAGTCATCAAAGAGAGGGATGCAAAGGAGTACTGGGCCAGGGGGGTGGTGGGTGGAAGCACGTGAGAATGTGGAAGAATGCCAAAACCAAATTTTACATGCTTCTCTTTCTAGATTGTCACATTTTGCCCAGAAGCAGCTTGGGGGCAGTAGAGAAAAATGCAAGGTTTACTTCTCAAAAATAGAAGCAGTGGCAGGTTTCCAATACTCAGGGACATCATGCTTATAAAATCTATACCATAAGGTATTATAAAACATTACTTTGATTACATAGCATACTAGGAACCATATATTTCCCATTTCTTTGATCTTCCACACCTCATGCACTTCTTACTCTGCATAATGTTGATTTTACCTTCCAGTTATACTTTCAAGTCTATTATTGACTTTTAAACAGCTGTACACAGAGATAATTCATATGCCATACAATTCACCCATTTATAGTGTACAGCTTGGTATTTTTTGGGTATATTCACTACAGAATCACCCTCACAATGTAATTTTTGATCATTTACAATACAGAAATGAGATGGCATGTCCCAAAAGTTTTTGAAAGCCAACCGAGGAACTTAAATACCAGTAAGTATTGGAAACAAAATAGAAGTAGAAAAATCTTTTCAATTTTCTCAATTAACTATGTGATTTCATGCAAGAAACTTTTTACTTTTTTTTTTAAATATTTTATTTATTTGAGAGAGAGAGCAAGTGTGCGACAGAGCACAGAGGGAAAGGGAGAAGACTCCCCGCTCAGCAGGGAGCCTGCTGCAGGGCTTTATTCCAGGACCCTGAGATCATGACCTGAGCCAAAGGCAGATGCTAAACGGAGCCACCCAGGTGTCCCTATTCTATTTTTTCAAGTTTTTGTCTATTTGTTTGTTTGTTTTTAGTAATCTCTACACAGAATATGGGGCCTGAACTCATGAACCCCAGATTAAGAGTCACATGCTCTTCTGACTGAGCCAGCCAGGTACCGCTTTGCGAGAAACATTTTTAGACTCTAAAGTTTTCTTATCCAAAAATTGAAAGTAGGGCTATATAATATACCAGGTCTCTTCAAAGCTGAAATTTCTGTTAAGATCCTGCAGGGTGAGAGCAGTGATAGTACCAATGTGCAGTGTGGACAGGCAAAGAGAGAATCCTGAGATACAGACAGCATTTAGGAGGTTGTTACGATGGTAACAAGTAAGGAAATATCAATAAAGAAGCATTACTTCCACGAAATGGATGTTATCAGCAGAAGGAGGATAGGTATTATGTCCTAAGCACAAAAATCCACTAGACAGACACCATAGGGACCAAGCTTGAAGCAGCAGAAATGTGTGAAGAAAAGAGTAAAAATGTTTCACTGATTTTTTTGGGAAGCATCCAATATTTTACTCTAAGAATATTCAAAGGCAAAATTTCTCAGGGCAGGGAAAGATGTTTACACAGAAAATGTTTGTATGTAATTAGAAAAATATGGAAGTACATATATCAAACCATAACTAATAGTCATGTGTGGGGCAGTTAGGACACTTTTACTTTTGTTCTATAATATGTATTTTTCCAGTATATATTGCTTTTGTAATTAATTATAAGGAAAAGAAAAATCCAAACCAAAATACAAAAAATATATATCAGGGCATATATACCATGGACTTTTGTAGTAAGTGAAAAGCTCTCACACATCTTTCCATATTTGTCAGGAAAAAAAATTTTACATTAATATTTGGAACCTTAGTATTTAGATGGAAAGGGAATTCAGGTTTCAAAAGACAGTTTTATTGGCACTAAAATGAATATTTTTAAGCCATTTTGCTGGTATGAAGTTACAAAACTAAAACTAGGCATCACTTTATTTGAATTAAAGTATTTTTTATTTTTTCTCTAAAAAATAAAAATGAAAACTTGTATCTGAGGAGTTCCTAACAATCAGGGAGTTAATTCAAATTTACACTGAATATATCTATGTTAATGGCCTTCTGCCTAATTTTTACAAAGTGCACTTAACCTTAATTCCACTCTATGCCACACGAGTAACAATTCAAAAACATTAACAAAAAAATTTTTAAGTTTCCCAAATCCACCTTCAAAGGCACTCTAGGTTTCTCTAAGAAGCTATTAAAAATCTTAATTTCTGAAATACTCTAAATCTCATTTGTTACCTCTTTGGAAACAGAAGAAAAAAACTTATTTTTCATTTTAAATGTAGAGTTTAAATGTTCTTATTAAATAAAAAGTAAAAAATTTGGATATGTATATATATAAACATACATATAAGAATTATAGCCTAGTACTCACTAATAAGCATTTTAGACTTTTGGATTTTTACTAGCAGAAGCTGCTTATGAAATCTAAACTTTGGGCCCTTTGGTTTCAGATAGCAAACTGAACACAAACTACATTATTCCTCTTTCCCAACATCCCACAACACTGGCAGGAAAGATATTCTGGCAAAAAGAAAGAGAAACCGTAGGAGGAAGAAGAAAATATGTTACCAAGAGGTAAGAAATTTTGAGGCTCTCACAGTCAAGAAAAAGAGAGCCCACTCACCAGGGGTAAGAGATAAAAAATTTCCAAGTAAGTTATCAAATACAAAAAGCAGGAGTACACTGTGAGGAGGGCTCCTGTGGAGAGAGCTTCTACTAAGGACGCAGGCACCTGAATGAGAAGGAGAGCAGAGTTTAAAGTCACTGCAAACCTTCACACGGATATTAGGGACGACAGCCTGGCGGATGAGATGTGCCGTGCATCTATACACCATCGCTGCTCAGTGTCTTATGTAAGGGAGAAGCCGGCTGGGAAAGATGCCTACTCTATGACACAGAAGTTACTGTCGTTTACCAGTCCTTTTTTTTTTTTTTTTTTTTTTTTTAAAAGAGAGATTTATTTATTTATTTATTTGAGAGAGAGAGAGAGAGAGAGAGAGAGAGACAGAGAGAGAGGGAACACAAGCTGGAGGAGTGCGAGAGGGAGAAGGCCACCCGCTGAGCAGGGAGCCCAAAGCAGGGCTCTATCCCAGGACCCCAGGATCATGACAGAAGCCAATGGCAGCTGCTTAATGACTGAGTCACCCAGGGGCCCCTTGTTTACCATTCTTAACTGATGTAGTCCTTTATTCATAGATTTTAATGTTTAGATAGAAATCACAAGACATATGAGAAAAATTTCAACCACTTATTTATAAGGAAAAATTATCTATAAAGATAGGGGCCTAGATAAACATATAGAATGGAAAAAATAAATCACAGAAAGAAAAAGAACTTAAAAAAAAAAAACCCAAAACCTCATTATCTTTGTAAAAAATAAAAAGAATATTACACGTGTAAAACAAGAACAGGCTTCCATAAAAAAGAATAGAAAATAAGATGTTAAAGAGTAAAACTAGGACCAAAAAAATCAGATGACAAAATGAAAAAATATTGAGCATAGTTAGAAAGACAGTCAGTGGCTATAGGCTAAACATGATATTACCAGTATAGCAAAAGAGAAATGATGACAGAAAAGTTACAGGATGAAGAGGATAAAACCACTGAAGTAAGAAATCTGTCTGAGAAGAACACTCAGGAAAGGGGAAACAACGTAGGAGGAAAAAATAATTAAAGAAAATCTACCTGAATGATAGAAACAAGCGGGTGTCCTGTCTGAAAGAGCGCTGCATGCTAAGCATGTTTTACAAACAACAAAAACCACAAAACTTTATATACAGGTGTTCCTCCCTTTTTGAAAGTTTTCATGACACACTTTGCTTCTATGAAAGATCTACATTAGTACTTGTTTTAGCTAACTGAAAGAAATCTGAGGATGATTTTCACCTTTACGAAAAAAAGGTGAAGAGCAAAAACAGCATGTGTTTGTTTCGCAGTGAGCCCTTAGAGAGGCAGAGCGCACCCTCCCCAGGAACTACAAACAGCCTCTCCACACCAAGCTGTCCCAGCTGTGAACTGTGCTTTATCTCAATTTGTTTTGTGCATCAGTTAGCAAGATGAGTCCTAAGGTATTAGAAAAGTCTGAGAGAGAGGTTGTTTTTTGGGTCTGGGAAGAGTCAAAATTTTTCCTTATAAATAAAGTGGTAATTGCTTCTTTGCTTTATGCCAGTTTGGCTTACAGAAGTTTTCACAGAAACACTACTTTTGGATAGTGGGAGAAACAAAAAGAGAGAGAGAGAGAGAGAGAGAGAGAGATAAAGATCTCCTAATGAAACTTTAAAACTCTAGGAATAAAAAGAAAAATTTTAAAAGCTTCTACAGAGGGGAAAAAGCAGTTTATTACACACAGAAGAATAGTAAGTATCAAACTTATTAGACCTTTTATCTGTAACAATGAATGTTAGAATACAATGGAATAGTAACTTTAAAATTCTGAGGAATATAAAAAGATAAGGAATTAAAAGTCTATTTCCAACAAGGAGGGCAAAATAAATGAATTTTTGGATTAGCGGAAATATGAAAAGTTATGTCAATGACTGCATATGAAACAATTCTTTGAGGAGCTATTTCAACAAAACTAAAAAGGAATCCAAGAAAAGGAATGATATGGGATGTAAGAAACAGTGGCAGTGATAGATGACACAGGAAAGCAAAAGGAATCTTCAAAGAAAATAAAGATCCATTAGATTTTGAGCCTTTATAAGACATTTGGAATGAAGTTTTAATAGAGTATTTTCACACCTGTAAGTCCAATCACAATACCTGAATTATATATGGTACCCCACTCCCCCTTTCGTTGTTTAGAATTTTGGCCCTGATGTTTTTCTTCTGGCAACAATCAGTTTTCTTAAGATAACTTGATCACCACTTAACACATACTTCTAACATATCCTAAATTTATTTGTGAGTCTTGTTTCCAAATGGGTTTCCAATACGAGTCTTCATATAGCAAACCTTCCTAGGCATATATACCTAAGAATATTTCATTTCACACTAACGTATGAAAGGAGAATATAAATTTCTTGGTTTAAAGTCATTTTCCTTGATCACTTTCTTTTAAAAGATTTTATTTATTTATTTGACAGAGACAGTGAGAGAGGGAACACAAGCAGAAGGAATGGGAGAGGGAGAAGCAGGCTTCCCTCTGAGCAGGGAGCCTAATGTGGGGCTCAATCCCAGGACCCTGGGATAATGACCTGAGCTGAAGGCAGATGCTTAACAACTGAGCCACCCAGGTGCCCCTCCTTGATCACTTTTTAACTTTACTCTTTTCTTCCATCCACTACTGCTGTTGAGCTATCTGATGTCTGTCCGTCCATCCATCCATCCATCCATCCTTCCATCCACTCATCCATCTTTCCTTTTGCATGTCATCTTTCTCTCTGAAATCTTTCATAATCTTCCCTATGTCTTTGATATTCTTAAGCAAACTTTAATATATCTAGATAGGTGTCCCTTTATTCTTCCTGTCAGGTACACTATAAGCCCTTTCACCAATCTGAGGCCTTTTGCTTCCGAATTCTAGCAAATAATTTTTTCAATTATTCTGCCCTCTGAAAATTTTATTTTTCTCTCCTGTTACTGCTGTTAGGATGTTCACACTTGTACAATTCCTTTCCATATCCTCTAGTTTCTCTGTTATATATATATTTTAAATTTTATTTATTTGAGAAAGAGAGAGAGAGAGAACTAGCCTGAGTGAGGGGAGGGGTATAGGAGAAGCAGACTTCCCGATGAGCAGGGAACCAGACACAGGACTTGATCTCAGGACCCCAAGATCATGACCTGAGCTGAAGGCAGGTGCTTAACTGACTGAGATACCCAGGCGCCCCTCTCTTGTATTTTCTATCTCTTTATCTTTTTTCTTTCCTATTTTTTCCCTAAAGAATATTCATTCTAATCTTTCAACTAATTAATTCATTCACAGACATTCTATTTATAATATTTGTCACAGTCTTCATTTCAAATATATTTTTCGTATCTAGTATTTCCATTTGGTTCTGTTTTAACAATTTTTAGATTTTATTTCATATTACTAGTATGTCCCTTTATATCTTTATATTAATTATGCTTGTTTTGAACTCCTGGTTCAACAATTTTAATAATTCTGCTTTAGATCATATATGTTGTCAGTTTATTGATTTCTTTTGCGACATCTGTAGTCCTCAGCTGTCTAGTTATATCTCTGTGAGGTAGTATTTTTAACATACCAGCTATTCTTTCTTTTAAGATATATCAGGAGGTACCAAAGGTCAGGCCTTAAGTAGCATCAGCACCAGTGAATTTAAGGAAAATGGAGGGGAAGAGCCATTAAGTAGTGAAGTCTATTCACAAAGAACCAGTTAATTACTCTACTTACTATCATCCCCCTATGTAAGGGTTTCACGGCTTTAGACTCTTTGGGGTAAGTAGAAGGCAATTTTCCTGGACTTGAAGAATGAAAGAGAAATGGATTACTGAGAGTCGATGGTCAGTCCACATCTATTTTCACCAATTCTTAACACAAGTAGGGTTTGTGCCATAATGTTGTTCTTTGGATTCTGCACTAGTTGTACAAGCATGTTTCTATAGTGAAGGAACAAGAATTAACTCAAGGTTAATTCAGGTGACAGACAACATTCTATCTCATTTAAAAGAGTTTCTGGAAGACAGTTGCCTCTCATTTTATTTTTCTAGGGCTTATTTCTGGGGTTTGGGTCTGGGAAGAGTCAAAATTTTTCCTTATAAATAAGTTCCCTTAGGAAGGGAACTATGTTAGTTTGCAACTCTGGCAGAAATAATTTTCATTCTATATTGTTTGAATTCTGCTTTATGAATTATGCACACTGCATTACTTCTGTAGTAATTTTATTGAAATAAAAACTGGTTGAACAAAAATGGTATTATCAAAAACTAAAAAGTTCTGGGGCGCCTGGGTGGCTCAGTGGGTTAAAGCCTCTGCCTTCAGCTCAGGTCATGATCCCAGAGTCCTGGGATCAAGACCCGCATCAGGCTCTCTGCTCGGCAGGGAGCCTGCTTCCCTTCCTCTCTCTCTGCCTGCCTCTCTGCCTACTTGAGATCTCTGTCAAATAAATAAATAAAATCTTAATAAAAAAAAAAAAAAAAAAACTAAAAAGTTCTAAAGGTCAAAACCAAGGAAGAAGTTTTCATTCTAATATGTTATAATTATTAACAGTCTTCTGTATTAATTTTCTTCCCAAGAAGGAAAAAAGGCTATTTTTACAAATTTAATGGTTTCTAATGGGTAGTTGTGAGGTGAGGGGAAAAGAATAGGAGAGTTGTAACATATAATATTTTAAAAGCTTTTAGATTCAACTGGCAAAAAGCTCAATTGAATGGCATAAATCTTTACTAGTCTTTATAAACTGACTCACAAAGAAAAATTGAACAGATCAGTAAACAAGATCATTTGTTAATCACGAATACATTTTGAAAGAACACTTGTCTGAGGAAACAGAAGATAAGAACACAACTATTACACCCAACTTGTTTTTAGTTTTTCCAGGAAATTACAATGATCATTCTTCAACTCTCCTATTTTTTCTTTAACATTTTTATTTTTTAAATTTTTTAAATTTTTATCTTTTTAAAAGACTTTATTTGACAGAGAGATCACAAGTAGGCATAGAGGCAGGCAGAGAGAGAGAGGGGAAAGCAGGCTCCCCAGCAAGCTGAGAGCCCAATGTGGGGCTCGATCCCAGGACCCGGAGATCACGACCTGAGCCGAAGGCAGAGGCTTAACCACTGAGCCACCCAGGCGCCCCTCTTTAACATTTTAAAACTTGAAATAGGGCAGCTAAAAAATGATTTTATCTGACAGTCTAAATCACATTTTTCTTTTCCTCTTCTTTGGTTGACCCAATAGGGGAAGATTACCAGAATTTGTAACATAAGGAAAGCCTACAGGGAGGCTAAAAAGACAACAGAGATATTTTTGAAGTTATTTCAATTCCTGAGGAAGATACATCATTGCATTAATTCATGAACTAATCTCAACTCTATTTTTGCTTCATAATCCAATGCACATATTATTAGTTACTTTAGTTAAGACACTGGAAAAAAAATACAATTTCAGAACTCTCACAGAAATATAAGTTTAATAAAAACAACTTTCTAAAATTTCTCTATTTGTTAGGGTATTTTCAGCTTCAAGTAACAGAAAACCTGAATAACAGTTGATTAATGAGCTCATGTATCAAAATTTTGCAAGTGGGCAGCTCCAGGATTATTTTAGCAATTTAACCAAATCATGGTGCTAGGCAAACATCCCTACAATTCTCTTGGCCTTGTTTTCTTTTTGAAAGTTGCCATGGGGCGCCTGGGTGGCTCAGTGGGTTAAAGCCTCTGCCTTCACGTCAGGTCATGATCCCATCCCAGGGTCCTGGGATAGAGCCCTGCGTCGGGATCTCTGCTCAGCAGGGAGTCTGCTTCCTCCTCTTTCTCTGCCTGCCTACTTGTGATCTCTGTCAAATAAATGAATAAAATCTTAAAAAAAAAAAAAAAGAAAAGAAAGAAAGTTGCCAGTACCAGCTCTAAGCATTACATCCTTTTATACTATCTGTTCTGTTCCATTCCATTAATCTGTACAAAACTGTACCTTTATAAATATCTGGTAGTGTTAATACTACATTACTTTTCATTTTCAAAACTGTCTTACTATTGTTGCATGTTTGTTTTTGCTGGTGAACTTTAATTCATATTTACTATCAAATGACCTAAATTTTATATTAAAAATACACAACACTTATACAAGCTTGTAACTAAGCAAAAACACCCCTGGGAGAGTAGAAGGGGAAAAATTATGTAAAATTAGTATTAACAATAATGATGAGAGGGAAAAAAGTACAGAATACAATTTTATCAGAATAATGGCACAACAGATATAGATGCTAACTGGAAAGCAATGAAGCCCAGTTACACGGAAAATAAACACTACCATTTCCTAGCTTAGTAACTAATCTACGTTAATGACAGCAAATCATTAGCTTCAGAATCTTCTCTATACTGCTGAATTGGCCTGATTTAGTTAATTGTCAGAAGTCTAAAAGGGTCCAATTCACAAGGACTTATTCTATATAATTACATACATACAAACACACACACTTATTAAAAAACAATGTCAATAATGTCAATGTTTGACCAATTCCGTTAGTTGAACTAAAAATCTTTTAAGACTTTGCTTTTAAGGTTTTCATGAAAATGTTTATAGATAAATTAGGACTTGCAGACATTACTAACATAGCCCTCATGTTACTTTCACAGCCTGATAGCAGAAGGGAATGAAATTCAACTGTCAAAATTTTGGAGCTACATGAGGCCTTAAGATCAACTGGTCCAACCTCATTTTCGGATGAATAATCAGGCTCAGAAAAGTTATGTATACAATTTTGCCAAAGTTGCAGAGGGATGAGTGGCAGATCCAGATGAAGAGAGACCAAGTCTTCTGATTCTCAATTCACTATTCTTTCAATTATACCAATCTGCCACTATGGTTAGAACAGAATGGAATAAACAGTGACAGATGTGGGAAAATACAGTCAACAGATGTTAAGGAACAAAACAAGTAAACACATAACTACTATAGAACAGGAACTAGGCTGTAAGAGCTCTGTATCACCAATGTTTGACTTAGCATCTGCCAAATGGTGAAGACTCATATATGTTTGCTACCTTGAATAATACACATATGAGAAAGTAATCCTATTACAATAAACGGAGTTTCTATAGCAAACTATAAAGCTCTGGTGGTGTGACAGACTATCTTCTAAACATAATTTTCAATTAGTGTTAAATACAGAGCTTACATATGGGGAGTCTGCTAAACCCCCCGTGCTTGCCAAAAGTTATTCAGAAATAAACCCAAATTTTAGATGTGCTGAATTTTGATGTAATTATGTATGTGTTAGACACAATACTAATAAATCCCTTCTTTCTAAGCAGCTGCCAATCCATTGATTTAAATTGTAATTTCTTTCTGAGGGGAGCATAACATTGTTACACTCTAGTTAAAAAGTAAGAGTTGAAGTTTCTTCAAATCTTGAGATGTTAAATCTAAGATAATACATTTAAATAATTGTAAAGAGCAACCATTTAAGATGTTATAGTATCTAACACAATAAAAAATTATAAAAAGCAGCAGCAATTTTACAATTAGATATGCCATTTCTTTTTTTCTTTTTTTTTTTTTTTAAAGATTTTATTTATTTGAGAGAAGGAAAGAGAATGAGCAGGAAGCCCAGCTTGGGGCTCGATTCCAGGACCCGGAGATCATGACCTCAGCCGAAGGCACTCAACCCACTGAGCCACCCAGGCGCCCCAGATATGCCATTTCTAATTGATGATCTTAATAATTCAAATTTCTTCTATGATTTCAAACAATGCATTTGAAACTCCCATCATAAATGCAGTTTTAATCAAATAACCCACATTACTGAATCACAGATAAACATAGTAATTATATGCTAAGTCCATCTCAAATTACAGTAATTAACTGTAGTAGAAAAGCTTTAGAAGAACAGTTAATAAACAGAATGTTTAAATAAGCTACAGAGCATCCATGTAATGAATAAAATTGCTATTTTCTTTTTTTTTTTAATAAGATTTTATTTATTTCAAAGAGAGAGAGAAAGAGAGCATGCACGTGTGAGTGGGAGGAGCAGAAGGAAAGGGACGCTGAGCATGGAGCCTGATCTGCAGCTCGATCCCACCACCCTGAGATCATGACCCGAGCTGAGATCAAGGGTCACAGCCCAACCTATTGAGCCATCCAGGTGTCCCCAAAATTGGTATTTTCTAATACTTAATAATGTGGGAATTTAAATAGTATTTTCCCTTGTCCTTAGAAGGGCTTTTCATGGCTTATAAATAATAACATAGTAAGATAAAATAAAGTTAAATGGACTTTCAAAAATCAGGTGAAAGTAATCCCCTGGGAGGACAATTGAATATACCACAGTTCTGACATGAGGTTTTTGGTTTGGTCTAACTTAATTCAGTGAAAGATTTTTTAGGAGATCTAGAGTATTGAAAAGACTGAGTGTTCTTTAAGAAATCCTGTATTTCAGCTAAGCTTTTCAAATATTTTAAAAAGCAGAGTCAAGATTATACTAGATGAGTATCTAGAATTGTGTTACCAATGAAGATTAGAACCATATGCTTTAACTACTAATCTGGGCTTGAGGAGTTAGAGAATTTCAGGAGACAATGACCTGTAAACTAAGATCTGAAAAGATGTGCAAAAGTTAGTTACACTTTGAGGTCAGACAGAAGAGTGATTCAGGTAGGGAGAACAGCATGGACAAAAACGCAAAGGCAAGAAAAAGTGTATCCATAAAGAATTAATATTCAGTGGTCATGAAACAAAGAACTGGTGGCAAGGTGAGGTTGGATACTAAAGATGGGGCTGGAAAGCTAATTAAGGTGGGGCATATCATAAAGGAAACTAGGAGTCGGGGAGTTTAGATTTAATCTACAGGGCAAAGGGACACAACAAAAAAATTTTAACCAAGGAAGAAGGCCTATCATGTTTACATTTTATATATTTTTTTATTTTTAAAGATTTTATTTATTTATTTGACAGAGATCATAAGTAGGCAGAGAGGCAAGAAGCGGGGCGGTGGGGGGGGAACAGGCTCCCTGCTGAGCAGAGAGCCTGATGTGGGGCTCAATCCCTGTACCCTGAGATCATGACCTGAGCCAAAGGCAGCAGCTTAATCCACTGAGCCACCCAGGTGCCCCTATTTTATTATTTTAAAAAATATTTATTTACTCGAGAGAAAGAGAGAGGGAAAGCTGTGAGTAGGGGAGCAGAGAGAAAGAGGGAAAGAGAAAATTACGCATACTCTGCACTGAGTGCAGAGTCAGACATGGGGCTTGATCTCACAACACTTAAGATCATGACCTGAACAGAAACCAAGAGTCAGAGGCTTAACTGACTGTGCCACCCAGGTGCCCAGAGTTTATATTTTTAAAATTACTATCTTATTAGCACTAATCCAAAAGTAAGGTTGTTAATCTACTTCTTTGTTTTCCCCATGCACAACTGTAAGCTCTAGAAGATAGAGCCCTTATTCACAATTGTATCTCTAGCACTTAGCTTATTATCTGGAACATAGTAGGTGACCAAAAAGTATCTGTTGAATAAATATCCAAGCAAACATTTTTGCACTTCACTGGTAACACAAAATTGCTCTATTCTGCTTGCAGTACAGAGAATGAGATGGGGGGAGAGGTGGCATACACAAGAAGAAGATGACCAATTATTATAGCCAAGCATAATCAAGTAAATATTTACTAACTGTATTCTCAGCACAAAATGACAACTGTAAACATAAGAATTTGAAAAGCCTTTGGGGAAAAAAAAGACTATTTTTTTCAGTCATTTTTCAGAGTAAACAAGATATGTTTTGAGAGCACCCGACTGGCTGAGTGAGTGGACCTCGTGGCTCTTGATCTCAGGGTTGTGAGTTTAAGTCCCAAGCTGGATGTAGAGACCTCTTGATCTCAGGGTTGTGAGTTTAAGTCCCAAGCTGGATGTAGAGACCACTTAAAAAAAAAAGAAAATCTTTTAAAAACAAATACGGATGCCTGGGTAGTTTAGTCAGGTAAGCGTCTGACTCTTGATTTCAGCTCAGGTCATGATCTCAAGAGTCATGAGGTCAAGCTCAACGTCAGGCTCTGCACTGAGCATGGAGCCTGCTTGAGATCCTCTTTCTTTTCCTCTTCCCCTCCCTGGTCACTCGCACTTACTTGCGCTCTCTCTTAACAAATAAAGAAGAGGAAGAAGATTAGGAACAAAGGCCAGATAGGTGCTGATAGCTCAAACTAGTGAAGTTGCGATGGAAATAGAAGATGGAGGTAAAACTGGCATTACTTAATTACTAACTATATCAGTGAACTTGCAGATAACGTTAGCATACTCGTGGGAAAACTAAGTAACACTAGGCAAAACCAGAGGGTCAATCCATCTCTACTCTTAGAATAGCCACAAGCAGGGACACGATATAATTTTGGTCACTTACAGACACACAAGCTAAGACTGAGAAATTAAGTTAACTTGATCAAGGTTACTTGACTAAGGACTGAGATAGGCTCTGGAGCTGAAAGAGTGGTTCTCAACTGTGTCCACACGGGTATCAGAAACCTCTGGGGCCCAGGGGAGACAGACAAAGAGACAGACAATGGCACATGGGTGGGGGGGTAGAAAAGAAGAGATGAATAGGAAGGAAGAAAGAAAGAGGGAAAGGAGGAGAGGGAGGGAGGGCAAGAAGGAGGAAGAAGAAGAGAAGAAAGGATGGAGGGAGATGGAGGGGGAAAAAGACAGAAAAATGAAAGTGATTTTAGTTTCACTCTACTGTGCCAACAGAACCACTGAGGTTCCACAATTCCAAGTAAAACCACAACAGTTTTAGGCAGGAAAACGTTCCAAGTATGCAGTCTAACCAGACGTTCAACTCTGGCATAAAAAACCTCAATTAAAGCACCATACAGCCTCTGGACACTGTAACTTGTAGGCATAATGTCAAAATCAAGCACTTGGAAAATGTGTATCTAGGCAAAAGAGTAAAATTTTCAAAATTTCAATTAATCAGATCAAGCCTCTGGCATTACACCTTTTAATAACTACAATTTTATTTAGGAAAAAAAAATCCAAACTTCTTGCATTTGTACAAGGCACTGAACAATCAAGAGTTTTAACCATTTTTCTACCCTCATTTTATACCAACTTCCCCACCCTCAACTCTTTCTGGAACACACTATGTTCTTTCCTCCTTTGGGACTTTTATACTTGCTCTTCTCTCACTTAACATGGGTCTTCTTAGTTCTCTACTTCTCATCTGAAATCTTGAAGATGATCATCCCTGCAGAGATGGCTTTCCAATCTGTTCTATCTATAAGGGACCTCCCGTGTGACTTATTCTCATGGCAGCCAATGTTTTTTCTTCACAGTACTTAACGGCCACTGCAAGTCTCCCCACCAGCACGTGAGTCCTCTGAGAGGACGGATTTTATTCCAGGCCTACAGCTATCTCTCAAGCACTTCAAACATACATGGCGCATAGATGGTACTGAAATATGTTGGGAGAGAGGAAGGGAGAGGGTCAAGCTTAGGTGCTAGCAGATGTCTGACAAATATTATTAAGTTAATGAATGAATTTGTTTGCATGGAATAATTCACCATAAATCAATTAAAAATTAAAGAACACAGAGCAAAATTGGTGATTCTGATTTTATAAGAGTTGACTATAGCAGTAATAGGAAATGAATCCACACCTGTCACTTCTAATACCTGTACTCCATGGTAGTAAAACTATAATGGTGAAAAAAATTACCACAATTTAATGTATATTTAAAAAGAGAAGATAAAATTGTGTTAAATTTTATACAATAAAAAATTTTTTTGAGAGAATCATGGGGGAGGAGCAGAGGTACAGAGAGAATCCCAAGGAGGCTCCATGGCCAGTGTGGAGCCTGATGTGGTGCTTGATCCCATGACCCTGAGAATCACGATTTGAGTTGAAATCAAGAGTCAGATACTCAACCCACTGAGCCACCCAGGTGCCCCTACAATAAATAAATTTTAAAAACTAGAGGGAAATACATCAAAATGATAATAGATACATCTGGATGGTTTGATAATTTCTTTTTTTTTTTTTTAAGATTTTATTTATTTATTTGACAGAGATACAAGTGGGCAGAGAGGCAGGCAGAGACAGAGAGTGAAGCAGGCTCCCTGCCGAGCAGAGAGCCCGATGTGGGGCTCGATCCCAGGACCCTGGGATCATGACCTGAGCCGAAGGCAGCGGCTTTATCCCACTGAACCACCCAGGCGCCCTGATAATTTCTTTTTTACATCTTTCTATATTTTCCAAATGCTTTACAATGAGCATATTATTACTTTGATAATCAAATTATCACACTTTACTGGTGCTAAAGCTAGCCATGACCATGAACAAAGCATTATATTGATCAATTTTGCAAATTACTATATAATAATAACTCATTTTTAAAAATCTTCAAATGATAGTCATTAAAGCTTACCCAGAGTGAATTGTTGTACTGAGTCTTTGTTACTATCACTCTTTGCCTTTTTTTTTTTTTTTAAATTCTGGGAAGTAGTTTAAGCATGGTAGAAAAAACACCTCTGTACTTATTTCCCCCAGAAAATAAAGCTCTAGCCTTTGCCTAGTAGGAAGTATGGGAGAAGTGTCCCGAGGGTCCCTTCATGTGCACTTTTTAATTAGGATACTATCTTCTGTTAAAATGTTTTTTAAAGTTTTTTTCTCATAAATATGAACTATTTTAATAAAAAGATCCATTTTTATAGTTGCTAAAAGAAAAAGCAAACTGATCTAATTTCTCAAATTAGGCATTTTAAACTACTGCATCTTAAACAAATACCATTCATCTAGGTATTATAATCACAGGCAAAGTGACTACTATGCAGGGTAACTATGTAAATTATTATCTAAAATAAGATACTTGAGAGTGAATCAGGGGTACTACTAATAACTATGCCAGGGCAATATACATAACACTGAGACCAACTCAGGCAAACCAGTCACCCTATTCCGAGAAAAATAACTTGGATGCTGAGTTTGCAAACTTAAAAGTCGTTAGCAGTTACATGAAGTCCTCTCTTAGAACAAAGACATACTCTACCATGTTAGTGCCTAATATATAAGTCACTACAATGAAAGCATAAAGTGGAAAGGAACAGCAAACATAGAATAAGACAGTTTTTAAGATATTAATTCTTGCAAAGCCCCCCACCAAGCAAGCACACACATAAATAATGCCTTTGGAAATTTACATATAGTCTTTCGGCTCAAATAATGTAATAACTTGTATGTTTTAAATACATAAACTGGATAATACAGTTGGTAGATTTTTCTTCCTCTTATTCAGAATTACTTCAATTAAAGACATGGGGAAAGGGTGAAGAATGATTACAAAGAAAAGAAAATGGACTATATATACTCTTCTACTTAAAGTAGTTAAGACAGGAGAGAAGAATCACTAAATGTCTTTACCCATTCCAGAGTCTTTCTTGGTGCCATCTGATATTATGTCTACATGATCAGAGTCCACATCGTAACTAAAGAAATCATTCAAATAGGTCTTCGATCGCTGGCCACCAAATACATATAGGCAACGATTTTTCTGAAAAATAAGGAAAAAGGGCAAAGAAGGGAGAAAGTAATCACTTCCATGAAGAATTCAAAATCATCCTTCTAAAATTTCAACCTCTATAAAAGCAATTTTATGACAGATCCCATGCAATGGAGTACTATGCTGGTATAAAGAGGAATGACACTCTTACGTACTAAGAGGTGATCTCTAGGATACCTTATCAAAGTAAAAAAAGCAAGGTATAGAATAATGAATTCAGGGCACTGCCTTCACATAAGAAAGGAAAAAAAGGAATGTGTGTATGTTTGTTTCTTTCTGAAAGAAGCTTATTTAAAGACCTTTATGGGAAGGGACAGAGCAAGGAAGATAGATAGAAACCAGGATCTCTCCAAAAGTACACTAACTTTCGGTTTTGCCTTTGGAACTATGCATATTGCTTTTACTTAATTAATGCAAAAGGAAAAAAGCAATCCCTGAAATTCGAAAAACAACGAAATAAACCTATCTCTAATAAACATATCTATAAAGATATGACCACAAAGAGACATACTCACAAAATAGTATTTCTAGTAATTTAATTAATATTTTTTGACCACCCATCCCTAGCTATATCCTAAACAGAAAAATAGTACGAAAGCAACCTGAAACATTCAGTAATTTTTCTTAGTTCTGTGATTCTGTAAGTATTATAGAAAGACATAAGGAGTAAAATAATACTGTCATTAGGAAGTAGGATTTTAACCTTAAAAGATATATAAATACAAAATCAAAAGGATATTATATTTAAAAACTCAATAATTCTTAATTTGAATCCGATGTCAGTATGAACTAAATGATTTAATTTTTCTTACTAAAAAAGATACATGTATTTATATAATATACATACGTGTGTATATAGCTTTATGTAGAGTATACTGAGAAGGGGGCACATCTACTCGACAGAAAAATTTGGACATCAAAAAGAATAATGACGCACTGGATTAAAAACATCAAATATATATAAAAGTCTACAAGTTCATTATAATGCTTAAAAAATATATTGGTTAATTTTGGAGCTTCAACTCATTAATATGAAAAGTAATACAGAAAAAAACCAAACATTTGTATTACCTATCCTGCGTGGTATGCATATCAGGGTAGCCAAACAGTTAATGAGGATATGTTTTTAATAACAGAATCAGTTAATAAATACAGAATAAATAACATAATTAGAAAAATCACTGTTTTACAAACCCTACACAATGATTATCAATGACTGCAAAAGCCATTTGGTAAAATGTGGATAAGAACCTTTACTACTGATCAATCAGGCTGATAACACCCAAACCCATCAAATAATTTTCAAATCACCAAAAGTATGATAACTACACATTAAATGTCTCTTGATATTTTGCAATCAGATCATCTCTGATGAAGTATTCTTGCACTTCTCCTTTTGTATTTCCCACCCTTCCAAAAAAAGAGAGAAAATCTAAAATCAAGCCTCTGGATCTAACTACCAGCTTACAGGAAATATGGAGACTAAATGATCACAATGCCACAAGGATAAAATTAGCCAAATAAAGAATATGGGAAATTCGAGAGTACATATGATTCAGTCTCTTTAACAAATAAATAAATGGAATACGAGGGTGTAAAAAATAGGAGCAGGAAGTACTATCACACTTAAAAGAAATTTAAGAGACATAACAACCAAATATAATACACAGACCCGTTTTAGAGTCTGACTCGAATAAACCAACTATATTGTTGATGCTCTGGGTGAATATTACAGTGGTATCATTATTACGTTTATTAAAAAATCCTTAACTGTTAGTGATATACCATAGTATTTATAGGTGTAATGACACTCTGGGATTTGCCCAACAAAATAAAATTTCAGAATAAACTTGAAAACTCGAAAAACATTGAAGAAATGAAATTTAAGTGGAATAGATATATGGAAAGTGAACAGTGGTATATTGATAACTGCTGAAACAGATAAAGTACACAGGAATTTATTACATTCTTCTCTCTACTTTGATAGATGTTTAAAATAGTCCACAATATGTTTTTAAGGTTATGTTAACAGAAAGAAGCCCAACTTTTCACTATAACATCTGAAGAGGTTAAAAAAATGTCTCCAAGGGAGACAAACCATAAGTGACTCTTAATCTCACAAAACAAACTGAGGGTTGATGGGGGGAGGGGGGTTGGGAGAGGGGACGTGGGGTTATGGACATTGGGGAGGGTATGTGCTATGGTGAGTGCTGTGAAGTGTGTAAACCTGGCGATTCACAGACCTGTACCCCTGGGGATAAAAATATATTATATGTTTATAAAAAATTAAAAAAAATAAATTTTAATCATTAAAAAAAAAAGTCTCCATATTGGTTTTGCTGATATATTTAAATTCTAATTCTATAAATTCAATTCTTCATACTTAATGGAGAGTGGCAGAGAGGAAAGTAAAATAAAATAATTGATCTTCTAGTTGCTAAGAGAAACCAGTAAGTAGAAAGGTATGAGAAAGAGAAACAGCTACAGTACCTGCAGTAGATAAGCAGTAGTTAGTCATGAAAGTGTCTAGATTAGTATTCGAGTAATAACTATTTAGGAATTACTATGTTAATGAAAGAGTCTCATACTTAGCAACCAGTTCACTGCTGAGGAAGTTTTACTTTTGTCTATCATTGCTAACGCTAATCATTTATTTTTTGAAAAGTTTTGATCGCTCTCTGAAGATCTGAATTTTACTACTTCTTTTCCTATTGAGAATATACACGACAAAATAACAATACAATGTATAGAATATTCTTACTGAGTGGAATAGCATGCAGTGTCCTATCCGAGACTGGATGTCCTCAGGCCCAGCATTGCAGGAGTCCTCTCGAAGAAGTTTCCAAGTTTGACATTGACAGTTGAAAGCAAACAACCCACTGAACTGTGGTTCACTGGCTCTGCTGTCGTCTACGCTGCCATTACATGTCAAAATTCTACCACCAAAGGTGTAGATCATATGTTTTTCTGAGTCCATACACATCTATCAGAACAAGGCAACAAATTGAATAGTTACAGATTGTTCCTGTCATGTGGGCTAAAATGAAACCAATGTATGCAATTTTAGATTCTTGAGAAACTAAACTTTGTCTTAATAGCACTAAATACCGCCCCTGTTTATCATGTGCACTTACTACACTATGCTCACCACCTGGCAAAGATTCAGGATGCACTTCTAAGTACTTTTTTGGGTTTTCATTTTTCCCAGAAAAGCAAAATACACTGGGTTAAAGACCTTTATGTTTTCTTGAAACTTTATTTTTACCAAATCAATCAATAACATATGAGGTGCTGATTTATACCAAAGAGTGAATGCTAATCATACTCTATGGGTAAATAGAGTATGATTTACCTCCTCCTTCTCATCCTTCTTAGAAAAACTCCCTTCTTTCTATTCTAGGCAAGCATCCATCCTATTAATCTTGCTACCCTTTAATCAGAGGGCAGCTATGTCAGTAAGTGATATAACTAAATTTATCTTTCTGCATTTATTTCGCAAAGCTCTTCCAATTATGTTGTTATAATACAGTAAAACAAAGAAATGTTTGCAGCAGTCTCCAGACTGACTTCTCTAGTAATGAATCTGCCTTCTTTAACATACTACTATAAATTTAATTTTCTTCGAGGTATGTTATACAATTTATGTTCAAAAGCCAAACTTGATTCTTTCATTCTTTCCAGTCAGGGAGATCATGGCTTTTCATAAAAATATCTCTGATAAAAAAAGCCATCTGTCACAAGACAGTAAAAATCAAATTCCATTTCAAAGAATATGTAAGTCCTAGCTGGGAATTAGATGTTGAACACAAGTGGCATTGATATTTAAAGAATAAACTGCATATACAAAACATTTATTTTTTGGTTAAAGCACAAATACTAGCCATTATATGTTCAATTTTCTCCTCCCATCAAATTGTGCTATTTTTCTATTTTTGTACTGTTTTCAGGAAAAAGCTATTTTCATAATTGTAAATTTTGGCTTTTTAATTAATACTGAAAAGATTCTAGCATCTCCTAATTTCCCCCTAACCACTAAAAGATCCAGTCACTTCCCATTTCCCAGGTTTCTGACAACCTTCCATAAATTAAGATGAAAATGTATTATTCCTCAAGGTTAAAATTTGGTGAATATGGTTGAAAGTATTCCCACTCTTTAACCTTAAATGATCATATCATTAAAAGCGATCCATAAGTTGCTGAAGACAACTCAGTATGACCCCATTCATCTACTACATCACCGTCTGAGGTTTCATTGAACCTGCGTCACTCTACCCTGTCCTAAGGACCAAAGGCCCAGATGTCTCCAAACACCTCAGGATCATGCTGAAAATGGAGGGATCCACATTATGGGAGCCTATTTAAATATTTACAAATTTTCAGATTCATACTAATTTTGGCTAATATCCATTTCCAATGGTTCTACTTTAAAAGGAGTTTCTATTTCTGTCTGGGGATATTTAACTTTAATTTTGATGTGGCTATTCTCATTTGTTACTAGTGGTGAAGCATAAACATTTTTATCTTGGTAGCTTTTTCCATTATACCAGACCAAACCAACACAAAAAAAGAGTGAGAAACTATAGTACTTTCATGTATTCTTTCCCATATCTTAGAACAAACAGGACATAAAACAGATATAATTAATTTTATTCCTTTATCTGGGTTCTTCCCTGGATAAGATAAGCAGTTTCAATGAGGGTCAATTGTCAAATAAGAAGTGTTACTCACTCTAGGAAACTTTATGTTGTTCAGCAGTTTAGGATTTCCTTTTCATTTTTAATCTCTGAAAGAAATTTCTGAAAAGCTAGTAACTTATTAAAGTCTATATGATAATATTAACATCTTTTCTCTTGAAGACTTCAAGAGATCATTTAAGTCCTATCTTGAAGACCACTCACTCATCTACTCTATTGTGTTAGATATTTAGTTCCTAAAATTAAACAAATAGTGGATAGCCACTTATTTCTCACCCCAATGTTTTAAAATCCAAAAGTCTTTATTTTGCTCTGTCACATGAATGCAGATTGTTTAGGATTAGGCTGGGTTCAAAACAATTTTTCTCCTCACAAACTCTGAAGCTTTCTAACTAGTGTTGCTCAACACATCAACCTCCAAAAAAATGATTCATATTAATCTGGCCCTTGCTTACTTAAAGTAGCCAGATTCCTCTCTGCGGGTTTCAGGATTTTTTCTTAATCCATGGTTCTAAAATTTCATTAAGAAAGTATCTAGAAACAGCGCAGAGGATCATAGGTTAAGGGAGGGAAAACTGGAGGGGAAGTCATCAGAGAGGGAGAAAAACCACGAGAGACTCTTTACTATAGGAAACAAACTGAGGGTTGCTGGAGGGGAGGTGGGCTGGGGGATGGGGTAATTGGGCAACGGGCATTAAGTAGGGTATGTGATGTGTTGAGCACTGGGTGTTACAGGCAACTGATAAACTACTGAACACTACATCTGAAACTAATGATGTTCTCTAAGTTGGTTAACTGAATTTAAATAAAAAAGAAAAAAGAAAAAAAAGAAACTAACTAGGTAAGGATATTCTTTAACATTCATCCTAATCTGCCCATGGCGTTCCTTTAATTCTAAAAACTGTCTTCAGTTCTGGGACCCTTCTTCCTTTTTAACCTTAAGGCATGTTGTTCTCAGTTTTCGTCCATTCTCTTTTTCTAGAACTCCTATTAGATGGATATTTAGAACTTCAGGATCTTTTCTCTGTTCCTTAACTTTTCTCTCATAATTTCAGCTCACTAATTTAGTAATATTTAGAGATGAGAGCTTTTTAATCAATTGACTGAAACTTTTAGTTTGGCTATCAAATCTTTAACTTATAGTTTTTCCAGATATTTCTTTTTCATGAATGAAACAGCCTCCTGAATTGCTCTAAAAATACCACTTAAACGTAAAGGCTTCTTCAGCCTATATAACTAGCTGTTTTTCTTTGTTAATTCTTAATCTGTTGAGTTCACTACCCCTGTCTCATGGTATTCATTATTTTCAAATATTTGATTTTTTGCGGGCGGGGGGGGCGCTGTTGTTCTAATCCTCTGTCTCTGCGAATTCCTGTTCACCTGCCTCTTCATATACAGCAGCCTGCTTCAAGGGACTGGAAGGGAGAGATGAGATATGATGCTGTCAAGGGCTCCACAGCTGCTCTCCAGTGGCTCTTGGGAGCATTGCCCTATCCATCCAGCTCCAGTGTCCACACTCAACACCTGACCTGTGAACAATTACCTCAGTCAAGTGCTGCTCAGTCAAACTGGAGAATGCCCAGTTGTCCAGTCACCAAATGATCACCTGTTTGCCCCAGCTACATAAACGTTGAGACTCTGTTTTTAAAAAATTTTTAAAAGATTTTATTTATGACAGAGCGAGTGAGAGAGGGAACACAAGCAGGGTCAGCTGGAGAGGGAAGCAGCAGGCTCTCTGCTGAGTAGGGAGCCCGATACGGGGCTAGAACCCAGAACATGACCTGAGCCAAAGGCAGCCGCTTAACAACTGAGCCACCCTGGTACCCCTCTTTTTTTTTTTTTTTTTTTTTTTTTTAAATAAACTTTGACTCTAGTTGCTGCAATCTTAAGGACTCTGGTTTCTTCTGTTTGGATCTGAACCTATTTGCTGTCTACCTTACAGGAATTCTCCTTAAGGACACTCTTTCTTGTTTTCAACATTACTATTAATGTATTCTTTTGCATTTCATAGTCTATGGGGTAAGAAGAGAGAGAACGTCAATGAGCTGATGAGATCTCCAATTCTTTGACTGAAGTTTCTGCAGTCACTTCTTGGCTAGCTTGTATTCTATTTTCTAGTAATTTCCTCAAAAAATGTTTCTACTTGAAGGATAATTCAGGTAGATATAAATTCTTGGCTCACACTGTCTTGTCTTGAATACCTTCTAGATGTTGCTCTATTGTCTCTCTTAGCATTGAATGTAGCTGTAGAGGAATCTGAAACCAAACTCATTTTATTTCTCTTATAGGTGACTTGATAATTTTGCCTAGTTGCCCAAGAATGCATCTTTATCTTTGAAGTTCAGTATTAATTACTATTATATGTCCCCGCTTGGTCAATTTTCCCTTAATATAGCATGCCCCCCCTTTTTTAAATAGCATGCCCTTTTGATACATAAGTAGTCTTGAATTTTATTTATAAATATTTGTTCTGCTCCACTGTTTTGGTTTTCTTCTTTAATGTTTCCAATTATGTGTACGTTGGTTCTCTTCTGACTGTATTCGCTATAATTTTCTGGCTAATCCTTTCTACATCTTTATTTCTGTTCTCTTTATCTGCTCTTCTTATTTCCATGCTACATGACCCTTACCTACTCTTTATACTCCTTGTAGATTTCCCCTCATTTCTGAAAGTGGTGGTATGTTTTTCTTTAGTTCCATTCCTGGATTTTATCAGGTCCAGTTTCACCTATACCTGTTATTTGGCCATCTCATCTGCATTCTTGAATTTATGCTTTCAAGCTTCATTAAGCCATTTAATTCATGTTAGAATAATGGAATATAATTTCTCACCTGCTGCTGGATGAAGAAAAGGTTTGCTTTTCTTTTTCTTTTTACTGTTTTTCTTTAGAGTACCTCTCTAAAGATTTGGTGTTTATCACTTTCTAGTTTTTCGTATTTAAATGAGTTTAATCTCCCTGAACCAGATAATAGAAGGTTCCTATACAAGGGTGATGCTCTTGCTCAAGGATGTCTCCTGTTGCTACTCAATTAAATGGCTTCTTCAAAATATGGTATTTCTGTGAAGTCATGTCTTCTCTAACTATGAACTTCATCTGGTTTAGGGGGCTTCTATTTCATGCCTTGAGTTCTGCCCTGTTACACTGTGTGGGCTTCAAAACTAGCTCTGGGTATTTCAGTTGTTTCTGGGTAAACTTAAAAGGAATTGGGAATTGTGGGTTTCTCTGGTTTCTGGTTTTACTGAATATGTGACTTATGGGGGTGTTTTTCTTTAATCTTTTTGTTTGGTTCTCCTTGTCACAGAAAATCATACAAAGCAACATGGAAAACTTCAGAACTATCTTAATAAATCTAAAAGTCTTTAATTTTTTTAGGATGTTAAAATCTTAAATGGCAAAATAACTTCTAAACACATCTTCATGCCTCTAGCTTTCTCAACATTCTTCTCAAATTTGAATGGTAACTGTCAAGTCTTAATGTGTCATGAATGACCCTAAGTAATTTTTGGAGTAGCTTTATTTATATGAACTAGAATAGAAAATGGGGGCTTATAAAGATTATATTAATTGTTGATATCCTGGTTTCTTCACCCCCCCTGTTCTCCTATTACATTTAGTCAGATGAAAATCAAGCATCATGTAACAGAACCTAGCTTCCAAGGAACATTCTATTTTATCAAAGTCAAGACAAACAAAGGTCACAGACAAGGACAATAAATGTGCTATACTCAAGCTACCCCTAAGGTATTCTTTTTTCAATCTGTAAAAATATAGACATAAGCATCTTTTGTAAAAGAAATTTGTAACCAGGTGGAAGAAAATAAATGGTTTCCCTAACAGTGTTATCTGCTGATGTTCTTCTTTTTTTTTTTTTTTAAAAGATCAGAACCAGCCTAACATTTTTTTGAAGTTATTATTTTCCATATGAACAATGAGGATGTCAGCAGGGAAGTGGAAAGCTCAGTTACAGAGAGCCAGAAGGAGTTCTAATTCAATCTGAGGAATACTTTGAAGACCAATATTTTTGATTTTCCATCTACCACTCACTTCATAGGCATAAAACTCAATCCTCTTTTCCTTATCATTTTCCTATAACAACTACTTGTTAATATAAATATGTCAGTAGTATAGTTTAAAAGCAAAGAATTAACAAAAATCTCCAAAGAAACAATAAATTTTTAAAAAGACCAGTGTTTTATTTCCTAGGCCCAAGCTAGATTCTGTAATTATCTTAGTTATCACTTACCATTTCTCAAGTACTAGATAATGAAAGCTATGTTCATCAATACAGTGTTACAGATTTTTTTTTTAAAGTCTTTTTCTCGCGGCACCTGGGTGGCTCAGTGGGTTAAAGCCTCTGCCTTCGGCTCCGGTCATGATCCCGGGGTCCTGGGATCGAGCCCCGCATCGCATCGGACTCTCTGCTCAGCGGGGAGCCTGCTTCCTCCTCTCTCTGTCTCTGCCTGCCTGCCTACTTGTCTGTCAAATAAATAAATAAAACCTTTAAAAAAAAAAAAGTCTTTTTCTCCCCCATACTACAAAAAAAACTTCTGGATATGGGCTGAGCCAAGTAAAACTGCTTGCAGAATTCAGTGGTTACTGTTTTGTGTACTGACCTATACTAAACTGATGTGGACTAAACATTCAAAGACTCGTAACAATGATAATGACATCTATGGGGATGATGAGAAGTAGATGTGCATTATATTAAAATGGCATATAAATTGCTATGTGTAGTCTTCTTGTCTATAGCACCATTATGTGATTTCTCTTGGTGTTCAGTTCAAACTTAACTTCACCTAGTGTATGTCACATTCCTATCTGCTTTATATAATGAATTTATGATTATATACAAAAGTAAAAATATTTCACTCAAATTGGAAGCTCTAGATTTCAAATTCTCAAACTCATTATAGAGTAATTTTAAATTTCTCCCAGGAATGTAGAGTAAAAAGTTTTAAGAGTGTAAGTTGTTACTGTTGAGTTATGACCATTTATCATAAAATAGTTTTTCCTAATATGTACTCTCCACCTACTCTCTATAAATTTTTATAAATTAATGCTTGTTGTTCTAAGAGCTTGGTGTTTTACAATGCACCAAATATGAGAAAAAAAAAATTAAAGCTTGGGGCACCTGGGTGGCTCAGGGGTTAAAGCCTCTGCCTTCGGCTCAGGTCATGATCCCAGAGTCCTGGGATCGAGCCCCGCATCGGACTCTCTGCTCAGCAGGGAGCCTGCTTCTCTCTCTCTCTCTGCCTGCCTCTCTGCCTACTTGTGATCTCTGTCTAATAAATAAATAAATAAATCTTTAAAAAAAAAATTAAAGCTTACTTTATACCTACTGAAATAAGAGTTATTTTTACTGTCTATACTAGGTATTTGTAGGAAGTTACCAATAGACAATGCAGCATAACACGTAAAATAGACTCTAAGAACAAGAGTTACTGAGCACTAATTAATTCCACCATATATTTATCTGTGCACCAAACCTGATGATCAAACACCAATTTCGGCCCTCCATCAGCAGCAGTGTCCTCGCTGAGTAACATCCATGTGTTTGTGTCAATGTCATAACGATAGAAGTCACTTTTCAGAGATTTGCTGTTCCTCACGGAGGAATCCAAATAACGCCCCAATGTGTAGATTTGCCTTCGTTGAATGTCAATGCACATTTTATGACATGATCTGGCACTAGGACCATTCTGTGGAGAACAAAGAAAGAAGAAAAAATTTCAAAGAATAACAAGAAAATAAAATTAAATCCCTTTTTCGACTTTCATTAAAAGGTTTGCAATAGAAGTCCAACACAGGGTTTAAATCTTACCACAGAAATGCTTAAAATCTACCAGAAAAGAAGAGAGGAACTACTGTGTACCTTATGGCACTCTGTTTAGAACACTTACATGGCTTCTGTTATGTACCCACTGCATTGTAGTCATTCGTACACAGAGCTTGATTCTCTAGTACAAGTCAAGCTACAGACACAACTGGTCTTTTAAAAATATTTCTCATTAGAATTTCTCATCAGAATCTAGCACAAAACAGATACTCCAAAAATATATAGAACTGCTGCATTTCATAACTGGAAGGAACCTTAAAAAAATCTCTAGTTCAATTATCTCCTTTTAAAGATGAGGAAATATAACCCAAAGAGGGGAAGTATCCTCCTGAAAGCTAGTAAACTAGTGACAGCACCAGAATAAAAATACCAAATTTGATTTTTTCGTCTACCTTTTACTTACATAAAACTGACACTCCTGAGTAAATAAATAACACAATGAAGGAATAATATAAAGAACACTATATTATCAACAAAAATTAATTATTTGAGATCACTTACATCCCTGGACTGAATAAAAGGTTTTAAAAAAATACTGTAGTTAAGCATAAACTAAAAATAGAGTTCATGAGGGAAAAAAAGAACTTCAGTTGGGCAGGATCTGATTAGCTGAAATGCGGAAAAGAGAGTATTTGTTAAGTATCTCCTAAATTCTCATATTATTACACTGTATGCGTATGTATATTTCATTCAATCCACATAACAACTCCATACGGAAATATTACCATTTTAGAGTCTAAGTAATCTGTCCACAGTAACAAAACTAGGAAGTAAGACAGAAAATCTAAGCCCCAGGGTAACTAGAACCAAAAACTATGTTCTTTCCACTATTCCAGACTGTTTTTTTTTTTTTTTCCACAAGATAAGAGAAACAAAAGCAAAAATGGACTTAATCCAATGGGGGTTATGACGGAAATGAAGATTTCCTACTGCAGAAAGTTGAGTAAGGCAGAAAGAGAAACCTGGTCAATGACTGACAGAGGAGACTGGATGTAATCTTGCAGGCAATAAAGAGCTATCATGGGTTTCTAGAGCAGAACAGAACATTAAAAAGGCAGTATTATGAAAAGTGTACTCTAGCACTGTTATTTAGATTAAATGAATATATTAGGCAGGAAGAATAATTTCACATTAGTGTTATCAATCCAGATGTCAAACTGATTTGTATCTGTACTTTAGTATTCATACTAATTACAATTTTAAGACTTATTTTTCAAGATTTTTGTCAAGGAAACTTTCCAGCAGATAAGATAGAAATACTATTTTTTGAAAGAATGTCCTCCACAATTAATCTCAAAATCAAAGATAGGATAATATATAACAAATCTATGCCATATATCCTAAAATGTGAAATTTGAAACTTAACAGGGGAGGTAACAGAACTTCTTGCTTCAGCTGAATTTAGCAGAAGTGCTATTAAAATGATGATGAGCAAATTATACCCTAAGAAGAAAAAAGGAAATGAAGATAAGAAAAGAAACCAAGAGAATAGAAAACAGAGAAAAAAATCAAGATAATTAACAAAGCTGGTTTTCTGAAAAATTAATAGAAGTGTAAACCATTAGCAAGACTGATTTTTTTAAAAAGGAAGAGAAAACACAAATTGCTAAATATGAGAAATGAAAGCAGGAACATCACTTAGAGGCTCACTAGAAGTTAAAAAGAAAAAAAGGACTATTGTGAAAAACACAGGTAAAATCTGACAATGTGGAGTCCTTGAAAAATTATAAATTTACTAAAACTGACACAAGGCGAGAGAGAAAAATCTGAAGTCACTCTACTGAAGAATTAATAATTTAAAATTTTCTTCCCACAAAGAAAATTCCAGTCCTAGATAAATGGTAAATTTTATCAAGATACAAAAGGAAGAAGTAATATTCCTAACTTACTTTATGAGGACAATAGAACACTGAAGCCAATTAACAATAATACCACAAAAGAGGGAAAATAATTTACAAGCAATCAGCAACCAGTATACTTCATGAACAGACACAGAACTAATCTTTAACAAAATATTATTAAATAAAATGCAATATATATAAAAAGGGTATTTCTTAACGAAAGGGGGTTCCTTTGTATCTCAGGAATACAAAGTTAATTTTATTTTTGAAAACTGATCAAAGTAATTTACCACATTAAAAGAAAGGAAAAGAATACAATCTTATTTATACAGAAAAAGCAGGGGATAAAATTCAACACATATTCACGAGGAAACTCACAGTAAAGGAGGAATAGAAAGGAACGTCCTCAATCTAGTTAAGAATGTATAAAAATCCTAAATCTAAATTTTCATTTATGGTGAAATACCCAATGCTTTCTTGCTAGGATCTGTAACAAGGTAAGATGTGTATTTTCACTTTTTCTTATTAAAAAAATTAATTTATTTGATGAAGAGCATGCAAATGCACAAGCACAAATGGGGGGAGGGGCAGAGGGAGAGAGAGAGAGAATCTCAGGGGACTCCCCTCTGAGCACGGAGCCTAACTCAGGGCTCTATCTCACAACCCTGAGATCATGACCTGAGATGAAGTCAAGAGTCGGAAGCTTAACTGACTAAACCACCCAGGCACCCCCACCACTTCTAATTAACACTATACTAGAAGTCCAAGTCAGCACAATAAGGCATTAAAAAATTAAATAAAAGCTTATAACAGAAAAAAAGAGTGAAAGGAAGACATAAAATTTTCTCTATTCATGAAGACATGACTATTTATTGAAAACATCCTTAGAAATCAACAAAGAAATAACTAGAAGTAGTATGTAAATTTAGAAAAGTGCCATGACATGAAAGCAATATTAAAAACCCAATTTATAAAAAAAATAAAAATAAAAAACCCAATTTACTTCTCTATATTATTAATAAGTAAAGAGAAGATAATTTTTTTGGGTGGGGCAGAGGGCGAGAGAATCTTAAGCAGGCACCACGCCTAGCACAGAGCCTGATGCAGGACTTGATCTCACGACTCTGAGATTTTGACCTGAGCCCAAATCAAAAGTTTAATACTTAACTGAATGAGCCATTCAGGCACCCATTTTTTTTTTTAAGACTTTATCTATTTACTTGACAGACAGAGATCACAAGTAGGCAGAGAGGCAGGCAGAGAGAGAGAAGGGGATGCAGGCTACACACTGAGCAGAGAGCCCGATGCGGGCCTCGATCCCAGGACCCTGGAATCATGACCTGAGCTGAAGGTAGAGGCTTAACCCCCTGAGCCACCCTGGTGCCCCACAGGCACTCCATTTTTTAAGTCCCACTTAAAACAGCATGAAAAAACCCCAAAATATACTAGGACTAATTTAATAAAAATATCTAAAACCTTCTATCTAAAAACTCCAAGACTACTGATAAGGAATGAAGACTGAAATAAATGGAGATTTAACCATGTTCATGGATTAGAAGACAGTATTATTAAGACATCAACTCTCTCCAAATTGATTTATAGATTTAAGACATTCCCAATCATAATCCCAACAGTTTTATAAATTGACAGTATGATTCTAAAATTTATAATTTTTAAAAAGAAATCACAATTAGTAGAAGAAAGAATGCATTTTTGAGAAGAAGAATAAAGAGGTCTCACATTACCCGACCTCAAGGAATGTCACAGTGATATATGAACAGACCAAAAGATAATGGAGCAGGATAGGGTATTCCAAAAGAGGCATAACTTATATGATCAGTTGGTTTTTGACAAAGATGCCAAAACAATTCAACAGGGAACAAGATAGGGAGCAAAAAACTCTCATACATTTCTAGTAGGAATATAAAATGGTACAATCACTCTGGGAAAAGCTATAGTAGTTTTATCAATGGATGATAAAGGGTGAGAGTTTGATGAGTAATAGTATACCCCAAAACGTCCTCCCACATACTATATATCAATTATAGAGGGAAAAATTTGGAAGGCACTCTCCTTAACCATGCGATCAAAGGTAACACAGACAAACTGATATAATGTGCCTCCTAATAGGATATTTTAAGGAGGACCCAATGTCATTCACATGGCATTTGTGCTAAAAATGCTCAACCTAAATCCAAACCTAGGGAAACAAGAAATAAATCCAACTGAGTGGTAGTCTACAAAATAACTACTCTGTGTTCTTCAAAAATGTCAAGATCAAGAAGGATAAGGAAAGAGTGAGAACAATTCCAGACTAAAGGGGACTAAAGACACATGACATTGAAATGCAATGCATGATCATGAACTGAGTCCTGGTCAGGGATGGAGGTTGGGGGTGACAGTGGGACACCTATAAAGGACATTACTGAGGTATTACATGGGTAAGTGTCTATAGCCGAAAAGGGTCTGTGGATTAAATTAAAGTAGCAGTTCTCAGGGGGAGTCTGGGATCTCCAAGACACTTTGGAGAGTCCACAGTCAGGTTTTTAAAAAAAATACCACTAAAAATTTGTCTTTCCATTCTTATTCTCTTATGAGTGTACACGAAATTTTCCAGAGGTAACATGACTTTTGATATAATAACAGATTGGATACAGAGCAAATATAAATCCAGCTGCCTTCTATTAAGCCAAACATTAAAGAGATTTAGAAAACTTTATATAAAACAGTGCTACTTGATGTATGGTGGTTATTTCAAGGAAATGCACCTATGTGACTGAGTTACATGCTGACCTAGCTGCTTTTTCCATGGAACATGATATTTATGTGAAAGAAAACTAACAATCCAAGTGTAGTTATTCAGACATAATGGTTATGACAGACATTTTCTGAAAAATGAATGAAGTTAGTATGTCATTTTGAAGGAAAACAACTGACAAAAATTGTTGCCAATGATAAAAGCAAATTTTAAAATTTAAAATTTGTTTTTAAGCAAAAATTAGAATTTTTAAAACTGCAACCTGCTATTGTGATTTTGACACCTTCCCAACTCTTAGAAGACTCTTCTAATGAAACTGATAGTAATATTAACAAATACAGGGTTTTTGATAGTGTATATAAAATGTCAACAACTGGAAGATATGCAGAACTCAGGAAACCAGTAGTTTTCAAGTGACCAACACATGGGTTAAAAAAAAAAAAAAAAACCATTCATGGGTAAAAGACCCATTCAAAAACCAAGATCAACAATGGATTTGAATGTAATATAAAACATTAGCTGATATGGTTTCAGAGTCTATAATGCAATCACCTTGAAGAAAGAACCACTTGTCAATTTGGGATATGAGATCAAAATAGACCATGTGCAAATATCTGAAAAGGGTATTAAATACTCTCCTTTCCAAAAAAAGTAACCATGTGAGGTCCAATTTTCTTCATATATTTCACAGAAAACAATGTGTTACAAGAGATTAAACACAGAAGCAGAGAGGAGAATCTAGCTGTCCTCTACAAAACCTGACATTAAAGAAATTTATAAAAATGCAAACTAAAGAAAAATATATTTGTTTAAAACATTTATAAAAACTTACTTGCATATATATATATATATATATATATATATATATATACACATTTAAAGTAATTATTCTCTTTAAGAGCTGAGTCATTCTATTATCTATCAATCTCCTAAATGTGTTTTTAGATACATATTTAAATAAATTAAAGTGAATTAAACTAATACTGCTTCTTAATTGTATATCATGGTTTTGAGACACAGGCCCTGGGGTATCATCAAACAGTAACTTGTACTCACTAGTATAGAAAATAAAACGAGATATATGAAATATTAACTGTTCAATTTTGGAAGGAATGAATATTTATGCTAGAGCCATACACTATTACCATATATTTCATAGAAAGATCAACAAAAGGTTTTTAGGCATCTATAGGAAGAAAGCAGTAATTAACCATAATGAATCTGAACTCCAGTACTGAGTCACCACTGACTTCAAAATAACAGAAACAAGGTCTTCTCATCAAAATAATTTCTACGTTTTTCCAGTACTACTTTAAAATAATTATTTATTTTTTAAAAAGATTTTATTTATTTATTTGACAGAGAGAGATCACAAGTAGGCAGAGAGGCAGGCAGAGAGAGGGAGGGAAGCAGGCTCCCTGCTGAGCAGAGAGCCCGATGCGGAGTTCGATACCAGGACCCTGAGATCATGACCTGAGCTGAAGGTAGGGGCTTAACCCACTGAGCCACCCAGGCATCCCAACTTTAAAATAATTATTAATTGCATTCCAAACATTACTTAAATGTAACATATGTAAGTGATATAAAAATAAACCCACGCCATGTTTCATAAGTAGAACATTAATATGACCTTAGAGTTCCCCTGTAAACTACCCTTCTCTCTTGCCAAAATAGCTACTCTCCTGACTTTGTATTTATCTTCCCATGCTTTTCTCCAGCATTAACTTTTCATTTAATTTAGCTCACCTATTTGCTCACTAACAAATAAACATAATTCATGCTCAGAGTCTAAGTCAGGGAACAGAAATGTGAACTAATCATTTTAGTTACCCATTGAAGGGTAAGTGGTGTGAAGGCACACCAAGGGAAGCTTCTGATTCTATGCGGAAAAGTCAAGAAAGGTTTCCCCAAGAAAGTCTGAACTGAGTTTTAAGAATAAGTATTTCTAAGAGCTGGGTGCATGGGAGGAGGAGCCCTCTATTAATTTCAAACAGAAAAATACATTATTGCCAAGGGACCATCAGGTGAGAAAGCTGAATTCCAGCAACTAAAGGTATGGCCGGCACATAAACTCAGGAGATGAGGCAAGACAGGTAAACGGGGACCAAATTATGATGAGAGATTTGAAATTTATAATCTAAGCCAAAGGAATTAAGGTTGATAAACTGCCTTATCATTATGATTATTGCTGCTACTTATTCATACTTTCCTGTATCTATGCCCTTTGATATTGCCCCTCACCATATAGTGACTCTAGCCTTGCCCATATGACTTCCTTTGGCCTATGAGACAATACCAAATTTAGTGGAGTGCTCATGTCTACCTCTTCTCCTTGCAGCGCTGGACCCTGACATGAGAACAAGCCCCAGCTCGCCAAAAGGAAGGTGAGCAACTATGTAGAACAGAGCCAAGTAATCCCCGCTTGAAGCTATCCCAGGCTAGCTGACAGCCAGCTGACTCTGGGACACATGAATGAGTCTAGCCAAAACCAAAAGAATGGCGCACCAATCTGTAGACTCCTCAACAAAATAAACACCGCCTGCTATATGCTACTGAGGTTTGGTGGGTGCTTGGAATAGATGGAATGTAAGAGTCAGTGAAACAGGGACCGAAGCTAAACATAGGGTTTAAGCAAGTGTCCCATGGCCAGATATGTTTTTTAATGAACAGAAAATAGAGAGCAGATTAACAGTGGAGGCAAAAGTTTAAGAAAGAAACCACAGTGTTGGAATTGGTGCCAAAAGGAGTAGAGCAGAAAAGAATCTGAAATGCAATATTGGATGCTAGAACTGTTGGAACTTATGCGATAATTAGACATACTCAATGAAGGAGGAGGATTTCAGGTTAAATTCTAGACTTACTGCAAGAATAATTAAAGATGCAATCAACTTAGATTTATAATAGTTTAAAAGAAATTACGTTAGGAATTTTTTTAGATCTCTATTTTTGTTGAAGATACCAATAATCACTTCAGAAAATAGTACTTTAATACTGAAAGACAAAGGGCATTTTTACATATTTCACAGGGATAACAAATAGAATTTAAGATATCTTTGAAAAGATAAAAACTACCCAAATTAATCACTGGAACATGCTGACTAAGCAGAATCCAATTTCCTACAATTAAAGACAGCACTGATCTTTCTGAAATGGTCATTCTACATTAAAAGCAGTGGGTTTTCAATTAGGTCTTTTCCCTTACTTTTCATTTTCAGCTCCCCATCATTTTATTAAATTTATTTTTCATCTTGTAATCTGAAACAGCTTAGATGGAAGGTACAATAAAAAATTCTATAAAAGATTTAGAAAAAATAAATGTATTAACATTTGCTTTATAGTAGTGTATAATTAGGCACTTAAATAATCCAAAGCCATAAATCCAAGCCACCTTATTCACTAAGGAAATGCTTTATGTATATATGTATTGACAGACACACATGTGAATACAATTTTAGTCAAAAATAAAATATGTATCATTTGTGAAAACTGATATATAGTCAAATAGTGAGGAACCAAAATAGTGAAAAGGTAAGACCATTAAAAGCACATTTTTTTCCAGAGGAAATCAAAATAAGATGAATGCTCGGAATAAAAGTAGAGGTGACAGGAACATGAGAAAAAAAGATCATTACACAGTTGCATTTCCAGACTAAAGTAGCTAAAAACTACCATTATATTTGTTACCCATTTCTATTTTCTCTATGAAATAGATTTGTTCATGTACCAGTAGTTGAAGAACCAGTTATAGAAGCGAGAAATTCAAGAATACTTAAACCAAACTTGTTTACCACAAATTCTTCTGCCTCTACTATGGATACAGAAAAGAATACAAATCATCCAGAAAAAGAAGGGTACACCCATACCCCTATCGTCATACAGATGGATGAAAAGTCTGAGAACTTGCCTCTTTCTCAGTGTCTCTAGAGATACATGTCCACTGGTTCTCCTTCACACTGTACGCCCAGAAGTCAGCAAGATCTTGTGTTCCATCCCAGCCACCAAACAAATAAACGGTCTCTATGAAAATTAGAAAAATATGTATAAAAAAACCCTTAAGGATAAAATTTAAATATAGGCACCCAGACGTAGCCATTGTTTTTAAGATCACTTAAGGTACATCTAAATAAGGTTAAAAATGAAATTTGTAAATGGGTAACATTTCAAAATATATACTAGGCTAGTATCTCCTATACACGGGTATATGGAAAGGCTGCTGCAGGACTACTATTTTGAGAGATTTATAAAAATACGAGTAACTAAGAGACATTCCCCGAGATTCTTTCATAGGTCTTGAGTGGGTAAGAAGAGTCTGCATTTTTTCAAGTGTCCAGAGTGAACTGCATGTGCTGCCTGTTTAGGAGTTTCTGTGCTGGGCCACAAAAAATTTACATTTAGCAGCTTCTTAGCAATGCAGCTTCAGATGGTTAAGAAAGGAAGAAAGAAAGAGAGAGAGAGAGAGAGAAAGAAAAATTCCAATGGACTATATGGTCTAAAATAGAACATAAAGACATCTAGCTATTTCTGAAAAAAACTTCACATTAAAACTGTTTTCCTCTATTGCATCATCAAAAAACAATGGTTAACACTAGCTTTGAGTTAAAGCTAGACACCTGAAGAATAAGGTGATGTACAGCCTTGGCATTCCCATGGAAAACTGGGGAAATCTTTTCCAAATACACTATGGTGGGCTTAACCCCTCAGAAGTCAACATTTAAGTCATCCTAGGTATCTTGAAAATTTGGTTTCTTCTAACTCTGAAATGTCTATTATATCCATGGACTGCTTCACTGCAATTTCTTGCCCCATGAATAGTGACAAGCTTTATATGTAACGCAGTTATCATCCACCTCCTTCTTTATAATAGTGCCTTTCTTTTCTTCAAATATTTCCCCCCACTGAAATGTCTTATCTCTACTAGTTACACAAGCCCACCAATTATTTTTTTTTAAAGTTACAACATTCCCCCCTTTTTTTTTTTAAGATTTTATTTATTTGAGAAAGAGAGAGAGCACAAGCAGGGGGGAGGAGCAGGAGGAGAGGGAGAAGCAGACTTCCTGCTGAGCAGGGAGCCCACTGTGGGGTTCCATCCCAAGACCCTAAGATCATGACCTGAGCCAAGGTCAGATGCTTAACCAACTGAGCCACCCAGGTGCCCCTCTTTCTTTCCGTTTTTAAAAGTAAACTCTATACCCAACATGGGGTTTGAAGTCATGACGGCAAGATCAAGAATCATATGCTCTACCAATTGAGTCAGCCATGTGTCCCTCTTTAAAAAAAGGTTAAGTAGACATTCAGGAACATTGTAAAGCTATCTACACCCTAATCAGCATGACCTAGGCCTATTTATGTGGAGACTGTCATCTAAGTTAGGTCCCACCATGAACAGCAACAATTTAAAGTGCACTTAGAAATACTGTAACATCTGGGGCGCCTGGGTGGCTCAGCAGGTTAAGCCGCTGCCTTCGGCTCAGGTCATGATCTCAGGGTTCTGGGATCGAGTCCCGCATGGGGCTCTCTGCTCAGCAGGGAGCCTGCTTCCCTCTCTCTCTCTCTGCCTGCCTCTGTCTATCGTGATCTCTCTCTGTCAAATAAATAAATAAAATCTTTAAAAAAAAAAAAAAGAAATACTGTAACATCATTAAGAAAATTCTTGCCATTCATAGAGCTTTTTGTCATATTTTCATATAATTTCAAACTCTAAGTGAATTTTCGAAGTGAAATGTGCTATCCTTTTTTTTTTTTTTTTTAAAGATTTTATTTATTTATTTGACACAGAGAGACAGAGAGACAGTGAGAGAGGGAGGAACACAAGCAAGGGGAATGGGAGAGGGAGAAGCAGGCTTCCCGCTGAGCAGGGAGTCTGATGAGGGGCTTGGTCCCAGGACCTAAGGATCATGACCTGAGCCAAAGGCAGACGCTTAGCAACTGAACCACCCAGGCCCAAGAAATGTGCAATTCTATGCCCAGAAGCTATGGAAATCAAAACAATGCCTCTGGGTAAGAACATACCATTGGAAAAGGATTGAGTTCTAGTGCTAACTGGGTAATTAAATCAAATACAGGCCACATAAGCCCCCCGGGTCTTAGTTTTTTCCGCTTACAAAACTCAGTGTTGTGATGGTGTTCTTCAGATGTAAGTTACATTAAGACATTCTGAAGGCTATCAGACAGCATTTCTATCTCTAAAACATGCACAAAAATAAAAAAATACTCTATAGTTACTAAGTGCCACAGACGCAACAAAAACAGAATTATTGTATCCAATTCTATGACTAACTCAGTACCTAGAACTTTCTGGCTCTGTGCATAGGTAAAATAATGGCAATTATTTGAAACTGTTAAAAAACTATCATATCTCAGAACTATAAAATAATCCATTACCATTAGTTAAGTAACATTCTGTTTCCCAAATGGCATGCAGTAGTACCAGATAATTCAAGTTTTACAGGAAAAAAAAAAAAACTGAAGAATTTTCATCTGGCTTAAAAATTATTTGCCAAGGCCTCACTGTAATGGCAATTAACCCTGTTAAATTCTGAAACCAGGAGAGGGAGGGTATATAGCTAAAATAGCAATAGCAATTGACCTTTTGTTTTATAGTGTTTCTGGGTACCCTCTGGATAAGGTTACCCTGGTTCATTAACTTTAATAACCCTTCCTCTTGGGCTCTGGGTTCTCAATGTTCTTTCTGAAAAGCAGGTCTCTTTGTACGCATAAATTCTCACAGCAAAGAAAACCCACATTTCCACAACAGCCTCATTGATAGCTGAGCAAAATAAAATCTGGCAGAGAGCAAGCATCCCAATGGAATTAATCCAAGATGTCATTCTTGTCTTTGAATGCTTTGTAGTCGCAGTTGAAGTTTAATAGTAAAATTGAAAGAATCGGATGGAAACAGGACCTTTTGACATACCTGAATAAAATGCATGACAAAATTTTAATTAAATCATCTAATCATTTAAGTTAAGTCATTCAGAGATGAAATGTTATCTAGAAATAAACATGAGCAAAAGTATAATTTAATGCATAAAGGATATCAAAAACTTTTAAAGATTACAGAAATAACTGGAGAGAACTGTAGTAAGAAAAAAGTAAGGAAAAGAGAAAAAAGAAAACACTATTTGCAACAGGGTCCATTCTCATGCTTATCAGTTACGTAACAATTCACGTACATCCCTGGGCAGTACAGTCCTCTTCAAGCAGCAGCCCTTTCTCTGTATTTTTTTCTTAAAGGCACATAGGCTGTTGTGGCTCCCCATTTCCCCTGGCACTCAGAGCAATATTCAGTCAATGTTTTCCCAGGGCTAGTCTGAACTGAAAAGGTATTATACAGAAAAGAAAGCACAGTTCCTATCCTCAAGGAGCTTACAATCTAATCAAGAATATAACACAAGTACATAAATCACCATAAGGCAGGGCAGATTAAATGCCATAAGAAAGGTAAAAAGCACCATCTGAGTTCAAAAGAGGGAAGAGAGTATACCTACGGGGATTCAAGAAAGGAGGTATTTGACCTATGTATGCATCAGAAGGTGGCTCTGGGGGCACCTGGGGGGGTTCAGTTGGTTAAGTGTCAGACTCTTGATTTTGGCTCAGGTCATGATTTCAGGGTCAGGAGATGGAGTCTCCAGAAGGGCTCCATGCTCAGTGCGAAGTCTGCTTGAGATTCTCTCCCTTTGCCCCTCCCCCCACTCACATGTACGTTCTTTCTCTCTAAATGAATAAATCAATCTTTAAAAAAGAGAGAGAGAGGGAGAGAGAGAGAGAGAATGTGGTTCTGTTGCCAGAACGGGAGACAGAGAGAACGTTTCAAGCATGGTAAAAAGTATAACAAAGGCACAGAGACAGAAAAACACACGAGAAATGTTTTATTTATAATTTTTAAAAAAGATTTTATTTGAGAGAGACTGAGCATGAGTGAGAAAGGAGAACAGGAGCAGAGGGGTAGAGGGAGAGGGAGAAGCGAGCTTCTTGCTGAGCAAGGAGCTGACACGGGGCTCGATGCCAGTACTCTGGAATCATGATCGAGCTGAAGGCAGACGCTTCACCCAGGCGCACCACATGAAAAATGCTGTAAAACACATGGTCTCTAAAGTCAGGAAGATCTTGACAGAACTGTAGTTCTACCACCATAGCTGCATAACCACCACTGCTTTCCTTAACCCCTGGTTTCCTCATGTCCAAAATGGCACACCACAGCACCTAGCTCATAAAGCTACTCTGAGAATTAAATTACATAATGCATGCAAAGTGGTTAAAACTCTGTGATGAGTAAATGCACTGTTCAATTTAAAAGAACACAGAAAGTACCAGGTAGTAATGAGGTTAAAAAGACAGGTAGTGGCCAGACTGTGGAAGGGGTTAAATGACAATATAAAGGCTTTGAAATCAACTCTCCAGACATGGAGTAGTTTCAGAAGATCCCAAGCAGAGAGCTGTAACAAGGCCCGCTCTGAACCTGCAGCATCATAGGACTTGCCTGAGAAGGAGAAGCCAGCAAAATAGAGGGACTGGAAATGAAGTGACCGGTTAATAGCCTATGTTCAAAATGTCAAACCAATTTCATTCTGAGACTAAATGAATCAATCAACCAGTCTGTCAATCTGTCATTTCTGAGGCCACAAAAACTAAAATTCAACCACATTCTTTAGCACAAGTCTTTTGGGTACCAGCAATACTAACATACACATCTCATATATACTAAGAATAAGGTAGAAATATTAACACATCAGTGTCTTTACACCATTCAGCACAAAAAAGCAGGCTTTTTATTTTGAGTCCAACTGTAAGATCTATCCTTCTACTCTGACTCTTATGGATAAATCAGACTGTGCTGACTGAATAATCCTCCACAAGATGGCACACTATTTTCATAATTAAATCCATGTTTCCACCTCCAAACAGTATAGAATACAAATACTATACACTCATACAGCATGGATCCAATGTTAAACAAAATTTATGTGTCAAAAAGAAGAGGTAGGAGAAGAGTTAAAAGGATAGTGAAGGAGGTTAACTTAATTCTTAGTTTAATACAGACACCTAGAGAAAAACAAATGAAATGGAAAAAAAGTTTTAAGAAACACAAATTTATATTCAAGATAAAAATGAAACCGTCAGGACATTTATTCAAGAGTTTAGTCCTTCTGAAAATACATTTGGTAAGACCTTAAACTGACATGAGAATTTTGAAGAGAGGAATGAACTAGAAGGAGAAAGCTATTTTACATGTTCTTTAGCCTTACCTTCTTCAGCCATTCCCTGAACTCTTATGACCTAGCAGGTTATCACCTAGATTTATCTGTTTCCCTTTTTAAACAGAACTGTAGGGCGCCTGGGTGGCTCAGGTCATGATCTCAGGGTCCTGGGATCGAGTCTCACATCGGGCTCTCTGCACAGCGGGGAGCCTGCTTTCCTCTCTCTCTTCGCCTGCCCCTCTGCCTACTTGTGATCTCTGTCTGTCGAATAAATAAAGAAAAATCTTAAAAAAAAAAAAAATAAAGAGAACTATATTTTTACATAAAGCTATGATTATAAATCTAGAGAATGATCCTTTAGTTGAATTCAATATATATCATATATCATGTATGTCTTTTTTTTCAATATACTTTGTATTTTTTTTTAAAGATTTTATTTATTTATTTCACAGACAGATCACAAACAAGCAGAGAAGCACGTAGAGAGAGAGCCCAATGTGGGGTTTGATCCCAGGACCCTGAGATCATGACCTGAGCCAAAGGCAGAGGCTTAACCCACTGAGCCACCCAGGTGCCCCTATTCTTTGTATTCTTAATTAAGGCTGTATTTCTAGAATTCCTTTCTGATAACTATATGAAAGAAAAAAGATTCAATAACTGGTAGCTAAAGAAACAGCCAAATGGATATGTTTGTAATTAACAACTAAAATCCATATTCACCTATTTCCTTCAAAAGTTTCTTTAAGGAATTTAAGGAAAACCTATATATGGCACTGTGGGGGGAAAAAAAAGGAAGGAAGGAAGGAAGAAAGAAGCAAGAAAGCAAGCACTTTCATATAATGAGTACAGAACAGTCAAAGGTTCAGATTTTCATAGAAGGGCTCTACCAAGTGACAAGCAACACTCCTTTAATTTCTTTTGTAGATACCAAATAGTGGGATTTTGCCTGAGTCTTACTACCGTTCCTGAGAGAGGCAAAAAGGTGGCACTACACATTCTCAAAATTCAATGAGAGTTACCCAACAAAGAATTGCCTGGTACAATGAACACTTAAATTTTCATCTAAACAGACTTCCACACTGAAACAGAATAGACATACCTTTTCTTTCTTTCTATCTGCCTTATTTTACCCAGAGTTGAAGAACTGAAGTGGAGAGGTGCCAGGTATAGGGATTATACTCATTAAAACTGACCAACACATGCAATAGGACAAAACACTACATTTCTTCTCTAACATGGTATAAATGATAGAATTCACTTAGAATGACAAAAAGCTCTGAAATTAAATAGTAAAATTTATACCATCAAGTATTTTTCTAAATTGTTACTCTACCTTTAGAGCTGTAGCAAAATGGAAAAAAACTATAAAGGTGGGGGGGAGAATTTAGCTACCATTATATTTTTAAGAAAACAAGATACACGAAATACCGGGAAGCAATAACTGCTTTGAAATACAAGCCACTTCAAAGATGAAATGAAGTTTTACACTAGTGAAGGTCTTCTTAACTTTTTGAGTTAAGAGTCCTTTTGATGATCTGAATTCAAAGATTCTCTTCCTAGAAAAATGTACACAAACAAAATTTTGTATGTAACTTCACCAGATTAAGAGCCCTTGCTCTGGAAATCCTTAAAATGAATACTTAAAATAATGACTGGGTCTTTCTATTATATTTCCCTACTCTGGCATCAGCTTTATAAAGATAAAACTTCTAGGTTCTTCAAACTCTACTTGGGGAAAGTCATTCTTTACTACTAACTCCACCTAATCCTTATCAGCAAAATTCTAAATTTTTTTTTCCCCACAAATCTTACAAATATATTTATGGTTTCGCTTCCTCTCTAAAATATCAGTGAGAACAACACAGATAAAAGATGAAGCAAATATATTGAAATAACACTGGCTAGTTAAAATGTGGGATTATAGGTCAGTTATTTTTTTCCCCTCAACACTACTTTTCAAGTTGTTTTAAATTATTTCCACTGTGAGAGTCTGTCAAAAACAGAAACCAAGGATTAAAAAGGTCTCTAGACTTACATAAAACTCTCTCAACAAAGCCAATCAGTATATACAGTATAGTAATACTGCACATAAAAATACAATTACATAAATAATATATATATTATATACAAAATACATTATTTAACTCTCCCAATAACTTATTCTTCCAATTTTTTTATCATCATTCTAACTCACTCATGATAAAAAAGTGAGTGGTAAAGTCAGGATTCAAACCCAGGTATGTCTAACACATACACCCCCTTCTCACAAACTAAACCCTCAACCATGACATTTGATTGCTATGTCAGTAAGACTGGACTAGAAAAAGTTCTCTCAGAGATTTACAATGAATATGATCTCTCTGAAGTTGACCAAGATCAACCTCATGGTAGCAGTTATAAGAGGGCTCTGGTATAGACATGATAAAATAAAGTATATGAAAAAACCTTGGTAACTGATGCTATTAATAGTTTTATAATAGAAATAGAAGGATTTGTAAAGAACAAATCCAAAGATACTCCAAATTCTGCTCTGCACGCAAATTAAAGTCAGAAAGCATCAAATGTTGCCTAAAAGAATGCAAAACTCCATATAACATTTAACTTTTCTATCTTGATCCCAAGGTAATGATAACTATGGCCTTAAAGAAACACAGTCTATATACCAGAAAAGAATAAGTGGAACCATCAAAAATTTTAAATATATTAGAATATAACCCACAACATGGAGCGCCTGGGTGGCTTAGTCAGTTAAGCGTCTGCCTTCGGCTCAGGACATGATCTCAGGGTCTTAAGATCCAGCCCCATGTTGGGCTCTCTACTCAGAGGGGAGTCAGCTTCTTCCTATCCCTCTGCCCCTCACCTGCTTGAGCTCACTTTCTCTCTCTCTCAAATAAATAAAATCTTAAAAAAAAAAAAAAGAATTCACGCCTATGTGTATTTATTGGACTCTCAGAAGAAAGGATGCCAAAAAGAAGAAGAAAGAAGAAAGAAGAAAGAAGAAAGAAGAAAGAAGAAGAAGAAGAAGAAGAAGAAGAAAGGATGCCTAAGGTTCTATAGCTGAGTTGAACCTGTATTTATGGGAGGGAAAGAATTTGGGAAGATAGACCAACATTAATTAGGGGAGCAAGTTCAGATGCCCTAAATGAATCTCTTCTACAAAGAAACTAGTAATACTCCTAAACCAGCTCACAGGTTACTATACAATTTTAGCAGTTAATTTTCAGAGAGATATCGTCACTTCTCTCCTTGTTACTTACAAAACATTTGTGAAAATATATTAATGCCCAAAAGATTATTATCTGCATTGTGATTAATTTTTATTCTTATTTCATGATGTGAGTCAACAAAAATTTCTCCTAAGGCACTATAAATCAGCATTAACACAGTAACAGAAAAAGTAAAAGTAAAATATTACTTGAATGGATATTGGCACTCCCTGAAGTAAAGTATTCTAAAACCAAATAATAAAGTAAAATTATACTGAATTCTTATTATTCACTTTTCCAGAGAGTAACTTAAAGCCTACTATAATTTTAGCAGTAAACTCTAAATACAATGGTACCTAAACTGTCCCACGCTGTAGAAACCTAAGTAAAATTTTTTGTACCAAGATACGGAATAAAGTCTAAAAGGTGAAAAGAAGTAGGTAAAACAAATTATTTACAGGTTTGTGAACAGTGTTGAGCAATTAGTGAATTTATCAACAATTAAGATACTTAATTTGATACTCACTCTTGAAAAATATCTTAATTCTCTTGCAGTAATTCCCACATTATGGCATTAAGATATAAGTGCACTGAAAAATCCAGAGATACTCTACAGTTTACTAAAAAATTCGAACACATATAAACCCGCACACACTCACAAAGAGAAAGGGCTGCACATTTCTTTGAGGTTACCTAGTTTCAATTGTGCAGTAGCCTCCCTTCCCTCACGTGTTACCTTGTTTATGTTAAACCTGTGACTAATCTATTTTCTTTGCTACCTGGTTATACGGTTGATAACATTTCACCTCTGCAATGAATGGAAGAAGTATCTTTGTGCTTAGCTGATATTTTAGAATGCATAATTTTTTAAAGTGTTGGTTTCCACTGCAAATATTCTTTACCTGTTTGAACATCAATAACCATCTGATGGCCCCCTCTCATTCCTGGTCGGTTATCCTCTCCATCACCTGAAGAAGAAACAAATATGTTCTTTAAAAAGAATAACACAGAATAACTGGAAATCCAGAGTAACTGCATTCATAAGTCTGCAATGAGTGGTAAAACTAACACACATTTATTCTTTCAATATTAAAAGCAAATAAAAAGACTCAAAAGAAATAATATAACTGTGTTTATAATAATTACCCTGCTCTTTTTTCCAATGCTTTCAGGCTATTAATACAACAGGAAACTATTTTTAATATATTTATGACCAGTGCCATATCAGCAAGAAGGTAGGATATTCCACAAAAACATAAGACAAAAAACAAATGGCATGACAAAGTGAAGGTGGAAAGCAATTACAGAATTAGATCTCAGGTCTATATTCCAAGCATACCTAATTATACTTAGTATAATGAGCAGTTTTAAAGTTCATACAACTGGGATGCCTAGGTGACTCAGTTGGTTAAGCATCTGCTTTTGGCTCAGGTCATGATCCCAGGGTCCTGGGATAGAGTCCCATATTGGGCTCCTTGCTCAGCAGGGAACCTGCTTCCCCCTCTCTCTCTGCCTGCCTCTCTGCCTACTTCTGTTCTCTCTTTCTGTCAAATAAATAAATAAAAGATCTTTCAAAACAAAACAAAACAAAACAAAAAGACTAAAAAAAAGTTCATACAACTAAGCTACTGAAAACCAACATGTTATCAAGTTTTGTATTAATTTATATTATCACGTAACTTACCAACTATTTTGAGTACTGAGTGAGAAGTTTAAGATTTACTTCCTTTTGATTCCTATTTCCATGGTGGAGCTTAACAGGCAGTTTGAAATATGATCAGGGAAACTTTTAAACTTCTACAGAACTGCTGTTCAACTTGTATTGAATCTTACCTTATACCAAATCTTAATATAAACAAAGATACAACTTCATTTCAATGATTCAACAAATTGCAGGATTCTAATGTCTGTCCTGATATAAAACAGAAAATCTAAGGTTTTATTATTCCCCTATTAACTGAAATACATTACTTTGGCTAATAATTTTCCATGTTTCAGCTTTCTCCCAGGTAAAACAGGGACCATCCAAGTTTTTACTAATTTCACTGGAGTACTATGAAAAATACTGAAATGTCAGTTCTCTCTCTCTCTCTCTTTTTTTAAAAATTTATTTATTTATTTATTTGACAGAGATCACAAGTAGGCAGAGCTGCAGGCAGAGAGAAGGGGGGGGAAGAAGGCTCCCTGCTGAGCAGAGAGCCCGATGCAGGGCTTGATCCCAGGACCCTAGGATCATGACCTGAGCCAAAGGCAGAGGCTTTAACCCACTGAGCCACCCGGGTGCCCCTGAAATGTCAGTTCTTATATAGAGAAAATATCATGCCAAACTGAAACACTCAATCCATTACTACTGTATTCAAAGACTTCTCATTCAGAAGTTCTCCTAAATTCTTTCTCTGTTCCAATATAGTTAAGTTTTCACTGCTCGTTATCACTGAAGTTTTATCTTTGTCTTCCTTCTTCCCCCACATTGCCACTTTCAAGAACAGAATAAGAAACTAAAATAAATTTATTGTCAACATATTTGCATTTTATATACTTAACCCATCAGTTTTCAAATACACAATTATAATCTGTCTACTACAGCATGTGTTTCTCTGACAAAAATTATCTCAAAAATGACTGAGAAAGCAGGAGAAATGATGGCTGAATAACAGAAATTATGGAGGTTCATAAGCAATTTTCTCTAGAATATTAATGTTTAACAATATCAGGGAAGACCTTTCTCCCAATTTAAGAGAAGTGCTTAGCAATTTATGAAGACTGTCAGAAAAAAGCTAAACATCCACAGAATTGCCTTCCCTTAATGCAAGTAATTGCACTAAACAATCACTATACTTTCCACTACATTAACATCTGGCAAAGCAATGAATCAAGATCAAGAAGTGACAAAAAGGGGCGCCTGGGTGGCTCAGTGGGTTGACACTGCCTTCAGCTCAGGTCATGATCCCAGGTTCCTGGGATCGAGCCCCGCATCGGGCTCTCTGCTCAGAGGGGAGCCTGCTTCCCCCTCTCTCTGCCTGCCTCTCTGCCTACTTGTGATCTGTCAAATAAATAAATAAAATCTTAAAAAAAAAAAAAGTGACAAATACTTTCCTCTGTATAAAAAAATGGATCAATGGAGAAGACTATGCACTAGATCAGATTTTAAGTTTTTTTTTTTTTTTAAAGATTTTATTTATTTATTTGTCAGAGAGAGAGAGAGAGAGAGAGCACAAGCAGGCAGAGTGGCAGAGAGAGAAGCAGAGAGAAGCAGGCTCCCCACTGAGGAAGGAGCCCGATGCGGGACTCGATCCCAGGACCCTGGGATCATGACCTGAGCCGAAGGCAGCGGCTTAACCCGCTGAGCCACCCAGGCACCCAGATTTTAAGTTTTGATCAATACCCTCTAAGGTCAACAGCTCAAAGAAGGAAGCATGAGTCCCAGGGTTTAAGGCTCTAAACTCACTGCGGTGCTCAATGTAAATTCCTCAGAGAGTTACCTGTACCAGTATTTATTTTTATCAGGGTTACTACACTAGTTTTCATTTGTATCTGCATAAAAAGTTGCGCAGATTTAGAATAGTATGCTCCATTTCTACTCTCCTCATAAGCCCTGTTCATTTCAGAGAGCAATTCTGCAAAACTGAGGGTTTATCAGGATCACAACTGGCATTACAACACTAAGCCTGTAATTTTACAGTACCTCTATAAAAGCAGTTTATGAGGGTATTCTGTGTAAAAACTGTCCAAAAACAAAAAGGTTTCAAAGAAAAGTTTAATATAGTAAACTAACTCCACCATCTAGTTAAGGAACCTATGTCTTAGGTTAAACACTCATGTTTCCCAAACAAAGTACTGTAAAACTTGTGCTACCCCGGGAAAAATGATACTAAACCATTAAAGCAAAACCACTCACAATCCAGAAAACAAGACTTACCTTTGGTGCTTTTGGGAATGATTTGACTCCATCGTGGCTTATATTCCTGTTGGCTGATGTACTGATTGAACAAACCATCTGCAAATATCAAATGAGAGACAATTATTTATACCTTAACTGGCTTTCACCTTTTGTTATAGCAAAAAAGACAAAAAAGCCTGTATTAATAAGGGAAATTATTAATATGTCACTAATACACTAATAGCATATTTTCAGAAAATGTATCACTTCAGTTTTCACACTATCTCAAATATATAAAGTATTAGTTGACAAAATCATGTAAACAAATTGTTTTAGTGGCAGCTCATACCAAATTTACTATGTTTTCCCCATTTTTGTCACGACAAATACAAGAAAACTAGAGACGAAAATGAGTGCCTCCTACTGGGTATTTAAAGATACAAATGTAGTGATCCCAAGGGGTGGGTGCACCTGAATGTTTATAGCAGCAATATCCACAATAGCCAAACTCTGGAAAGAACCTAGATGTCCATCAACAGATGAATAGATAAAGAATATGTGATGTGTGTACACACGTGTACACACACACACACACACACACACACACACACACACACACACACACGGAATACTATGCAGCCATAAAAATGAAATTGTGCCATTTGCAACAATGTGAGTAGAACTAGAGGGTATTATGCTAAGTGAAATAAGTCAATCAGAGAAAGACAATTATCATATGATCTCTCTGATATGAGGAATTGAGAGGCAGGGCTGGGGGTCGTGGGGAGTAGGGAAGGAAAAAATGAAACCAGATGGGATCAGGAGGGAGACAAACCGTAAGAGACTCTTAATCTCATGAAACAAACTGAGGGTTGCTGGGGGGTGAGAGGGGGTAGGGATAAGGTGGCTGGGTTATGCACATTGGGGAGGGTATGTGCTATGGTGAGTGCTGTGAGTGTGTAAGCCTGATGATTCACGGACCTGTACCCGTGGGGCAAATAATACATTATATGATAATAAAAAATTTAAAAAAAAAAAAGGAAAAAAGAAAACAAGTGCCTCAACAACTTTGATCTTTGGTCTAGGGCCTTATATCTTCAGGAAAAACAAAACTAATTGTTTAAAGTGAAAATTACATTTTGACATAATTTTCTTTGAGTACAAAACCACAGAGATAAAAGTAGCAGTACCAGTATAGTAACATATTTACTGAATACTTACGAAATGTTAAAGTTCACTCTTAGTTAAGACAGACTAAATATGACTTAATTTAAAAAAAAAACAACTTTATGAACTAGGTATTACAGATGGGGAAATGCATGTTTAGGGATATTAGGGAACTTAACCAAAATCATGCAGCTCTTAAGTGGTAGGCAGGGACTCGTGTTTCACTCTGTTTTACTTCTGAAATTATTTCATCAATAAATTCGTAGTTTACTTCTTAAGAGGAGTTGTTACCCTAGCTGCCATAGTGGTTACAGAGACGGAACTCCCCATATAATACCTATTTCATCCCAAATAATTATCAAGCCCTAATCCCATGCCCCTCAACAAAGATTAATTTAGAATGGTATGGACCCCAATTCTGGCTAATGTAGCCAATATTTCTTTTGCTTCTAAATAAACATGCCAAGAAGACAAATCTACTTTTATTCTTCTGGAAATTTTCCTATCTGTATGCAATGTACCTAAGTGCTACAGCCAGTCTGTACAAGTATGAGGATGAAGTCAATTCAGTAATGACGACAAAGCAGAGACGGGAGAAACTGGATCACTGAAGTGACCAACTATGAAATCTACCTCTGGACTTGTTATGTTATATAATAACATATTCTTACTTTTTAAACAAGGGTTTCCTTTTACATGAATCCATATAGATTATAATTTATAAAGACAAATTTACTATAAATTCTATCATCTGACTCTGATCTCAATCTGAAAAAAGGTTTTCCCTTCTGCTTCATTTAGTCCCTGAATGTAAATACTTTTCCAAAGAATTTGTAAGTAAAACTGTCTGTTCAACAGGACTTACACACTTGCCACAGACTGTGTAATGTACAGACATCTGCCTAATGTTTCTCTTTTCTGGGTAATTACGAAGCTCAGCTGCAACCATAACCATTAGCTTTCAAGTCTTTTCACTTGGCTTTAACTGAAAACTTCCATCCCATCGACTCCTCTAGTCCTCCTTTAGGACTTAAAAATTTTTGCAATAAGAAAGTTCTAATATTCTTCTTTCCTTCTGAAGTCAGCACTCAGTAGCATTTTTATTTTAATTGTTTATAGTAAGGAGAAGAAGTAGATTCTCAAGTTATTTTATTAAGAGTGTTTCATAATCTACTCCCCCGTGGGCTTTCCTGATAATTCTCGCTCATCCAGCTCACTCCGACCAATACTCTCCCATTACAAGAACTGGAAAACTTTTTTTTCAGATAAAATTAACAGGGGTTGCTGTTAATAATGATGATAGTAAAATAGGAATCATAAATTTAGAATTCTATAGACATAAAACATAGTAACTGAATTTTATTCAGTTTTAAGATAGACACATAAAAGTTAAATAATCCTTTTAAAAAAACAAACAGAAGACACAATTATTTGATAAAGACAATGATTTTAAAATATGCATTAATTCTACATAATGGCTACCTGAAGAGAAAGAATAAAGTAAAAGACATAAATATACGGAGACAAGTACAAAACTAAGAAAGACAAGGAAACTGCAGACATGAAAAATAGAAAGCAAAAATACAGAAAATTAGAAAAGTCATAAATTTTGTATTTTTTTAACAGTAACCAATTGCCATTTTACCTAAGTCTCTGATTCTAGTTATAATTAGCAATACAACTTTGATAAGTTCCTTATCTGTAAAACTTGTGTTTAAGAGCTTGACAGGGCCAGAGGTTCCTTCCAAATTCTGGCACACTAAGATTCTACCACTATTATAACCAATATATTTACTGGAATTATGTGTCTCTGGCCCATTTTACTTTATGTTCATCTTAGGTAAGTCTTCATCTCCTCTTTCCCCTTAAGCCTTATAGCACTATTCGGAAAGAGAACTCATAATCCACTGGGGAAAATTCTTTTAAGAGTGATCACATCAACAGTTCTATTCAAATGAAGGACCCCATCCTTGATCTTTCAAGTCCTTCTGAATATTGCAAATAAAATTAAATTCTCTGATTGTTTCTTCAACCAATCGTTCTCTTTCTTTAACCAATCCCACTCTTACTAACCTAAAAAGCTTACAAATACTCTTCCCAACAAAACCTGCATGTTATTTTTTTTTATCAAACACAACTGTCCTAAGAAAATATAGTGTCAGTAATTTTCAAAGTAAAAAGAACAAACTCCCCAACATTATATAATTTCTGTAAAATAATTTGTAAATGCACACACAGACACACAGGTGGAAAAAAGTAAGACACTGCCATGTGTCAAAAAGTTAAGTGATTTTCTTTGGTTCCCAGGATTAGGATGATTTTTTTATTGGGGGTTTTTTCTTTGTACTTCATTGTTTTCCTAATTTTTTTTTTTTTGCATTGAGTACTATAATTATGAGAAGCCACAAAACAACTAATATATGAATTATTTTCAAACCTCAAAAGATACTTTGTAACATAGTTATTGTAACATACTGTGACATAAGCCATTTTCATAGACTTTGTTACCCCTGAAATGTCCATTCTCACAACTCACTAGACACATCCACATTTCTACAATCAGTGCTTTATACGTTAACATTAGCTTGTTTTTAATAAGGACAAAGAGAGCCAAATATGTCCAAAGTTTATTTACAGTCAGGCTTGCAGAGGATATTACTCATAATATTTAAAATACTAGCTACTCCAAATTTAAAATATTAGAAATTATGATAGTCTTATTCTAGGTAGATAAAATTAATCTTCTCCTGAATAATGGACAGTCAATAGCACAACATCAGATATGCTCAGTATAAAATAAAAGCTTAGAGTAGGGGGAAAAAAAAAGGCAGGGAATAGGGGAACTTTCCTAGTCACGTGATTGACAGTTCTTCGGAGTCATCTTAATGTTAGTAAGTATCTTACATTAAAACAAATTGCACATAAAACTTCTACTTCCAATAAAGCATATTCCTAGTATATAATGACACCCTAACAAGGCACACCGTTTTGTAGCCAAGCAAACATTTGAAAAAAATTAGGGAACTTTAAAATTTGTCTCCCTCTCTCCCTAACGAATTCCTTTAGTCTTCACAATTCTAAAAGACAACAATTCTCTTTGATGTCTCCTCCCCTTCTATGGAGACTCTTAAGAAACATGAAGAAAATTATTCAGATATAGCATTATCAAATCTGGAAATAACCTTTCAAAAAATATCTTACCATAGAAAAAAAGAGTTGACTTTTACTGAGTACCAACTATGAGCAAGGCACCACAAAGGTTAAACTAATTTACTCCTTAAAATAAACCTATACAATGGTTATTATTAATTACTGCAAAGGTTAAAAAATTAAGGTTCAAAGAAGTTAATTAAGTAACATGCCCAAGGACTCCCAACAAAAAGTATAAAGCTCAATTTCAAAGTCTCAAATCTTTTCAACTCTCCAGACTAAATATAAAGATAGCTTATATATATAATGGATTAACACACATTTAATAGATTAATTTTTTTTTTTAAATCTAAGATAAAACACTGTAACAGACCTGGAAAAATTTACCTAATCAACAATACATGAAAAAAAAAAAAAGAATTTGTTTGGAAAAGAAAACTTGCCATACCAGATCATTCTACTACATATTAAATACAATATTAAAAGATTAAAACAAAAAGAGTTGAAGAAAATTATTTATGTTTCAAGGGAAGCAATGTAATCTCCTCTTAAATGAAGACCTACTGCTCCTGTGGCTAAAGTTTACTTTTTATGTTTCATTTCTTCTCTAGAATGCTGATTTTGCCACCACTCTAGATTACTTACTTACTGAAGCATTTCTGTTGGTTGGAAGTGGAGCAAAAAAGCAATGGCTTTTTCGAGAAGCTAGCTATTCTACCAAAAAAACAAAACAAACAAACCAAACCAAACTGAACACCTCTTCTTTTGAAAGAAATCATGGCTTAACGTAAGACAAAAGCTAGAAATCTATCAATTTCAGCCCTCTCACATCCCTCTACACTCCCAACTATCCAACTCTATTATTAGCTTATTGACACTGATTCATGTTATAATATTAAGTCATCTAACACTCCAAACAAAAAATATTATAATGACTTAAAAAATACATATTTGCATTTTACAGAGAAACATGATAAATTAAAGACAACTCTCATTTAATCTATTCTATTATGCATCATTGTTTCTTGACAGGGAAAGAGGGTTATCAATAAACAGTCCAGATGGATCTGGAGTAGGTTAGATGGCATAGCTATATAATAACTTTCAATGAAATGACATGCTTTAAGAATTTTCTTTATGTCTGCAAAAAGAAAAGTAATAATGCAAATGCTTACTAAGGCTTTGGTAAATAGTAATACTACATGCTACAGAAACTTTATTTTTTTAATAGATTTTATTTATTTTATTTTAGAGAGAGAGAGACAGAGTGTGAGTGGCAGGGGGAGGAGCAGAAGGAGAGGGAGAGAATCTCAAGCAGACTCTGTGCTGAGTGTGGAGCCCGGCACAGGGCTTGATCCCATGACTGTGAGATCAAGACCTGAGCTGAAACCAAGAGTCGGCTGCTGAACCAACTGAGCCACCCAGGTATCCTGAAACTGCATTTTTAAACAGAACAAGTTTAATTTCTAGAAATAAAACAGTCATAAGCTTGAAATCCCTAGAAACAATCGATTAAAATGGTACAAAGATGAAAGGAGGATAAAGATTTTTTTCAAGGGGCGCCTGGGTGGCTCAGTGGGTTAGGCCGCTGCCTTCGGCTCAGGTCATGATCTCAGAGTCCTGGGATCGAGCCCCGCATCGGGCTCTCTGCTCTCTAGGGGAGCCTGCTTCCTCCTCTCTCTCTGCCTGCCTCTCTGCCTGCTTGTGATCTCTCTA